>NC_081407.1:469574625-469885989 GCF_030272615.1 Cryptomeria japonica
GGCAAAATGACTATAGGCAATTTAGAATTTCAGAATCTCTGGTTAACCCGATACGTAAGGCTATTATCATTCAAAAGGATGTATAAGAATTTTAAGATGAATAAGTGATTTGAACAAACAACCAAGATGAGAAATAGACATGATCAACTCTTAAGTGTGTGTGTATGATTTATTACTCCATCATTTCAATAATGTAGATAGGCAGAGGAAACTAGGCACAAGTTACATAGGTGAAGTCTTTAATCGTGTTTCGTGCAAGGTTATCCTGGGCATAGCTCTGCTACCAGCTAGGCGTCTATAGCCCCAATAGAGATACCTCTGGCCTCCATCAAGCAGTGCTCCACTGCCAGCCAGGCGTCCATAGCCCCGGTGGAGGTTACTTGAAACACCCATTTGAGTTGTTGAAGAAGATCATTTATCTTATTATTTCTTTTCTTCTCTCTTTTTTGATAAAGATTTATAGGATATAGAGAATGACTTCTTTCTTCAATAATCTCTTAAGCAACTTCCAAACATTGAAGTTTGATGACTGGGTTGGAAGCCATGGTGGATAACATGAAACACCTTGACTTCGGATTTTTCACTTGAGACCCAGTTTATCTATTATCCCACAAAACCTTTCTGATGTATCTTAATGTGACGTTAGTGCTGAGTTTATCAAGCTAGCCTTTTCCAAATTGAAATTCAAAAACTTGTATCATAATTAAACGATTATATACCACTTTGAACGAGTATAGACAAAGGTTTCGAACTCAACCAAATGACAATGAAAATATAAATAGCAGAGAGTCAAAGTCTCTCAGAATTTGGCAAGATGTTATACAAAGGATACCTACTTCCCTTCAGAATCTTCAAGAAAAAAACATATACCCCGACTCAACAAACAAAAGAACCAACAAGCAAGGGAAAACACACAAAAAGGCCCAACGAAGCACAACCAAAAAGAAAAACAACTAACTACTATATACAACAGGTCAAACTTTATTAAGGATTTAATCAAAGTAGTGCTTGAGGAACTGACCATTGACGGGCAATGGTACCAGTTCTCCAGTCAATGAGCTCAACCTAAAAGTGTTCTCGCCTAGAATTTCAGCTATTTGGTAAGGACCTAACCACAACCTTTCAAACTTGTGATGATCACCTTTCTTTTCCTTGGCCTTGTCCCATAACAAGACTAGGTCAGAGATCTTGTCATGCCCAAAATTTAGGGCAAAACACAACCGACAAATTTTTTTATTTTTTTTTAAAACACATAATTACATGCATTCATTTGCTTAAATAGTTGTGACAACTTAACAAGTTGTTCCAGACAAAATCTTAATTGGTATTAAATACTAACATGACAATTATGATAATTTCTATTATCAAGCGGAGCAAATAAGTTTCATGAGGGAGTTATTAAATTCTCTCAAAAGTCCCTTTCTTTTCAGTTGCGTCTTATTAATACTTAAATAGATTCTTTTCTACTAAACAGTCTTTAATAAATTTACTTGGTTTGACATCAATTATTTAATAAATATCTAGCTCCCATCATCCTGTTAATACACCCTTTCTTAATAATTTAATTTAACTGCGGGGTGCTATTTGAGTTAATTTTATTATCACATCAAATTTAGTCAAAAGATTGATTTAATTCATCACTCTCTAAATAATTATCGAAGATCTAATTAATCTCCAACTGGGGCCCTTCGATTAATTTTAGGAACTAGTTAAATTAGTCCAAGCACATAGTTTTATAGATGTCTATATTTTATTTTACCTAATTAAAAAGTAGTGTATACTAATTCGACTAAAAGAATCAATTAAACCCATAACGAACATCGTTCTATAGGATTAAATCTCTAAAACTTATATTTTAGTTGGTCTGAAAATACTTCCTCTCAGCTATAACCAACTTACCAACTTTGACCTAAAACTCCTTAGAAGATTTAACTTCCTAAGTAATTCAATTTTTAAACATCTCCCCTTTTTTTATTTATATATATATTTGCCCACCTAAATATTAAGGCATATTTAGATTATTAAAATATTTAATCTACATTTGCCCTTTTTCATTATATTTACCGGTTTATTTAACAATTTATAAAAGTATGAACGTTTTAAATAGACCATCATATTATGGCCAATTCATACATTCATTTTAATAACCACACACACACACACACACACACACACAGATATATATATATATATATATATATATATATATATATATATATATATATATATTTCTTTTATCCATAACACATATATAGTCACCTATATAAAAAAAGAAAACAAATTTTTTTCTATATTAAACAATTCCATATCACTTAACCTGTATATTTTTAAAAAATATAGAAACCCTAATCTTTTTTTTTTATATCATTATTTATTTATTTCATTCTTTAGTGTTATTATATCCTTTCGAATACCCTAACCCAAACTGGGTTAGGGTTTCGAAATTTTTATTTGATGCAGGTCCGAGCGACTAAAAAATGGCGGCGGCCGAACAACTGAGTGGGGAGGGAGAGACCAAGGGTTAACGGGTCGGCGGCGGGCGTCTCAGGGGTACCACTGTGGCGGCAAACCCGAGCGTCGTCACTATGGAAACCACAGTGGCGACGCTCCCGGGCGCCGCTCACTGTGGATACCACAGTGGTGACGCTCCCGGGCACCACTCACTGTGGATACCACAGTGGCAACGTCCCCGCGCGCCGCTCACTGTGGAAACCACAGTGGTGATGATCCCAGGCCGCACCTCAAACCCTTTGCCCCTTGTTGGTATTTTATATATTATTTTTTTTGTATTTTTGTTTTTAATTTTTTTTTTAAAATTTATTTTATAATTGAAATAATACATTTATATATATATATATATATATATATATATATATATATATATATATATATATATATATATATATATATATGTATTTATATATTTATTTATATATATATACACCAATAAGCTAAAAGTATTGATATATATTTAAACTAAAATTTATAAATAAATATATATTCAGATACATATATATTTATTTATATGCTTATGTTTTGGAATTCTCATTAATTTCTGAGTTTCTAAAGTAAATAAATAGGCTAACTAAATATAGGTTTTCTTTTTAAAAAAAAATAAGAAGTTAGCTGCATTAGATATACTTAGAACTATATTTTTAGAATTTATTCATTTCCATTAAATCTGATTAACTATAGGATTTATTTCTGCATTAAATAATGTCCGAGTATACAACAACCATCCAAAAGACAAATTTTAATGAAATAAGCAGCAACCATAGAGGGATGAAATTTCTTTAAATCATTTTGCTCATTTAATCATTGGATTATATTCTCTGTAACTAAGTAATTTACAGTATTCGATAATTTAAACACATTCATATAAATGGCGTAAATCAGTCATTTTAACAGCAAGTAAATGTTTTATTAGTTAATTTAAAACTTAGAGATTTGCATAGAAAATAGTCTAATTTTTATTTTCAAAATAAACATGCATGCAAGCATTAAAATTTTAAGAACGATGCAAACTAATACTCAACAGAATCCTTTCATTTATGCAATATTAAATTTACAAAAATAATGCATTATTTTAAGGCATTTTCAGAATACAATATAGACATTATTACAAGAGGGTGAAATACCCAAACTAGTCCCTCATTCCTATTATATGAGGACTTCAGATAAATTAGCTACATCTTCTTTCCTAAATGGGTACAACCTATAGTTTCCTTTTACATTTCTGCACTTATAATATCAATTACTCCATTTCCAAATCTTTTTCTGCAAACAATTAAACCAACAACTTCTATTTGTCTTTTTTTTTTCTTTCCCTTCAACTACCTGCAAATAAATCATTGCTATGACCATGGAGTGCTCACCTCCAAGCCTAGGCTAACTAGTAGCCACCCCCGAGCTCGGAGAACCAAGCCCTAGACAGGCAACAAACATGCAAACAAAAAAGACAGAAAATACACAGCTCAAACACAACCCCAACCCGGGCTACACTGCACCACACACTGGTGATGTCTTTTCAAGGGTGGTAGTGGACCAAGTACCCTAAGGAGACTGCAAGTATGGCAAAACAAATAGCCACCACATGGCAAACTAAAGCATATAGCCACCTCATGGCAACCAAAATACATCAAGTATAACATAATCAACCCCTTATTCCTTATGCCCCCCAAGGCGTTCATGCCTTATTTCCCTCCTTATGACCCCCAATGCATAAACAAGCCATGCAGCAAGGGTCAAAAAAATTCCCTTGTGATCGCTCTCATAATGAGAGTCTCTCACTCGAGGGCTGTCACTTCTACCACCCACAAGATCCTCCTCTCTCCCAAGAGTAGGAGATCTTGATTACTCCCAAACACACATACATAGTATAAAACAAATTACCAAATAAATTTCCAAGAGAACATGCACGAAAACAAATCTTTTTCACAAACATTACTTTCAAACACATGCAATAAGAAATCCATTATATGATGAATACGACCAACCTTAATCTGCCCAAAGGTAGGTTAGTTTTGTTGAGGATGAGCAGCCCAATTCCATGGTTCTTCCCTTTCAACCCTTAGCTAAAAATTCTCCAACCAAAATTCCTTCTCTTTCTTTATAAAATACTCTTTGTCTCCAAAAATGGAGAGTGGGTGATTACCCTCAAATTTTCAAATTCTTGCTTAAGAAGCTCATTCTCTCAGTTCTCACAAGTTTCTAAAAAAACTCAAGAGGAAGGTAAGACAGAATGGGAAAGAGAACTCTCATTCGAAAAGGAAAGTTTACAACTAGGTTCAAACTTCTATTTTCAATTTTCGCACAACTCAGAAAAGTCAAATTTTAGAGTGTCAAAAAGGTCACTTATGAGTAGAAACTTGCCTAAAATTACCCCTAACCCTTAGGTATACCTTATGGGCTTTAGGAAACCCTATTAAACTACCCCTAGGTGTTCATTTAACCCATTTTAAACCCCTCTGAAGTTTATTTTCGGGTCAAACATATGTTGACCTCTCCAAAGATTCTTTTCCCAAGGTATTTATGACATCACATTACATTAATTGAAAAGGCTATAGTTGAACACTTTCCCACCAAGAGACAAAAATAAAACATTTAAACTTAAATCCACACATGTGTCAAGTGACACAAATAAAACACTTTTACAATTTAAAACATGAAATCGTCTCTTGTGGATTTTACACAATAACTTTAAATAACACTTAACACACATGCAGCATATACTGTTATGAATAAAATACAACACAAACGGGGTGTTGTCTCTCCAAATAGACAACCCCTGGCTTACGAACATACATAAGTCTAGGTTTGGTTCTCCGTAATATTCCCATGGTCACATGGATAATTCCTGCGCAACTCAATTTACACATTAGTACTTCCAAATAATCTCATATAATATAAAACACATGAATAATAACGCACTACAAACACTCTGCATACAATATACATTTATCAATCAATACATCTTTCATCCAAATAACTCCACATAACAATTATCATCATTCACATAATTTTGATCCATACATTAAAACATGCATTCCTATTTCTATCCTCATAGTAAAGTCATGCAAATCCAATAATGACATACCTCCTCTCAAATTTATCCTATCTTAGGATCATATAGAGTTCTTTATCATAAAGCATATAAATGAAGCATCAACATTCATCATTGTTATCAAATCATGAAATCATATACATTCTACATCCAGACATAGCTGACATACGTTAAATCAAGATTATCCAGTCATTGGATCTTTTAGGATTTCAAATTCATAACATATCAAAATGTACACCACAAGGTCAAATAACTCTATAACTTGGTTCAATTACCTTTCTCAACAATCTATCTGTCTAACATAGTCCATTCTATTGAATTATAAAGCATTTATTAATAGGTCACACATGGTCAACTAAGTAAATCAAAGCTTGGTTTTGGGGAAGGCCTTACAGATCTGAAAAGCTTTCACCTTGGCTCTTTTATCAAACCATCGCTTAACAATAGCTTGGTGCTTGGAAAAGTGTTGTAGTTTATTAATTATTTTTTCATCAAGTCTTAGCAAGTTTAAGAGGTGAACCTCTACCTGATCCTCAATATCAAGTTCTTTCATTAATTGGAGGACCAGTATTTGCAAGTTAACTAGGAAAACAGGAGTCTGGCCATAAACAAGGTAGTATGGAGAAGTTCCCAGGGTGGCTTTTATTCTATTTTGATCAGCCCATAGGGCATATCTCAATTGATTATGCCAATCCCTAGGGTTTTTCTCAGGTAGCTTCTTGATGACATCTAGGATGTTCTTGTTCGTGGATTTAGCTACCCCATTACCTTACAGGTAATAGTTGGATGAAAATTTCAATATCACTTTATATTGGTATGACCATTGCATCAATTGTGTGGAAGTAAAAGCAGGACCATTATCACATACTAGAGCGAATGGCATACCAAACCTGGTGACGATATGCTCTTCAATAAATTTCAAGACTACCTCAGTAGTAGCATTGTGGCAGGCTATGGCTTCCGTCCACCAGGTACAATAATCTATTGCTGCAAGAATAAACTTATGACCTACATATGAATTAGGGTTAATAACACCTACAAAATCCAAGGCCCATTGAGCAAAAGGTCTTACCTCAAACGCTGGTTGGAGAGGCATAGCAGGATTTCTTTCTCTGGAGGCTGCAGTTTGACACGTATGGCAATGTCGGACATGTTCATGAGTATCCTTAAATATGCTAGGCCAATAATATCCAGCCTTCAAAATTTGATGTGCAGTGGCATCAGCTGACCCATGACCTATACCATATTTCCCATGAAATTCCTCAATCATATTGTGAGCTTCTTGATGATCAAGACACTGAAGGTAAATACCCTCATAATTTTTTCTATAGAGTGTTGAATCCTTGATCATATAATTAGCACTCTTGAGCCTTAATGCTCATCTTTGCATAGTTGTCAATCCCTTAGGACACCTATTATTTAATAATACAAATACCAAATCTATGTACCAAGGGTCCTAAGTAAATGACTTCAATGTATATTGTTGGTACTATATTTGAGGGATGTCGGTCGCCATGGCCTGAGATAATCCTTGGCCTCAAACTAATTTCATTGGATGCATCTCTAAGTCAAATTCTTGTAATATCGCCATCTATTTCCCTCGTCGTTCTCCAAGTTCAGACTGCATGAGTAGTGACTTTACTGCTTGGTCAGGAACGATCGCATAAATTTTACTTCTCGAGATGTAATGTCTAAACTTCTTTACCCCTCTTACTAATGCAAACACCTATTTTTCAAGAGCACAATATCTGATCCCAACGCTTTTGAAAGGAGAACTCATAAATGCAATAGGCTTCTCATCTCCTGCTAGCCTCTGTGTCAAAACAGCTGCTCTTGAGTGTAGCGAAGCAAAAGAATATATGTAAAACGGCAGTGTGTAATCTGGGCTAGTTAGTATAGGGGCTTCAGTGATGGATTTCTTGATCTGGGCGAAAGCCTCTTTTGCTTCAGTTGTCCATTCGACCTTAGCATCCTTCTTCATCATTTCATTCAAAGGCTTGACTAATTCTACAAACCTAGTAATGAATTTTCTCACAAAATTGATCTTTCCAAAGAAAGATCTCATCTCTTTTTTACTACCGGGCATTTGTATTTTCAATAATGCTTCTACCCGATCTGGGTCTATAGAGATCCCCCTCTCAGAAATTACGTGGCCAAGTAACTTTCCTTCAGCCACTCCAAACACACATTTCTTGGGATTAAGGGAAATCCCATATCTCCTACACCTCTCTAACACCTTTATGAGGTGGTCTGGGTGATCTTCCCTGATCTTAGAAAATATCATTAAATCATCCATGTAAATAATATTGCATTTTCCAATCAGTTCTTTGAATGTTGTGTCCATCGCTCGCTGGAAGGTTGCCCCAGCATTAATCAATCCAAATGGCATTCTTTTATATGCATATGTTCCCCACTTCGTTGTAAATATCATCTTCATACGATCTTCATAATTTACCAACACCTGGTTATATCCTGAATAACCATCTAAAAACGACATCATTTGTGAACCATTCACAATTTGTAATACTTCATCCAAAGAAGGGAGTGGGTAAATTATCTTTCTCAGAAGCTTTGTTGAGATTGCGAAAATCCACGCAAAGCCATATTTCTCCATTCTTTTTCCGTACTAGTACCAGATTAGCAACCCAAGTAGAATGTCATACTGGAAAAATTATCTTAGCGGAAAGTAACTTTTGCACTTCCTTGAAGATCAAAGGTTCTATCAGTGCATTGACCGGATGTTGTTTTTGCCTAAAGGGTTTTATATTTGGCTTTAGGGGAATCACATGGGTGATAATAGTTGTATCGAATGTCTTTAAATCTTCATACCCCCATGCTATTACATCGATGAATTCTTTCAAGATCTATATCAGCTTTTCTCTTTCGCCTTGAGTGCAAATCTTCCCAATATAAACAATTTCCTCTTGTCCTTTAGGACCAATATTATGAGGTTCATATTTTCCAGCATCTGAGTCAGTTGTTAATCTCTCTTTTACTCTCGAGTCTGAATCGAAAAGTCTCTCCAAGGTGACCATCCCTTTAGGAATAACATTGGTTTGCAAATCCAAAATATCCACGTTACCTTCGTTATTGAAATCATCCAATTTATCTTCCTCATCAATAATTTGATCTTCAAAAGCCCCTGAATTGGCAAGAAAAGCTAAGATATGGGCATCATCTAGGAAAACTTGGAAATGTTTGATATTATCAGGCACCGCATGTGCAGAGATTAATTCCACCAAAAACTTCTTTAAAGGGGACTGGCTTACTGGTTCTAATGTACTAGCAGCTACAGCCAGTGCATCGGGTATTCCATTTACTTTCCTAGGTACCAGTTGAATATCAAAAGCCTTAAAATCTTCAATCAAATCCCACACTCTATTCCTATATGCCGCTAACCTCTTTTCATGGCACGCGTATTGGCTTCACACTTGTTTAACCACCAACTCTGAATCTCCTTGCACCTTTAAACACTTTGCTTCTTTCTTATGAGCGAAAAGTAATCCTCTAATTAAAGCTTCGTACTCTATTACGTTATTAGTACAAGGGAATTGAAGTCGATAAGAAGCTAAAAGGGTTTTCCCTTTTGGGTTGGTTAACTCTACGCCTGCTCCACTGCCTTATTTGGATCTTGACCCATCAAACTTTAAAAACCATATTTCATCTTTTGGTTTCTTCATATTTTTCACCTTTGGGTCAATGCTGAGGTCAGATCTCAGAGAGGATTGTTGCTCCTCAAGCTCAAGACTTTGTGACAATTGAGTTTGTTCAATCCCTGGTTGTATAAGCACTTCAATTGTATTTGAAACAACCTTTTTTCCAGATTGAGGTTGAAATTTGGATTGTGTTTCTTCCTTCTTAAGCTCCAGAGGAACATCTCCCTCTTCCTTTCTAACAACCTTAACCGCAAGAACCTCATGGCTGTATTCTTTAGGTACGGTAATCTTATCTAATGGCTTGATTGCCTAAGACTCTAATCTGACACCTTGAACTTCCCCCATATTATTGGTATGACCATCTTCTTCGAATAGAACCAGATTCATCAACTTTGTGATCTCATTCTGACATGGGATACATGAAACTTCTGAGTGTTCCTCATGGTGTATCCGACACCACTTTGGTAGCAGCAACTCTTGTATCTTCATAGTATTTCCTAATAAGCACATTCCTTGTTGTACTGTTGTAATGAACTCTTTCACCCACCCTCTATATGTGGTCTTGTCGGTTTGAGATGGTTGAAGTGGGGTTGGTGCAGAAAAAGTAAGAATCTCATTGACTCTGTAAACCCCTAGGCTTACCTCAGCAAATGCCACTTCATTAAGAGCACCATAATTCGTGACCAATTTCTTCAATTTAGGCTCACTATCAATTCGGATCTGGTTGCTCACCCCTTTCCAAGGAAGCCATAAATACGTAAAACAAGTTGAGAAATATCCTCCCAAAGTCTTGGACCAATCTCTACTGAGAAGCATCCCATATAGTTCTGGAATATCCACCACTTGAATGTCAATATAACGAGATATTCGAGGATCAACGCCTAACTGGATATATACATCTTTCAATTCTCCAATGACATTAACCTCTATTTTGTCTAATTGTACTACCTTACTATTTGCACGTACTGGTTGAAGTCCAAGTTGTTGGCATATAGAGTAAGGCATCACGTTTCCTGAAGCTCTTGAATCTACCAAACAGTTATGTAAATTCTTCCCACATATCTTCAAACTTAGTAAAAATGGTGGATTTTCTATTGCATCATTACTAACGTTAGCGTTAACTTCATTAAAATCTGCCATCTTAACCTCATTACTCTATGATTCTAACATCTCCAACTTCCTAAGGAGACCCTTCTTCTGTTCGGGGCAATATCTCAATACTTCCATTAAGGACATAGTAGTGGCAGTCCTTTCCATCTCTTTAGAAACATCAAATGATCCTTTCAGAACATAATCTTGCCCTTGAACTTGCTTAGGGTTTGTTCCTTGGAAAGCTTGAGGTGGACGAGGATTGTTGCTCACATTAGCGTCTGGAGGTACAAACCCGCCCGTCGGGGGAGGTGGCTCTGTTAACGGAGCCTTGCCTTGACTTCTAATATTATAGTTATTCCTAGTCTGAAAGGCCTGAGCATCGTATATGCATGGTTCACCATCAGCTTCAGCCTGAAACTCTTTACACAGGAAAGTATCAACCAGCATGGCAGTATTAACCTTATCTGGTTCATCATTGGAACAATCTTTGGGCTGAGAGTCAGCTTGAGCAATTCTTATGATTTTCTCCAACTGTGCACAATTAACCTCAGAATGGGAAGTCGTGTCATGCAACCTGTACCAATTTGTTAGTAGATTCATATCAGCAAGGTTAACACTTTGTGTGTGGTTTGGGTTATCCCGTGCATCCGGGTGGTCATGGTTCACCCCACCATTATTCGGACCCGTATTCCATTGCCTATTATAAGGTTTGTTATTGTACCTTTGATTTTGGTTCTGGTTATTGTAGTTTTGTTGATTATTATATGATTGAGATTGATTATACCCTCCTGGTGGATTCATCTTTAGTTGGCTCAAGTCTGAAGTAACCTGCGAGATCATTTTCTTCAAGGCCTCTACTTCAACAAATATATGGGATCCTTGATTCCCAGGTGTCGTAGTTGGAAGTTGGTTTGTTGAATGCATATTGTCAAATTGTTGATTTTTGGCTTGCGGTTGACCAACGTACTGCATCTAAGTGGGAATGTTATTGGTACCATTTTGCCAAGTCGATGCTTGAGCTGCGAATTGTTGACTTGCGTATGGTTGGGGTGCATAAATTGGTATGGGGTTCATCATTGGGGCACCGATAGGTAGAGATGAGGGTATACCTGGGAGTTGATTGTAATTTCCTTGATTCACCCCTGTGGTTAAATTATATCTGATCCCTCCTAGGATTTGATTCAACTCCTGGTTCATGCTAATTGCTAATGTGAAGACTTTCACTAAGGTATCCCTTTGATCTTGAGGAACACTCTTTTTAATGAACATAGCAGTCCAAGGGTCAATAGCTCTCAGATATGAGTCGATGGCTACGTTAGGTGCTACCTAGTAAGGGGCTTGAAGCCTCTTGAATTCCCTTTGGAAGTTAGTATTAAAAGTCGTTAATGGATCATTTGGCAATTTCTTAAGAGAAGCAAACTAATGGTATAATGACCCAGGGTCTACATACACTCGGAATTGATCAATGAAGGCCTTCTCCAAAAGATCCCAACCTGTGATGGAGTTTGCAGGTAGGGTTAAGTACCAATTGTATTCATTCTCCCCAAGTGAATATGGGAAGAGTCTACATACTACATCTTGGTGTTCAATATGATTACGAACAACCGCATCTTTGAATGCTTCAATATGTTCATCAATCGTTCATCTGCCTAGATAGTAAAATTTGCTGCAACATTTGTCAAGGTTTCTAGGTAGGTCATGTATACCCCCTAGTATGGTTCCTAACGGTGTAGTGTCTTGGTTGAAGTAAGCCATCGAAGGTAATAATGGTGAATGTTGAGTTATGAAAGGTGCAGCGATAGGCTGAGGACTAGGGATCAGTCAGTCTCTTACGTTGGCTATGGATGACTATACTAGTGAGGATGTTGAGGGTTGTTTCTTAGCTTTGTCCTTCTTCCTCCTAGTGGTAGGTCCTAATTCAACTAAGTCAGATGATGAAAAACCACTCCTTAAGACTCGGTGGAATCTCTCAGGAGAAAAAGATGATATACAATCCAGCTTAATACCTCAATTACCTTGAAATACCAAATGCGGTTCACTTATGAGGGGTTTAGCCTAGGCCCTCCTTCTAGTGCTAGTTTCTGTTGACGGGCATTTTGACACACCCACCAACAGTCAAGTAGTTTATACAAACACTCACCACCTCTCCTGAAAAGTAACGGGTTTGGAAGAACTCACTACCCCAAGGTCTTTGTAGTCGGGTCTCGACGGTGATGGATAACTCAATGGCTGATGTGGTTATACCTGTAAAGGGGCCTGCTGGTTAGAACTAAATCTCGTTGGTTTATGAACAATTGTACTTCCTTTTTTTTGTATTTTATGATTTAAGACTCTTTGGGGAAATAAAATGCGAAGTGTAAGGGAAACAAGAAAATAACAATGAAAATCAATACAATGACAACTCAATAAACTATTCAATTAGTTCCCTGCAATTTGAGCAATTATCAAATATTATCCAAGTTAGCATTAAACAATGGACTTCCATAAAACCTGCAAAATCATCAATTTCACAAATTTGTGGACATAGAATCATCAACAATATGGCCTATCACAGTAATTCCCATACACCACTGACATGCACAATATGGTTCATATCATAATAGACAAAAATATTACCACGTTGCTAACTCAAAATAATAGACGTTACCAATTACACAGAACAATTTGGTAGAATATAGATGTAAATCAAGCAATTTACAAGCTGCTTTTCATATTAATCTCCATGAATGTATAGCAAAAATAACTCAAACTTCTTAACAATCTGCAAAAAATCTCTAAAATCTCTAAGTGGGCCACAAATAATCAATTTGGGGACCCCTACAAATGAATTCAACTTCTCAATTTATAGAAGTTTTTTCACCCTATTATTTAGGAAATAATTCTACCCTAAATTAAGAACTAAAAATTAGGAGTCGCAATTAACTTGCAAGTTTCTGCCTGGACACTCCACTTAACAACTATGAAATGGATGATGCATGAGCACTACGAAGACCATGCCGGGTGAGCCAAGTTTTTGTAATCATGCAGGATTTTCAAAATTGGAACTTTGAGTAAGAAGAGCAGTTTCAAAATCAAGAAAAAAAAGCTTTGCTATCTTTAGCAATTGTGTGCCTAGCTTTTTTTTATTTCTTGGTAAATGCCTTATAATTTTCAATTATACATGCAACTGCTTTAACTGGCGGATTAGCTACATGCTTAATTCTAAATTTATACTTCTTCAAAGTCTCCTCTGCATGTACTCCTTGTTCCTCTAATTCCTTTACCGTATCCGCCACCTCTTGACACTGAGTAATCAGCTATGTGTATCTATCCATAAAGGCAGCATCGAACTGGGCAACAGGTCCTAAGTTTTGTGCCTCATATGCATCCCATTGATTCAAAACTTGCTGCTGGTCCATTATTCCAGTATCAACCATTCCGAGGCCAAAAGGCCCTAGTATATTTGTTACAAAATCTTCATATGACAAAATCTCTCTGAGAAGAGGGTCCCGAATATTAGTCATCTCCTTGACATATTGCTGATACATCTCTACCTTCATCTCCAAAATGTATATATAGGACTGTAAATTCTCACAACTATCTCCTCCCAAGAGATCTTCTTTTATTATAAGCTCCTCTCCTAACCGTAGTATCTTTTTCAAAATTCAGAGTTGTTTATTAAAGGTGTTTTCCTTTCGTTCCCAGTGTGTGGAATAGGTTGCCAAATCTCCCCCTGCCTGTACCGCTTTACGGTATATTTTCATCGTGTCCTATAGAAACGGCCTAATTTTGGCTGCATTCATTTGAGTCCAAGACTTAGTGGCCATAGCTACTCGTCTCACCTCTAATAGTGCCTTTACATCTCCTTCTGGCAAGGATGAGGTTGAAGGCAGTTCATTTGTCCTACAGGAGTCCAAAGGTTTGCACATTTCTACCAAGAGATGTTTATACTGCCCAAGTTGTGCTTTAAGTTCTACATTTGAACTATGCTCCTTTTCCATGCGCCCTCTAACAATGCTTGTGGCTAGTTCCAAGGTATCTAACTCTCCCCACTTGGTCTGCCTACCTAGGTTTACCTGTGATACTTGGTATTTGGGAGAAGTTTTTCCTTTGGCCTGCAATGGAACCGCCACATCTGCAATCACTTCACCGGAACTAGTTTTTGACAGGTGGTGAACCATTTTCAACTTCTTAATCTTTGGTGGTTCCTTGGTGATTGCTTGTTGTAGAGTAACCTTGGGAAGCTCTGCTTTTCTCTTTTTCTTCTCAAAGGTAAACTCTAACCATTCTGGTATATCTTCAGCTTTGTCCCCTTGATGTGATACAATCTCAGCAGTTATAACATGCACCTCTACCTGCTCCTCTGCTTCAGCTCTCGTTTGGCCAGGAACCTGGAATGATGAAATTTGGTGGGCTAAGTTAGTTTGGAGAGCTTGTTGTTTGTGTAACTCTCCTAGCTTACCACTAACCTCCTCATTGAATGCCATTTCTTCATTCCCTAGGTCCATCTCTGTTTGCCCGGCTTCTATATCCTTAAGCAAGTTTTCTTGGTCTTGAGGAGTTAGAATCAACCTTTCATTCAAGATATCCTCCGCTTCACCTCCTTCTTGCTCACTACCTAGAGGTTATTGTTGGTCAAGATCCTCTTCCTCCTGGTCAGAGTCAGACTCAACGTTTCTAATTTTCACTTTTTCAGTAGTGGATGTAAAAGCTTGCACTCTAGGCTGCCATGTGGATACATTAACAAATGGTGGTGCGAGAGTAGCGATGCTTGAAGGACTTGTTATACCTGTGGAGGGTGGTTGAGCAGGTACCTCCTTGGTGGCTTCTGGGTTCCCTTCTTGTTCTTGAGTATCTTCTCCTCCAGTGTGGCCTATAGCAGTCCTTGGTGGGAGAACTCTAGCAAGTGGAATGGCGCCTAGCCCATCGGTCACCCCTAGGTCTGCAGCCTTCTTTAGTAGTTCAGACTCCATCTTTTCTTGGAGTTTCTTTAGAAAGTCCTCAGTGCTTTCTTGAGGCTTGTCCTCCTCACCTGGGTCAGTGGAGGTATTTTGTCTTGAAGCTGACCTCATTTTTTGAGCTTACTCTTTATGGCCTCTTGACTACAGCACCCCTGAGGTGGATTCTTTTTGTCTTTTTTTTGATGCACTGGGTCTGACCCTCTAGCTTAACCATTGCTTAGTCCTATTGATGACTACTTGGGAGACCTTCTCCATATCTGTATCTTCGCTTATGGACCATTTCACTAGGGAGAGGGGCCTCTTATCTATCCCTGATTCTTTATAAATTGGATCGAGTAACTCTCCATCATCCCTCAGGTCTTTAGGGAGGTTATTCTCGATCCCAAAGTCTTTAACCTATGGCACGGACAACCTATTGTAATTCTTCTCCCTGACTTCAAAATTGTCCTGCAAGTTGGCCCAAAAGTCTTCCAAGCTGGGCCTATGCCTCTCATATGCCTTAGGCATAGCTTGCTTAAGTTTCCCGTAGGGATCATAAAATTCCCTAATATGATTATATTCTTTCAGGTTCAAATCCTCAAGCTCTTGCTCAGCCAATTTTGCCAATTGTATTTTAGAACAGGCAAAGTACCCAATGGACACTGAGAAGTCAATACATGTTTTATGTTTAGAAGATAGCAATGATTGGAGACCAAGAAGTTGTCTCACATATTCCAGCAAAATTACCCTATCATTGCAATAACGAGGCAGCAGCATTGGATTCCCTGTGAATCCACTAACTCTGATGTAAGTGGAACATGGGTTTTGGATGAACCAACATGCCCACTCCTGGATAATAGCCATGGCTTCTGGGATTATCCGATATCCTGTGTCTCCAGTCAACTTAATGATTATAGGGAAGATGAAGGCATCATTAACCCTCTTAAAGTGTGTCTTTACATTTGTTAGAGTGAGCTGGGAATAATATTCACATATCTTCTTTCATCCCTCCTTCTCTCCTAGCTGCCCTTCTACCTGTGGCTTGGAAACTTTCCAGCTCTAGCAGCTACCCAAATAAAAAAGGATGTGAAAAAGAATTTCTAGGTGTGCTGCACCTCCTTCATCTGCTTACAAATGTTATCTGAAAGGATTTGCGGCCAATTAAAGTATTGCTTTCCTATCAATATGGTACTCATAAATTGGAACATCCAAGGGTGGAAATGCTTGCAGTCAAGCTTTCCAAAGGCCCTGCTGAGCATGATGATCAAGTCCCTCTGAGGCTCTTTGAAGTCTGCCCTCAGGATCTTTGTAGCCTTGAGCCCTATTTTCCTCTCCTCTTCCAACCAGTTGGTATTCATGTGTCTTTTGCTAGCTGACACCTTCTTGCTCCATGGTTTCAAGGCCTCTTCTTTTGTTAATAAGAATGCCTCTTCCCTAGTCAGGATTTCGAAGATGAACCCTAGCATATCCGGTGACAAGTCAATAACAGTCTTTCCATGTGCATCCATACACTTTCTTGTCTCTAGATTGTAGAATGGAGTGATGGTCATTATAAACTTAGGTGCTTGAAGGGATTGCGGGAATACAGTAGCTTCCACAAGACCCAACCTCTTTATTCTTTGGTGGAGAGCATCTAGGTTAGGTTTATCTAATTGGGTTGCAATATCCCCAATCTCTATGTGTCCCACTTCGGTGTCCGTGACCCATCTAATTTGATCGTCTAGCTTCGAAACATGAACCTGTCCTTGATATTGGTACTTCATGGTGGCTAAAAGTCTGTCAATTTCTTTACCTCTCTTGTTGTCGGATGAGTCCATCTAACCACTGTAATCTGCAGGCAAAGCACAAATTTTAGTGCTCAATATTAAACATAATTCTTGATCCACTTCGGGACTTCGGGGGTCCCAGGGTAAGCAAAAAGGAAAAGGGCTAGGAACTCCAGGGTTCTAGGGTTTCGGGCTCCAAATTTGGGATGATCCGAAACTTCGGGGATCCGAGGTTCCGGGATGGGATGGAACATGAAACCTGAAACTTCAGCGATCCGGGGTTCCGAGGTAGATTGCAACATGAAACCTAGAACTCCGGGGATCCGGGGTGGATTGCAACATGAAACCTAGAACTTTGGGGTTCCGGGGTGGATTGCAACATGAAACCCGGAACTTCGGGGATCCGGGGTTCCGGGGTGGATTGCTAGGGCACACGGAAAAAACAACAAACAAAAAAGAACAAAAAGGAAAAAATGCGAAAAGACATCAAACCAAGAAAAACACAAGGAGAGAAAACTAATTCACCAACCTGGTGAATCGAAAATCAAATGGACGCCAAGAAAAAGAGCTTGAGATTCCGGAGGTTCGTGACTTGGAGCTATGGAGGAGAAACTCTAAATGCACAAATGAACTGAAAAAGTTCATTATCTCCTATATATAGCCACCCAAAACCCTTCCATACGAAAACCATAAACATGACCCCAAGACTCCGGGGTTCTGGGGTGGAACAAAGGAAAAACAAATCCACCTCGGGACTCCGAAACTCCAGAGTTCTGAGGTTGAAAGACCCAGGACCTCGGGACTCCGGGACTCCGGAGTTCCGAGGTCGGAACAACACGAAACCTCAGGACTCCGAGATTTTGGAGTTCTGAGGCGAAACCAAAACAAACCTCGGGACTCCGGGACTCCGGAGTTTCGAGGTGAAACCAAAAAGAAACCTCAGGACTCCGAAGTTCTGAGGTAAAACCAACAAGGACCTCGGGGCTCTGAAATTTCGGAGTTCCAAGGTCGACACAAAAAGAACCTCGAGGCTTCGGGACTCCGGAGCTCTGAGGTAAAAACAAAAGAGAAGAAAGAAACTAAAAAAAAGGGGGCCCATACTTTGACTCAAGGAAACCAAATGGGGAAATAGATATGCTAGGCATAACAGGGCCCATCCTCATCTTTCCTTGTTTGCATAACGAGCGTACACAATAAACTCTTGTGAAATCCCCTAAGGCCTATCATACTGCCTCATAACCCGAGATACAACAAATCTCTCAATGACTATCATGGATTTGCCGATCAGAGGACGAGTCATGAACATATATCTCCTCATAGCTCTCCAGTCATCCTAAACCTTAAGGCCCCTATAAGGTCTCCATACAACAACTATCAGGTCATCCAGCTGTCGTCTCCAGTACTCTGTGATAGGGAGATAATGCAAGAAGGTTGCCCAATAGGATAGTATGTTTGCTAAGTGATAGGTCCTTGCTGGTTTCAAGGTGTAGTCACCAAAATCAGAGTGCAAGAGGTTTATAAACAACCTAGCAACTCTCCTTGATCCACCTCCCTACGTCCAACTCTTCTTGGTTGCTCAAGGGCTTCAACACCATAGCTTTAGGCTTTGTGGTCTGACACCTTAATCTCCCATTTGGGATTCATTTCCTCTATCCCTAACCTGTTCTTTGACTGCACAAGGTCTCCTTTTGTTGGTTTACAAGTTGATGTTAAGTTTTGCTCCCAATGGGTGACTTTAGTCTTCTACGTTTTGGGGTGTAGAGGTCCTTCACAAGTGCTACAACTAAGTTATGGAATCTACCTCACCAAATATATTCAATGTATGTAAGAAGAACTTGTCTCAACTGGATTTAATGGTTTTTATGCCTTACAACCCTCTTTGGTGCATCCGATTTGACAAAAACCAATTTTTAGGCCTAAAACGGGCTACAAGGAATTAGCCCTCCTTTTGGGGTTTTGTGCTCACCCTGCTCCAACGATGGACTTCCAGACTGAAATAATCTCATTTATGGATACCCTTTTGGTATTTATTGAATATTTTCTAAGTTTTAAGGTCCCTTAGGCCTTCTCCATGATTGTCCCAAAAATGGGTGCAAAAAGGAGGGTTTGAAAGGGTTTTGGTGGCAAATAATGACTAACAAGTTGGAGACCTTCAATATGAACCATAAAAACTTGGTTCTACCATGTTACATGCTAATTAGGTCATGAAAATACAATTTTTACACCTTCCAAGGGTTAGGAAACAAGATTTACAAAAGTTGCTCATAAGGAGTAAGCAACATTGACAACTTTTTCATGATTGTTGCCTACAAACACTTCTTTAGTATGAAAACCAATTACAATTTGAAGCATGTAAATATGACTAACTTAAGAAACAAGAAGGAATTATATTAGCCCTACACAAAAGGCATTAGGTAGTTACAAACAATGAAACATGCACTGTCAAACTAAGTATCACTACAATTTGCCCTTTCACTGCTTTTTCACTTTGGACCTGCACTTTCCACTATCAGAAACACTTTTAAAAAGGTCTAATTGGTGCTTTCATTCATTTCTCTACCTTTGGATAGTTTTTTTCCTTCATACCTGTTGTTTGGAAAAGGAAGAATACATGAACATCTTCAACAAAAATGTAAAAATCAGTCATAACTAACTGTGGCAGCCAGCTAGGCATTACAATTTTGCCTCAAGGATCATTAATTGATCTTGGCAACCTCAAACCCATGGACAAGTCCCAAAAACCACTCCTTGTTCTTGTTTTCAAGCTATTAGAAGGAGGTACAAGGCTTTACCAACTCCAATAAATGGTGGAGAGGAAGCAAGTGAAAGGAAATCAACTCCAAAATAGTGACTCACTGTTTTTTACATCATTTTCACAAACTAAAAATGCAACCATCTTTGTCAAGGCTTAGAAAGCTTCTTTTCTTTCACTTACAACTTGACATCAAGACAAATCTGTCCATCTAATGAATGCATTTGCTATGGAAGAGCAAAGCATCAAACTTCTTCAAAGACCCTAGCCAAATGGCACACTTGCCTAGGGCTCCATGGCCACAAAACTCCTTACACCTGCACTTTTGAAATCAAAACAAGTATGTACATATCTTACAAGTTGACCAACTGGTTCTTGGGAAGCCATGAGCATTTAGGGCCTCAAGAAGCCAAGTTGGTCAAGCATCCTTGCCAATTTCCTAGACAAGGCAGTGAAATTGTCAAAACTAAATATTTTTGCACAAAACTCAAAACTTAATGAAATTAAATGCCACAAAAGGGAAAATATTTAGGAAACATAAGAGTACTAAAAAATGCAAAAATAGTATGGCCACATACAACAGGTGTATAGACTGCTGCTCAAATGGAGTCAAAACATAGTGAAACACAAAGTAAAAATGGTGCAAACTTGCAAAGTGCTTGATAATTCCGAATGATCAATCCTTACAATGGCTCAAACAAGAGAATAAATACCTATCCAAGTCATTTATCCTCCTGTACAGATAGGTACATGTCCAAGAGAACACAAATTTTGACATTTTCATGTCTAAAATGACAACTATTGATGCCTAGATGATGCAAGGTTGGTCTCAAAAACCACCAATCATCTTAGAACATTACTCACACCTAAAACCCAAGCACAAAACATTCCTAAACACTTTTCAAAACAAAAACACATAAAAGACTCACTTTTGACAACAATTTTCCAGGCAACTCCCAAACTGGCAACTTTGAGCAAAAAGAAGAAAACAGGAAACCAAGACCACACAATGAGCTCAAAACTCATCCAAATAACCTAGAACAACTTCAAAAACATCTTAGACAACTTTCCAAATTAAAACTAATAAAAACCAAACTTTCTATCAAACCTGTGATGAAAATGAGGCCTAGGTGCTCCTACACCACTCTGTCTTGCCCAGATGGGGCTAAGTAATGTATCCAGAACATCTATAAATAATTGATTGTTGTGGATCTCTAGCGTCATCCACTATAGGTCTACAAACTGCGATATGCTCCCAGGCCCATATTTGTAAAATCAATACCCTTGCAACCATGCTCTTCCCCTCGCTTTATACAATCTCATGCATCTCATGATACATTTGGGCTAAAACACACGAACCCCATCCTAATCTCTCAGAGTGATCCACAAGCCTCTGCAACATCTTAGCCTAGCCGCATAAGAAACCCTGTTGACCCCTGTCCGGAATAACGAAGCAACCAATAAATCCTGCCAAGACACAAGCCAGTGGAAACTGCTCACTGTACCTGGTCATCATATCATCCCAGCTGATAGCCCACGTAAGGATGTCCTCATCATGAAATACCTGTCTCAAAGATAGTAATCTAGGACGCTGTGTAGAATCATAATCAACCTTATCCCCAGTATATGGAATCCTGAGAATCTTGTAAACATCCTCGGGAGTGATGGTCATCTCCCCAATTGGTAAATGGAACGTATTATGCTCATAATGAAATCTCTCAACAAGTGTAGTGAGCATCTCGTGATTCACATGGATATCTGGCATCTGTAGAAGGTGGGTAAATCCGCACAAATCAATATGTGCCTTATCTATATTGGATAACTCACGAACTAGTCTCATAGTAGGAGGATAGACGCATCTAAAAAGAACAAGTGGTAATCGCACCTACAAGAAAAAAACAACAGAGCATCGGAGAATCATCCAAATTATGCTATAGACATCTTAAACATCACGCAAATCCAAATACATTAATTGCAAAATCAAATTTGCATGTTTGCACACTTGAAAATGCTCACTGTTTTTCATATGACATTTCACAGAGTAAGCAGAAACTCGTACAAGTTAGGAATAGCTATAGGACGATAAAAGACTCTAATGCGACACAAAACATGTGTTCACATGACAAAATGGTCTATCAAGAAAACTTTTGTACGACACAAGGGGGTGTCCCAAACGATAAAACTAATGGCTTTAAACGATAAAACATAGAAGCATAGTTTGTCGTATGAGGCACATTGTTGTCTCGCACGGCAAATCAAAAATGACCGACTTTTAAACGCCATAAAAAGAAAAAATTCAACAAAAAAATTCAAAATTGATGAAATGAAAGGGCTAAAATTTAGACTCTTACCACTGGCTCGTAGTTTCGAGGTTGATTATGAAATCTCTGGTGCTCAAATCGGTTCTCCTGGATCAGAATGACCATCTTTCTTCATAGAAGGCTTTTCAAATTTTCAAACTGGAGAGGATAAAATGAATTGAAAATGACACTTGGACCCCTTATATAGCCAAAACCCTAATTTTTCAACTTGCTCCGATGGACATGAAAATTGTACCCTTAGCTAATTTTCCCATTCTGATTCCATTTTCGGGATCAAAATCAAAATCCGAGATCATTATCCTAGTCAATTTCAATACAATTTGGACCACTTAGCACTTTTCATCAAATGCTCATTATTTCTCCAATTTGTGCTCATTTTCTAATGAATCAATGTTGAATCTCAATTTATTCTATAAATCAACTTCGCGCTCAAATAATTATCATCGCCAACAATTTCCTAAATTCGTGAACCCTCACTATCTTTTGATTTCACTCCCGAGGGGGCATACTCATGACCTTATGACCTCACATCTTCAAGGTCGAGAATTTTTTTCAAGTTTTCATCAAAAGTCGAGCAAAAATCTTTTCAACTAAAGAAAATAAAACAAATTCTTATTGCTAAGGGGCATATCAGCTTCATCGCTTCATATCAAGTTGAGATTTCTCGTTCATCTGAATCGAATCAATTTCTAGGGGCATATCAATTTCATCACTTCAAATCGAGTTGATATTTGTCTTCATTTGAATCAATCTCTTAACGTTAATCAGTTTCATCGCTTTTCATCAAGTTGATTATTCATTTAAACTCAATCAAAATTTTAAAGAGTATCTTTGATCACACGCTCAATCTAAGAAGGTGTTCAGTTTCATCGCATCGAATCAAGATGGACAATTTATATTCTCTCATCGTGTCTTGATCCATCAAGTTCAAGATCGATTTTATCTTTGCTCACTGCGTCTAGTTCAATCAAGTTCTAGATCAGTAAGATCCGCTTCTTGATCAATCAAGTTCAAGTTCGGTATCTTTTCTCTCTATCGGTCCTAGTCAATCAAGTTTGGGATAGGAAACTTTCCATCATACTTACCGGCTCCTTTAGGAAATCTTCAACCAATAAGGGCTTCAAGTTCATCCAATTATATTTCTTACTCTTCCATCTCTCTCTTCTCTCTTTCAAATCTTGATACCCAAGATGAACTTTCTCTCAGATCATACTTCTGCTTCCCAGATATAGAGGCTCTGAATGCAGTCTTAGATTTACCATGTGATTCTCCAAATTCTCTCAACTCAAATGAAACAAGATTTCCAACCAACATGTCTCTAGTCACAGCGGTCACACTTTGAATCTCATCAATAGCAGGTATCTTATTTTTATAAGTAGGAGGCAATTATCTCAACACCTTGGCAACAATCTCATCTTCTTCAAGGGTTCCATCGATACATTTGATATTCATGACAAGCTCATTTACCTTAGCCATAAAGTTTATTATATTTTCATCTTCTCCCATCTTCAAGGCTTCATAATTTCCCTTCAGACTCTACAACTTAGAAATTTTAACTTGCGCACCGTCTCCATCTTCTTCCAAATCTCATGTGCATTCTACAACCCCATCACATTAGTCATCTCTAAATCAGTGAAGGCACTCAGCAATGCTTCCTTTTCTCTTATGTTATATTCAACATCCTTGATTTCAGCAGTAGTAACTGATCCATTCTAAGGAACATTGTAGACATTCTCTGTAATCTTCCAATACTCATCTCCAAGGCATTTCAAGTGAACTTCCATCTGGTCCTTCCAAACAATATAAATGCTTCCATCAAATCTAGGACTCTCCTTCTTGAACACATAAGTTTCCATCCTAGATCTCCTCAAGCGGTCAAGCTTTTTCTAGAGGATCTATCTCTGATACCAATTGTTAGCAGCAACCAAGAAGGAAAAATAAGAGGGGTGGTGACTCAGTTTTCACCAGATTAGTCAATTTAAGCACAATCTCATATCTTAACAACAACAATAATTTGGACTAGAAAGATATCTTGCAGAGCACCAAATAACTAACCATCTGAGCTAAAGATACACATGAACATCCAAAACATTCTCCCAAATCCGCAACCAAAAATATAATCATACTGGAGCTCATTGGATCAAATACCAAACTCTACCAACCACTGAATAGAAAGACTGAACTACAAACCGAAACAAATAATTGATCAAGTAAACTTCTGGATCACTGAAACGAATAAGGAATAAAGTATTCTAGCATCCCAAATAGATAAATCATCTATATCAATGCAATGCAATCACCAGAACATCAAAACAAGTCTCAATAGAACTAGAACACAAGAATATGTTGACATCAATGACAACAACATATCCTAGCAGAAACAATATCCAACAAAGATTATATTTATTATAGTTGTATGTGATATTGGTTTAAATTTTAACCAAATTAAAGAATTTATTCTAGCACCAGGGGAGAAGGTGTTGGAGGAAAGAAATGATGTGAAGGATTGAAGATGATGATGAACAACAAGAATCATGATGGAAACGAGAGGATATTTAAGATGTGGTTCCTAAGGACTACATTACATAGGTATGGTATGCACCACTTTATTATGTGGTATTTGTGATGTTGTATTGAAGTGATCATAGTAGATGATTTGACTTAATCCATGAATTATGACAGTATCAAGCAATTTCCAAAAAAGTGTTTCAAAACATTGTCCACTTCCTCATCAAGGTTAAAGGTAGGAGGTTAGGATGAATGTGTATGATGTCATGGAGATGACATTAGGGGATAAATAAATGACACAAAAGTGTGATGTGTGGCCAGGGAATTTAAAGGATGGGTAGGGTAGGTGGTTGAGGCAACATGCCCCCATGTGTAGAGTATATAGAGATAATTAATCTAGATACAAGATTTTTATAAATGGGTTTTCTCCATGGTACTTGCCCAAGGTGCCTTAGAAATAGTTTCCACTAGTGTATGAAACTCTTTCCCTTTAATATTTTTTTCTTTTTCTTTTTAATTAATTTTTTTGACTTTTGTTGAATTTTAAACTCATGCTAAATTTTAGATTCAATTTTCAATTTCTATGGCAAGAGAATATCATCCCATTTTGAATAATCATGTTAGTTACATTGGTTTGCACTTAATGGATGTTTTTGTGAACTACAGTAAGATATTTCCCCCAAAATATGTACATGTCTTAACATGTTACTATTGTAACCCTTATAGTAGGGGAAGAGCACCAGTAGTGGATATAGCTAACTTTGGAAACCTAGAACTCTCAAACCATACATTGGATTTCGATGATTTTTTGTTGTCTCCATTTATGACTTAACTACTTATAGCTAAGGTTATGGCTTTTGGGTAGTAACGATGCACACTATGGGATTCGTTATGTGTAAAAAGGTCAAAATGTGGTCATTTCAAAGTGTCAACCGATACATAATGAACTTTTTGCCAATAGTGGATCATTAGACCACCAATAAAAAAAAAAATTAAAATTACAAATATAAAAAATATGTAATTAAAAAATAAAAAACACCTAATTCTAAGTGTTTATATGTATGGGCCCATGCACATTTGTCACTTTAATGTTAGGAGTGTGTGGCATTTGAATTTATGGCACACAATCTTATATCCACCCGCGGCCACATACATGTCTTCATTGGCATGCATTTGAAATATTAACTGAGCCCTAACAACATGTCATTTTCACGAATTTCGGGATTATTTTCCCTACTGCTTTACTCTCGTCGTGACTCTGCAATGATTTTCCTTTCCTCACAGCCTCCAGTTAACAAACTTACCACACACCTAGTAAATGCACGCACATCCTTCCTCCTTGTAATTTTCATGTTCAATGATGGATTTTTGCTCTTTCATACTTGCATTTTGCTTTGCTTTTTCATTGTTTATGTTAATGACATTGAGGGTATCATTTCGATGATCTCTCTCACTTTATAATGCATAAATCATTATACAAAATGTGAAAAATGATATATTAATGTTTGATTTTATTCAAAACCCCTCATTTTTAATCATGGAATTTAATGGGATTACTATTGTGTCATTGAGGGTTTCATTTCAATTATCTCTATAACTTTATAACGCATAAATCATTACATAGAATGTGAAAGGGATAATTTGTTGGAATTACTTATCTAGGTTGTCATTGGTGATCCATATTGGTGTAGATTGGTGTGTGTATAATAATGGAAGATAGGTATGTATGCAAAACTGTTGTTCTTGTTGTCGTAGTTTTTGATATGATTATTGCTCCAGAATTATGAGGACATGAGTATATAGATGTGAGAAATTTTTGGTGTTGGTTTTGTAATTTGGTCGTATGCTTTGGAAGATATTCCTTGGATGTCATGCTTCAGTTGTATGTTCAGATATGTGATGAGCAAATTCTTATGCTCTGATTTCCTCTGGTTTCTTTGATTTTTGGTAACATTCATTTGGTTGTTTGATCTTCATGTCTTAAGCCGTGTCATGTTAACATGGATCATGATTATTGTGCCCCAAAGTTTTTAGTCTTATCTATGATCCAATTGTTCCATTTTGTGCTCTGGTAATTGTGGCATTCTAGTAGCATGTTGTTCTAGTACTTCAAGGATGTGTTCATTTCTAGATTGGCCGACTTTGAAGACTTATATTGGTATTCAGCTTTGGTTATTGTAGCATGTATCTTGATCATTAAATTTATTCCTTTGAGAAGTATGTTAGAGGCCAACTTGATGTATATTTCCGAATTGATACATACATACATACATACATACATACATGCATGCATACATGCATACATACATATATACATATATATATATATATATATATATATATATGTATATATGTATATATCTACATATATACATACATATATATATCTATATATCTATATATCTATATATATATGTATATATATATCTATATATCTATATATATATGTATATATATATATATACATACATATATCTATATATCTATATATATATGTATATATATATATACATACATACATATATATATATATATACATACATACATACATACATACATACATATATATATATATACATACATACATACATACATATATATATATATGCATACATATATATATATATGCATACATACATATATATATATATATATCTATGTATGTATGTATATGTATGTATATATACATATGTATGAATGTATATGTATGTATGTATGTATGTATGTATATGTATGTATGTATATATATATATATACACACATCTATATATGTATGTATGTATACATACATACATACATACATGCATACATACATGCATGCATGCATGTAATACCCTAAAATTGGTCACCTAAACCATGGGTCCCTAAATTTGACAACATCACCAAGGTACTAACCAAAGGCAATTAAATAAACTCCGAGCACATAATTAATTAATTCTTCAATCATCAAATATCACATGGCAAGTAAATTATTTTATATTAATTAAATATTTGTTTAATTAATTAAATCTTTCCAAGAAAATCATTTTGATCTATTATCCTATTTAATTTATTAAATATCCTTCCATATATAATTAATTAATAAATTTGCCATTAATCATAAAAAAAGGAATTAATTTACTACAAAAGAGGAATTAATCACAAAGCAAGAGTTAAATTGAAAATATAATAAAAGAATTGAATTGAGAGAGAAATCAAACTTGAGATATTATTTCTTTCTTCTAAATTGAGAACTTGAAATTAGAAAAGCAATTAAATTGAGCTATTAATCATTCTCTAAAATTGGAACTCAAAGCTTTTGAGAAAAGAAGTTCAGTTGCATTGAAAAGACTCTTTTCTTGAATAAATCAAAGAATTACCTATTTTTATCTCAAGTGCATGGAATTAATTTAATTATATCTCTAATGCAAACTCAAACTTATAATCTAAATGCATTTCAATTCAACTATAATTGGAATCTATCTCAAGGTTAACTGAATCTTATTTCTCAATTATTTCAATTATCCTAATTTGTGCTTTTTCTTGATCTCTATTGTGATTCTCTATAAATTCACCCTTCATCTCTCATTCAAAACACCCTGGAGATTTATTGTTATTATACATCTTTTTCTCTGGAGTCATTGAAGATTTCGTGCTTGCTTTTTGAGATTATTGCATCTTAGTTTAATTTATTTTTGCATACTTCATGATTGCTTCAATTCATATAGCTTACTATTCATACATCTAGCATAATCTTGCATCCATTTAGCTAAGCAATACCAGTGACTAGACTACACCAAGACGAAGGATTTAATCTATATGAGCACAAGAATAAGCTAAATGTATGCAAAATTAAGCTAGATGAATGAATAGTAAGCTAGATTAATGAAAGCAATAACGATTAAACTAAATATGCAAATAACTAAACTAAGATGCAATAATCTCAAAGTACAATATCTTCAATGACTCCACAACAAAAACTGCGCAATAACAATGAATCTCCAAGGTGTTTTGAATGAGAGATGAAGGCTAAATTTATAGACTCAAAAGAGAGACCAACAATCAAGATCAATTAGCAATGAGCGGTTGAGATTCCTCAAGAAAAAGCACATTAAAAATAATTGAGAGATCGGATTAAGTTAATTTTAAGATAGATTTCAATTATAGCTTGATTGAATGCATTCAGATTTTAAGTCTGAGTCTGCATTAGAGATAAATTTAGTTGATTCCATGCACTTGAGATAAAAATAGGTGATTCCATGCACTTTCCTTTAATTTGCTCAAGATTTTTATTTAGAAAAAACATTTTCAATGCAACTGAACCTCTTTCCTCAAAAGTTTTGAGTTTTAATTTTAGAGAAAATGATTAATTCAATTTAATTGCTTTTATGATTTTCAAGTTATCTCAATTTAGAAAAAGAATATCTTAAGTTTGATTTCTTCTCTCAATTTAATTCTTTTCTTTTGTTTTCAATTTAACTCTTTATTTTGCAAATTAATTCCTCTTTTTTGTGATAAATCTCTTTTTGTAAATTAATTCCTCTTTTTGTGATTAAATTAATTTCTTTTTTTGTGATTTAAATGGCAAATTTTATTTATTAACTAAATATGCTAGGATATTTAATTAAATAAATAGGATAATTGATCAAAATGGTTTACTTGGAATGATTTAATTAATTAAATAAATATTTAATTAATATAGAGTGATTAACTTGCCATGTAACATTAATGATTGAAGAATTAATTAATTAGGTGCTCAAGGTTGATTTAATTGCCTTTTGTTAGGACCTTGGTGATGTTGTCGAGATTAGGGGCCCATGGTTTAGGTGACCATTTTTAGGGTATTACATTTGCCCCTCTTTTAATTAATGTGCGAGCAATGCGTTGGTTCAAAGAATAGTTAATGTCAAATAGATATCGGTTTTGAACTTGATCGATCACAAATCGATGAAGAGCTAGATATTCATCTTGATTTGAAGCAATGAAACTTAATAGATTTGATTAAAGCGATACCGATCCTGAACTTGATTGAACAAGAATCGACAAAGAGCAAGATACCGTTCTTGAACTTGATTGATTAAGAAACGAGCATCGATCTAGAACTTGATTGAACTAGATTGAGCGACGAGATGAAAAACCTATTCCGAACTTGATTGAACAAGAATCAACTGAGCAAAGTGAGAGAACCGATTCCGAACTTGATTGAACAAGAAACGACTAGAAAGAGAAAATGTCCAGCTTGATTTGATGTGATGAAACTAAACATCTATTTGAAGATTTATTTAGATAAGGACAAAGATTGATATGCCCCTAGAGATTGCTCTATTTGACATCAAAGAATCTCAACTTGATACGACGTGATTTAGTTAAGATGCCCCTAGTAACAAGGTTTAATTGGTTTTCTTTATCTAAAAAGATTTTTGCTCGACTTTAGATGAAGATTTGAAAAATTTCTTGACTTTTAATGATGATGATCACTGAAAAGGTGTAATGAGTATGCCCCCTCGAGAGTGAAATCGAAAGATAACGAGGGTACAATGATTTTAGGCAATTTTTAGCGATAATTATTTGAGCACGAGGATTGATGTTGAAAATTAAAATCAGAGTTGATTTGAGAATTAAATTGAGATTTAGAATTGAATTGAGCGCAAAACGGTGAGAAAATTGATTTGAGGATGAAAATGCTAAGTGGTCAACATTGTGAAATTTTTGACTAGAAAATTATGTCAAATTTTGATTTCGATCCATCCCAAAAATGGACTAAGGACAGCCGATTTTGCTTAGGGTACAATTTTTATGTCCATCAGAGCAAGTTTAAAAATTAGGGTTTGGGCTATATAAGGGGTTCAATGTGTCATTGCCAATTCATTTTCACCTCTCAAAGTTTAAAATTTGAAAAACCTCTTGTGAAGAAAAATGGCAATTCTGATTCAAGAGCATCAATTCAAGCGCCAGAGACGTCATAATCGACCGTAGAACTACGCCCCAGCAATAAGTGATCGATCTATAGCCTTTGCATTTCTTAATTTCTGAATTTTTGTTGAATTTTTTCATTGTAAAATCCGTTTAAAGTCGTTTTTATCATTTTGTCGTGTGGTGTTATATCGTTACTCGTACGAGTATCTATCCTTTTGTGTTTCGTCATTTGAGAAAGTAGGGTTTTTCATTTGATGTATACCCTTTCTTCATATGAAAATGTTCTTGATAGACCATTTTGTCGTGCAACATATTATTATTTGTCGTATGATAGTGTTTAGTCATTCAGGTCGTAATGTTTGCTCGTACGAGTTTCTACTTGTCTGTGAAAATTCATATAAAAAACAATTAGTATTTTTTAGAGTGGAAACAACATTTTTTAATTTTGAATGGTGTATATTTGGATTCTATAGTATGTTTATTACATTCTTAGCATAAATTGGGTCACGTACTGACGATTTGTTTGTTCGATTTTGTAGATTCAGTTTCCTGATATTCTGTTCCGGTGTACATTTTCATTGATGATGAGGTTGGTTTGTGAGTTATCAGATGTAGAGAGAGGCCATATTGGTTTGTGTGGATTCAGATACCTATTATAGATGCCTGATATCTGTGTGAATCATGGTATGTTGACTATTTTAGTCGAGTATTTTCATTCGGAGCATAACACCTTTCATTTAGCAGTTAGAGAGATGACCATCACGTCGGAGGATATATATAGGATTTTGAGGATTTTGTTTGCTGGAGATAAGGTGGATTATGATGCTACTCCATGACTGGGTATTTTGGCATTGAGACAGATATTCCATGACGAGACTATTCTTGATTGCGCTATTACGTGGGATGATTTGATGAGCAGATATGGTGCACAGTACCCCCTGGTGTGTGTTTTGGCTGGTATGATTGGTTTTTTTGTGGTGCTTGATAAAGGACAATAGGGGTTTTTATGTGGTTGGGGCAGGATGCTTAAGAGGTTATTGACTCATCCAGTGAGATTAGGGTGGGGATCATGCTTACTCACTCATATGTATCATGAGATGCATGGTATGACAATAGGTGTGTTATTTTTATAGATATGGGCATGGGAGCACATCCCAGTATGTAGGCCTATTGTAGATAATTTGTGGGAGGCGCACCAGCCTATTGTATGATGTTATTTAGGTTATGTTACTCAGCCCCTCCTAGGCAAGACTGACTATTGGAGGAGGCAGTTGGATGATTTGATCACAGTAGTATGGAGACCGTATAGGGGCCTAGAGCTATGGGATGATTGGAGAGTGCAAAGGAAGGACATGTTTATGACTCAACCTCTCATTGGCAGATTGGTGTCTATTATTGAGCGATTTGTAGTATCTAGGATGATGAGACCGTATGCAAGACCACAGAGTATATCCCAGGAGTTCATAGCCTATTCTCAATATGCAGAGGGGGAGAGACGAGGATGGGCACCAAGACTGTCATATGCACTGAGCATGTAGGAGTTAGTGGGTTTACAACCACAGAGATGGGATTATCTAGAGGATATAGCAGACGTGTTGCCTCAGTATAGAAATTGATTTCAGAGACATCCTTTCCTTAGTTTACAGATCCCAGAGAGCATGCACCTCTTATAGAGGAGGTTGAGGATGATGCACCAGCACAGGAATAGGCACTAGGTCAGGTACAGGGATGAGGGCAGGTACAGGGATAGAGAGTGGATGTACCTAGGCAGATAGGAGGTGATCTTGGTGCTAGTAGCAGTAGGGCAGCAGCGGGAGGTTGATAGCGACAAAGAGGGGAGGGTTGATCCTAAGGAGTTGTTGGGGTTGAGGCTAGCAATTATAGGGAAGCAAAGGTTGGAGGTGAGGAGGAGAGAGTGGCTCCTAGGTAGGTTAGGCAGCGGAGGGATGAGCAGGGAGGCGGAGAAGGGTTTGTTGAGAGAGAGTAGGCAACACCAGACGTAGTATGGTCTTTGAGGGCGAAGTTGACAGGTTTCTAGTCATAGTTGATAGTGGAACAGATGTAGCTGGCAGAGTGAGACTGACAACTGGTAGAGGTGAGAGCAAAGTGAGATGCTCTTCAGTGAGAGGTTTTGTATCAGACGAGTTGTGCATCTTATTATGTTGCAACTTATAGTGTAGTAGTCCTAGTAGCATAGCAGGTTGTTCCATATTCTCAGTATATGGCTCAATCTGAGGGAGCTAGGGCACCTAGATAGGACGTCGGTCAGTAGGCACCACCTCCTCCACCCGACGATGAGGGAGAGGCAAAGAGCTAGATTTGTTATATCTCCTAGATTTTTTTATATACCCCATTTTTGTAGCCTATACGATTCTTTCTCTGATGAGACATTGTATTTGATAGTTGATATCATTTGTACTCTTAGACACTGATATTATGACGAGATATACGAGCTCTTGATTTGATTTCATTGTACTTGTGTTGATTAATTATGAGATATCTTTCTATATGCTTGATTCTATATGTATGCGCATCTTTTCAATATGGATGTATGTAATGCAGATGAATATGGATGGTTTTTTTTCTTTTTCATGCAAATAAATGATGAAAATGAGTAACTAGTAATGCAAATGTTTATTTTTCATGCAATAATATGAATGAAAATAAGTATATAATGAAATGTGTGGATCTATATAAGATTCTCATGTATGCAGCTACATCTCAATACACAAGTACTCGATCAGAGAAACGATGATGAAAAAGAGACCACTTAGCTAAGAAATGATGATTGCTTTAGACTCTCATTCAAAAGATAAAGAGATCGTTGTTATGTTGGAATCACTTGAAATACATAAAATTTAGAATGAATACAACCTAAACTTAGTCACTGGATTCGGTATGCTTAATTTTCATCACTGAGTATTTTACAAACACAACTAGCAAAATAGAGTTCCTTTCTTTTCATATGCAATATTAATTATCATGTCCATAATGACCCTTTTATCGTTCATATCCTTGGATAGATTATGCATGCATCTGGATTGCACATTAAAGAAATTCCCTCAAAATAGACAAAGAAATGACTCCAACCTCCCTGTAGCATACAAATAAGTGGAGTCGAGGTATGTGTGGTGATTTCACCTTGATGTGAAGGCACTTATCACAGACACCCAACTAATTAGATCCAGAATCATTCCTACAAGTAGAAAACAAAGAAAAGTATTATGCCCCCAATCCTTTCTCTTCTTAGTCAAGATGGACTTCCTCGAGTTACTCAGAGAGAATAATATCAAAAACCAATGTAAAAGACAACACACAAAGAAAATTTCAATCATATCTCAAAGAGTTTAATGATTGTTTTCAGTAGTCTTGTTTTGCTTGTTTACTCAGTGATAAAACTTAGTGGTAGTTTGGAGACACGTGACTGACTCAAAGTGGATGACATGGTACTACTGACAAAATGATGACTTGGTTGATACTGCTTAGATCATGTAAATTGATCAGTTGATTACCCTAAGACTAGGACATTGATTGGTTTCAAGCCACGAGGGTTCCAAAAGAACTAGGATGTCACAAAAGTGACTAAAAGATATGTACAAGCAAAAGCAAGTATGCAGGAAAGTGAGAATGAAAATCAAATGTTTAAGATCTGATCAGGGAGGAGAATTTACATCTAAGGAATTTAATACATTCTATGAAGTGAATGGAATCAAAAGACAACTATCAGTACCTCGGACACCTCAGCAGAATGGAATTGTGGAAAGGAAGAACATAACTATTCTGGAAGCAACTAGAAGCATGATATTGGAAGCAAATCTACCTCATGTGTACTGGAGAGAAGCAGTGAATACAACAGTTTACACTTTCAATAGAGTTCACACCAAAGGTGAAACCGTTTAAGACCCCTTATGAACTATGGTTTTGTAATACTCCTACTCTTAAATACTTTAGAATATTTGGAATAAAATGCTATATTAGGAGAGATGAGTATGTTGGTAAATTTGATCCTAGAAGTGATGAAGGAATATTTCTTGGTTATTCATCTAAGAGCAAGGCATATAGATGTTTTAATACAATATTACAAAAGATCATTGAAAGTGCTAATGTGAAGATAGATGAACACTTTAGAGGAAATTCTAGGTCTGTAGATTCTAAACTGGCAGTTGAGATGATCATAAATGAACCAATATAGATTGCACCGGTATAGAATATTGATACAGTCACACTGGAATCATTAGATAATTCCATAGTGATTGAAGAACAACAACATTTGAATAAACCCAGGTATGTAAGACTGAATCACTCAGAAAATCAAATAATTGGGAATAAGTATTAAGGTGTTATGACAAGAGGAAGACTGGAAAATGAAGAGGTATGCTTAATTTATCAATTGAACCAGCATCTATTATTTAAGCATGTCAAGATGAACATTGGATAAAAGCAATGGAAGATAAATTAGAACAAATTGAAAAGAATAATACATGGACATTAGTTCCTCGGCCTAAAGACAAAACTAAATGGGTATTTAGAAATAAACTTAATGAAGATGGTAAGGTAATCAGGAACAAAGCAAGATTAGTTTGTAAAGGATATTCATAGAAAGAGGGAATTGATTATAATGAAACCTTTGCATTGGTAGCTAGAATTGAGGTAGTTAGATTATTTCTTGTATTTGCAGCTCATAAGAACTATAAAGTATATCAGATGGATGTAAAATGTGCATTTCTAAATGGTGATCTTGAAGAGGAAGTTTACATTAAACAACCTTATGGATTTTCATTGACAAATGATAAAGATATGGTTTACAGATTAAGGAAATCTTTGTATGGATTGAAGCAAGCTCCTAGAGCTTGGTATGCTAGATTGGACAAATATCTTTTGAAGCTTGGTTACACTAAAGGTAATGCTGACAACAACTTATATTACAAAGTGACTAATGATGACATCTTGGTTATTGAAGTTTTTGTTGATGATATCATTTTTGGAGGAAAAGATGGATTGTGTAAGGACTTTGCTAACAAGATGCAGGAAGAATTTGAAATGTCTATGATTGGGGAGATAAAATTCTTTTTAGGATTGCAGATTTCACAAACTGATAAAGGTATATTCATATGTCAAACAAAATACTTGAAGGAACTACTGAAGAAATTCGGTATGGAAAACTCTAAACCGGTAAGTACTCCTATGACTACAACTGATAAATTGACATTGAAGGATGATTCAGCTCCTGTTAATCCGACAAGATACAAATATATGATTGGAGGTTTACTGTATTTGACACAAACCAGACCTGATATAATGAATGTAGTATGTATTGTTTCAAGATTTCAAAGAAATCCTAAAGAAAATCATGAATCAACAATAAAAAGGATTTTCCGGTATCTACAAGGCACAACAAATCTTGGTTTATGGTATCCTAAAGAAAATTTTGATTTATGTGCATACACCGATGCAAATTGGGTAGGAGATGTAGATGACAGAAAGAGTACCACTGGAGGTGCATCCTTTCTTGGTAGCAGATTGATTTCATGGATAAGAAAGAAGTAGATTCGTACATCATTATCAACAATAGAATCAAAATATGTTGCAGCAACAACTAATTGTACTCAGGTGTTATGGATTAAGCAAATGTTGAAGGACATAAAGGTAAAATGCAAAGAACCGATAATCATTTATTGTGATAATTCAGCAACAATTGATATATCAAAGAATCCGGTATTTCCCTCTAAGACTAAGCATGTTTCTATCAAATATAATTTTCTGAAAGAGAATGTTGAAGAAAAAGAAGATTGGTTTATGTGAATACTAAAGAGAAGATTGCAAATATCTTTATAAAGCCTTTGCGTAAGGAAACCTTTGAATATCTCAGAGAACAGCTTGGGATAATACCCTCATCGAAAGAGACTTGGATGATTGAAGATTGGCACTAAACCGGCAGAAACTAACAAAGAAATCTTTTTACGGCTTTGATGGAGGAGAACTACTTCTCAGGGGGTGTAGTTGGTTGTATGTTCTAGTATTTATTCTTAATTTCTTTGGCATTTGATGTCAAAGGGGGAGAGATATCTATGGAAAAACATTATTCATTGGGGGAGAGATATATACTCTTTGTATTTTGTTTTGATTTCTGGTATTGATCTATTCTAGAGATTGTTGGTTTTTGGTTTTTGGCATTCTCTTTTGGCACTTAGATGTTTTTCCATCTAGTGTTGCCATCAATGCCAAAGGGGGAGATTTTTAATATTATGGATGTGTTGCATTATTTTTTTCATTGATGTCACCACTTATCCTTCTCGAGATCTATATTGTTGATTTGGCACTATGGTTATATTGGTTTACTGTTGAACCGACACATTGTGTTCACCGGCAAGGTTAGTAGCTTATGCATAGTCACTGATATATGTTCACCAGAACGTTATATTGTTCACCGGTAGCGATAATAACTTGGAGATCACTCGATTATGTCAAAGACATGGTTTGGTTACTTGGTTTTGGTGTTTTGGTTATTGGTCTAATCGGGTTAACATATTTGTTGTTACTAGCAAATAGGTCTAGGTTATGGACTGGTATATGTTATCTATTCCAGATCAGCATGACACATTATGGAGATGGTTTATTATTGGTTATTGTATTGAGGCCAACATCTTGTCAAAACTTATTTTGCAATTGATTTGAATGTAATATTATTAGTGAGACAACCTTAGTATTTGGTCTTAGGTTTTGTATAAATGTAAGATCTCATTTGTGAGATGAATGTATGGTCATGATATGATATTGTAACTTGGTATGTGCGAATATTAAAGATCATATGAACATATCATAGAGTGAATCAAGCCGACATCATTTGAAGGTTCAAGGAAGGTTTGAAGGTGTTTATCAGAGCTTAAACCGGTACTAAATCCAACATTGCAAATGCACTTTAAAGTAGTACATTATTCTAGGATTCAACCATCCTACTGTAGTCATTGTGACTCCCATTTGAGCAGTGTGCTCTAGGCGGTTGGCCTTTCTACATGTGCAAACCCCATTTGTATAAACATACTATCTGCAGTAGTATCATCTGATTGTGTGTAAGGTTTCCCACCGTGGCTTTTCCCCTTAGAGGGTTTCCACGTCAAAAATATATGTGTTAAGTGTTCTGGATGTTGTTTCTGTTTCTTTTTCATGCATTAAGTTTCACCGGTATTGATATAAACTACTAATCTGTTAACCAACATTAAGTTTGGTTTACCGGTATTAAGTATTAAATTGGATTAAGTTATAATTGAGTTGAAATTCATTGACAACTAATTCACCCCCCCTCTCAATTTTCCTTCCAGTTCCTAACATTTTTTGTGCATCATGTCATGAAAAATTGTTGTTACGACTCTTTGATAAGTAGCATCCACATTATTTAAACTGAAGGGCATTACATTCCATCAGAAATTTCCCCATGCTCAGGTAAATGTTGTTTTATCTTGACCCACAGGTGAAATTTTGATCTGATTGTATCCAAAAAAACCATCCATTAAAGAGTACATTTCATAGCCAGCAGTCATGTCTACTATCATGTCTATGTTGGGAAGTGGAAAATCATCCTTTGGACAAGCTTTGTTTAAATCTCTGAGATTTGTGCAAACATGTATTGATTTGTCAAGTTTGGAAATAGCTACAATATTAGATATCCATTTGGCATAATCAATTGCTTTGATGAATCCAACTTTTAGTAATTTTTCTAGCTTAGCCTTAACAAGCAATGCAACATGAGGATGCATTTTTTGGAATTTTTGCTTAATAGGTTTAACTCCAGGAGTGATAGAAAGATGATGCATTATGAGGTCAGGATCCAGACCCGACATATCAACATATGTCCATGCAAAATTGATCTTCTTTTCCATGAAGAAATAAGAAAAATCTTTTAGTTCTTCGGCTCACAAAGATTGAGCTACATGTATGGTGTGTTGAGCTTCTTTTGTTCCAATGTTTACTTATTGTGTAGGTTCAATTAGCACTAATGATCACTCTTGAAAGTGATCAGGCAAAATGTTAAGTATCTCACCTTTAGGTACCTCAGAGAGGTTTTCACCGTTAGGTGCGTCCTTTATTTTTACTAATTTTTATTCTGACACCGCCACAATGTGGTTTTAGCCATTAGAACTCTCTTTTTTTGTGACTAAGATACTTGACATCTACTGGTGTCATGTTCTCACTTTTTTCACTGGTAGAAGAGTCCATTTGTTCAACTGCATTAAGATAACAAGCAAATGCATAGTCGTTGGCAAAGGTAGGTATATTCAAAGGTTGATCTTGGAGAGTACAGTCAATAACCTCATGATGTAACAGGGATAAATATTTAACAGGTTCAAGGGAATTCAAGGTATTATCATCGCAACCTCGGACTAACAAGTCCAGTTCTAGAAGACTACCTTGGGTAAGCGTCTTGAGACCAGGAAGAGTTAGAACACGATCATCAAAGTTTACGTTAGTATCTAGGGAACCTAACCCAATAGACCTACCACTAGAATCGTCCTCTACTTCGAACTGGACTACATATCATGGTTTGATAGTAACAGGTTCAACAGATAGAGTTTCGACATTCATGACGAAGTAGTCATATTTTGGTGTCGAATAGGTAATGTCATAAATAGATCTTATTTCAGAGTGATCAAAGTCATAAGATGAAGCCTCTGACTCTTCTTCAAGTGGTTTAGTGAAAGCATGTATAGTATCAATATCTACATCTTTGATGTTGCAAGTTCCTTCGTGGTTTGTTTTAATGATCACTTGTAGTTGACATACCTGTTGACATAACCTTGATGACTCTGTTAGTCTTTGTCGTCTTTTCCATTCAGCTTCCTCTGGACTAATGACTGGCCCTGCTTCTGTAGCCTCCAATTCTTCATTTGTAGTTTCATGCCTGATTGGCTCTATCTCATTAGAGGGAGATATAGTAGGTGAAGAATTTACTTGTCCTCTTTCTTCTTTCAGCTGTTATTCATAGTCTTCTTGTCTTTTTAGTCAGATTTCCTCTATTTCCTTTCATAGTTTTAAGTGCACTATCTCTTGAGCTTCATCTATTATGTCACTAGGTTCTTCAGGATTTTCTTCAATAGATGCATCTGATAAAGGTTTTGGACCCCATTCATACTCATTTGAGTCAGTTTTTGAATTATCTATTTGCATTCTTCCTGTGTATGTGACCGGAATGTTCAGTTGTGCAAACAACTCTTTAATTCTTTCCAATTCTTCTCTCATATCTTCTGGGATTTCTACTCCTTGCAGTGTCACTGCTCATACAATTGGAACTTGATTACAAGGTGCTCCTTCTCTCTTGATTGCCAATTCTTCTTGTTCTTTTTCATACTCTTCCTGAGTTTGCTGAGTATTTATTTCCTGTGTTGTTGAAGGTAGTATCTTTTTCCTCCACTTAGACTGATGATGAGAAGTATGTTTTTGATCTGATGACTCCTCTAAATGGTAGCCAAAACTAGCTTTATCATTTGTAGACTTAGTTTTTAGTTGAATAGGTTCAACAATACCTTCTTGACGCTTCCCTAAAGGACTGATACTTGAATATCCCATGTGTTGAATCATCTTATAGCCTGGACCATATTGTTCAGGGGAAATCGCACAGTGTTGCACTTCTTTGTTTTCATTATCTTCTTTGAAAATCCATTTGAGAACAACCTCATCTTCTATTTAATATGCAAGGGAAGTAGAGGATTATACAAAAATACCATCATAAATGACATTTGGAGGTGAATTTTGTGGCTTCATAGCCTCTGATGGTTTTCCAGACTATCTTGGTGATGGAGGAAGAGACATTAATGAAAGTACAGGTTCTATCTTGTATCCATCCATGCCAATATCTGTGATTCAATTTCTTTTCTAAGTCTTTCATCAAATTTTATGAACTGTCATTTGTAGAAGTTTCTCTGTTGTTAGGAACAAAGGTATCAGTACACTATTTCAATGTATTACAGGTGTAACTTATATCAGCAGGAATACTGAATTCAACTCCATTATACAAAAATTTCAAGCACTGATGATAGGTAGATGGTATTTCTTGCATTTCGTGAATCCATGGCCTACCCAGCAAGATGTTGTATGAAAGAGGAAGATCAAGCACCTAAAAAAATAAAATATCTATACACAAGTCCTACCCTAATCGGTAATAGTACTAGACCTTTAGAGGTTCTCTCTTCTTCATCATAAGCTTTGATTGTTATTTTCTTTGTTGGATCAATGATATGTTCAAAAAATCCCAATGTGTCAATAAACTATAGGTACAAATATTCAACCCAGCACCTCCATCTATCAAAACATGTTTGACTCAATCTTTATGGATCATAGCTTTGATGTGTAATGGCTGGCTATACAGATGATTCAGTGAATTGTCATCTTCTTCAGAGAAGGTGAGGTAATGAGGCGAAGTTGGGTGACCCACCATAGATTGAAACCGATCTACATCTAAATCTTTGAGGACATTAGGAGTAAGAAAAGCTTTGTCCATGATCTCTCTATGAGCATAAGAGATCTTAAGAAATTCAAAAATAGAGATTTGAGCGGTGGTTCGTTTTAATTGTTTGACAATGTTGTAACCAGGAGAGGATGATGAAGCCAGTTGCATAGATTTAGCCATGATCTTATATGATTGTCTGTTTGAAGAAGTTGGTAGGTATGATGTTGTTTGATCAGGAGTTGAGGAACTAGCTCCTTTTAGAGTAACCTTCTTTTTAGCGTGGGTTACAACATTTGCAGTTTGTGTTTTGTGTTGTTTATCTTTGATTATGATCACGTTGCAATACTCAGATTGGGAAGATTCAATCATGTTGATCACATTGTCATTGTTAGCGTAGGTGTAATTGAATTTGGCACCTACCTTGGATTTTGAAGAATCACCTTGTTCATAAGCAGACAAGGGATATTTAAAAGATTTGTGATCAACATTAGTCATGTGATTTCCAAAAACAATTTTTCCAGCATCGATGAGGTCTTGAATCTCATGTTTGAGTTTCATGCAGTTGTTTGTTATATGACTTTTGTTTCGATGATATTCATAGTATTCGTTTTCTCTCCACCATTTGGGTTTAACTTCCGGATCATATGGTCTAGAGTTGTCTGGCAATGTGATCAGATCATTCACCAATAAAGTTTTAAGAGCTAATTCATATGATTCATCCAGAGGAGTGAAATCGCGTTTAGGCTTTGAAAGCCAAGGTTTCTCTTTAAACCACTCTTTTGATTTCTTCAAAGGGTTTTCCACGGAATTTTCAGCTACTTTGAGGGCTTGTGTGTTGCTAGCCAGATTAAATATTGTGGGTTTTGATTTTGGTTTAACATTATCCACCACTCCATCATTAACAATATTTCTGTTGTTATCTTTGTTGTATTTCCAATATTCGTTCTTTTCTTTGGAACTAGAGCCTTGTTTTTTTTATTTCCAAAGTGATATATCTCCTTTCTTTATAAGAACATCTTCCATTCTGAGGGCACTATCTACCATTTTGTTGAATGAAGGGTATACTTGTATTTTGATATTTTATTTCAATCCAAGGATCAGGTTATTGACAAAAATGTCCATCTTCTCATAATCTGAAATAGGTCGTGAATATCTAGAGAACATCTTTCTCCAACATTGAAGAAAAGTGAGAAAAGGTTCTCCTATTTTCTATTTGGTATTGCAAAGCTCGATCATAGTGATTGGATGACAAATGTTATAGGAGTATTGTTGGAGAAATAATTTGATTAATTCCTCAAAAAATTTAATTCCCATAGGTAGGCTTGAAAACCATTCCATAGCTTGTCCTCCTAAACTCCTCGGGAAAATGCGCATGAGATATGTTTGTTCGTGCATGAACTCCATACATAAAGAACAAAATTATTTGACATGGTCTTGAGGATCTGCATTACCATCATATTTGTCAAACTTAGGAATCTCCACTCTTGAAGGAAAAGGAGGCATGTAAAGGTTTTTGTCAAATGGGAACGGGCAGATCGTGTCTAAAGAATATTGTTTTGATGATTTATCCTTGTTTTGCATTTCTATGATTTCAGTCTATAATGCTTGCAATTGTTTGTTTACCAATGCTAAGGGTGTCTCTTCCTCTTTCATGATAAGGGTTTCAATTTAATAATCAGTAGGAAGTTTAGCGCCTTGTTTTGCTAGCTCTAGAAAATAATCTTCTTTTTCTCTAGCCATGATAATCTTCATCATTTTTTCATAAATCTTTATCCTTTTGATAGCTATTTATAATAGCTTTTGTAGGTTCAGAGGCTTCAGACTTGCTAGATAAGGAATCACTATCATTAGCATGGGTGGTGATATTGTCATAAGTATCATGTTTAGCAGCATCTCTTTCTTGCCTTTCTCCAGACATGGTGGGAGATAAGGATTGATCAAAAATTGGTATATTTGACGATGCAAGTTTATTAGAGAAGGGGTCTCCTACGAAGAATGGATTATCTTGTAATGAAAAGGATGATCCTTTACCTTTGGCAGATTTATTACGAGAACTTCTGGTTTGAGCAGGCATTTATGACTGATGTGACTGTGAACCAGATGTGATGTAGAAGTCAAGATCAAATTGAAGCTAGTTGTTCGTAGTGATTGATAAAAGTGACTAAGACTCAATCTAGTTTCAGGAACGATCTATCATGTATAAGACGTGATCCAAGTAACTTAGTTTGATTTAAAAGAAGGACTCAGTCTAGCTTCAGGAATGATCTATCATGTATAAGACATGATCTAAGTAACTTAAGTTTCATAAGTAGTTGATTGAACTAGCTGAAAGATGATCAACAAAGTCGTGCAACACAATGACAGGGGTACACTATCAAGATTGTTTATGCGCAGAATTATGATGACCATATTTATGCTCGATGTAGACTGATTAGGAAAGTATGACAATTCTAGAAAAGTGTGTAGTGTAGATAGACAAGTTTCTGGACTGACAAAATTAGGAATTCGTACGATAGAGTTTTCAAAACCAGATGATAATATAACGGCTTCCAGACAACACAGGTAGTTTCTCATACAAGTTGTTGCCTAAACTCGCACGACAGTCTATTGCTCTACAGATGACAATCTGATGAGGATGATGATTATTCGTATGACATTAGACTTAAGGCTAGACGACAATTCTCTAGTAATAGAATGACAATTCTGTAAACCCAGACGACAATTCTGATAGGACCAGACGATAAACTGACAGGACCAATGAAGACTCGTACGACAACTCATGTATAGCCAGATAATAATTCAGTAGACTTGTACAACAAAGGACTGGACAAAGACTATTTTTTGATACAGATAGAGTTTTGATGACTTATAGAGACTAGATTTTGACTAGGACATAGTTTTGATGACTGACAGATACTAGATTTTGACACGGACAGAGTTTTGATGACTGAGTTGTTGATTGTTTTCTCCAGTTTTAGTATTTCATTTTCAGTTTCAGGGATGAAAACACAGAAAACATGTAAGATGTATAATGACTTCAAGAACAACACGCTAACCCTTTGGAAGTTGGCTTAGAGAAGAAAACCTTTGCTTGCAGACTCAAGTACACACCCAATAGCTAATCAAAATACAGCCTTTGAGTCTCACACAATGGATTCTCAACACCATATTAGCCGAATCCAAATTCTAATGGGGGCACCAAATGGCAAGTATCTTGGGAGAGTTACTATCTCTCTTGCAGAAAGATTATCCCCCTTTTAGAGGTGAATCAGGTAGCCTCTATCTTATAGTTCTTAGTTAGGAATTTCATTCAAAATTACCCCTTGAAGTCATGCAAGCATGATCGAGGCCTATAGCTCGACAAGGTAGCGAAACAAGATGTAATCACGTAAACGTGATTGAGACCGTGAGGCCCTAAAAAATGTTCAATATGAGAGATCTCAAAGAGAAAACTCAAATAATCTTGTCCTCTGAGACTTTAATCACCAGAGGCCTATTTATTATAGTGAGTTGGAATGCTCATGTCCAGTTGTACTCACTTGGGTCATTCACATGGGGTGATTACTTTTTCCCACTGTGACAGGCCTGCTAAAGGTACACAAATCTCAAATTTGGAAAAAGCTTTGAGGGTATAGATTGATTGTCCATGCAGACAAGAGCATACTCTCTTACCTCTTCATTTTCTCTTAAAACACAAAAGATAGATTTGTTCATTAACCATATAGAAATTTAAATGCCTAAAAATGAATTTAAAGAATACACGATGTTCAGTTGAATCTCTTCAGGAAACCTACAAAAACAACGAATCGGTAGTCATATTGTTTTTGTGCGACAGGCATGTTCTTCGACAAGCATTCTGCAAAAAAACTAGTTAGGCTGTCAAAATATCTCAGGAAGACAAACAACAAGCTAGGGTCAGCATTAGTACCATAAAAATTCAACAAAAAAATCCTAACAAATGGAGTTTGTTTTAATACCAAAATCCAAAATACCGTACGATTATTCTCACCAAGTCATACGATAATTCGCGACTGGTCGTAGGATACCTACAGTTTGTCGCTCGGGCCTCTATGAAAACTCATACGAGTTTTTGCAGTAACTATATGGAAAAAATACGAAAAAATAAAAATGAGTTGATCTGTAAGGATGAAAGATGAAGTCTTCCAACCCACGGTGGGCATCAAAAATGTGTGTGAAAAGTGGATAAAGTCTGCAAGCTATAAGACATAACACTTTGTTAGACATAATGCACTACTAAGAGGGGGAGGGGGTGAATCAGTGGTTCTCAAATATTTTCCCTTAAAAAAACCTATGTGATCATAGATCTAACTCAATCTAGACTGACCAGTTAGTGGGGAGACCAACACAAATGCAATCACACAAGGGACATCACATAACACTAGCATATATGAGGAAAGCCCAAGATGGAAAAACCTCGGTGAGAAATATTGTTGGAGTCTACTGCTCCAATCCAGCCTCACAATAAAAGCACAATTACATAGTTTAGGGCACCAACCCAAGGAGCACCAACCCCTGACTTTAGGGCACCAACCCAAGGAGCTACAACCCCTACCTGATTTATGGGCTACAACCCAAAGGAGCTACAACCCCTGCATCGAGCTACAACTTAGTGTTCACAATATAAACATCAAATACATAAGTAGTTATCTTGTTACAAGTGAATCTTGCAATCTTATCATATGTCTTACTCTACCAATGAGATACTTTCTTTGCTACACCGACTCACTCTTCTACTGCTCTCTTTTGTTGCTTAACTATCGGTAACTCTACCGGTAAACTTATCCTCTTCTTCTACTCTGCTGGATATCCACCTTACTCTCTACTCTTCACTGGTATAACACTTTTCCAGTTCTTTGTCTACCTTCTCTGCAATCTCCTTCACTTTTTCTCTGTCGGTATGAACACTACGGGTTCTTCTCTCCTACCAGTTGAATGCTTCAACCAGGTTCTCCCTCACTCTCACTCACTTCTTAGATGCTTGTAAAGCACTGGGCTAATTTCCTCTTACATGCATAAGTATCACACTTCACAGTAGAACAATATTCTTCTATTACAACCACACCATCTATCCCTTAGGCTCACATATTATTATCCCAGACTTCTCGCCAAAAACCAATTCAAACTTGGTGCCTTAGGGTTTTCTCCACTGATCACGAGGCACACTAAATCCAATCAAATCTGATCAGATCACAACTCAGAGATGTCTATCTATACATATCCGCCATTTGCGTGCCTTCCAAAACATGCCTTCCTACTTTAGCAACCTATAATCAATCTATCGACATAATTCTTGGTCAATCACCATTAATGGCATGATGGGTTGCTTCAACAACTCTGATCTGCTCGATCAATCTATCATCGATCCTCTCTTGTCCATTTAATCTTGAGTCATGCACTTTCACAACTTCACCTCGAGCTTCACAGTCTTCATTAAAGTCAACTAACTCTATACCTACCCCATCAATGTACATTCCATATTCAACTGGTGTAGGTTCACCACCTTGATTCCATGTGGCATACAAGTCGACTAGCTCTGCCACCTTGACTATTCATGCCGGTCCACATAGGATCATCGACCAAACATTCTATCGGTTCCTCCTTTCTATCGGTTTACTAACCCTGTCGTTATCTCAAATTCTACCGGTTCACTCATCATGTCTACCCTTTGCTATATTATCGGTGGAACACCTAAACTAGTCTCAAGACATGTTTATCCAAAGTGTGCTCATTCCCATAAAGTGGGGAGTCATCTTCATCTTCACCTCGCTCATATTACCAGTGGACTTACATACCAGTAAACCAACTTGATGACACAAGTCATCACCCTTCACTAGACTTCTTCTTTGGTTAGGCCATTCTTCCTTTATCTGCATCTGCTAAATGATGCCTTTTCCTTGATCAGCTCAGATCATAACTCAGCTGGCTTGTCAAAGTGACAAACACATCACTCTTCATGTGTACTGTCATCTCAACATGTCTTCTTTGTCGGTCCAGTGCATAACCCTGATCTCATGCACTTAAAGCATTCCCTCAATTCACCAATATATCTGGTGTGAGCCTTCAAGTACTTGCCTTTACCTCTTCACTCTGATGCACATAATGCATAATAGGAGATAAGCTCACTTATAGGTGGAGTGACACCTTGTCTTTTGCTTCTTGCAATGCACTTCACGTGACTTCCCTGTTAGTGCAGCATCTCTTCAAATAGGCACATGTGATCTGATGTGAGCACATTCATTGTCAATCATTGCTTCTCATGATGACTGCATCTTTATCAGATGGGATTCCTTCCATTCTGCAACCTCACAGCATACCTGTGACCTATTCATTCTTCTCCTCCAGTGTTGATGTGATTTAGGTAACATTTTTCCTCTTCATCACAAACAACCACTCAAACACCTCTCTATCTCATTACACAAGGCATGCACTAACTTGTGTACTAGTGACTACTGAGTTCATCTTCCTTACCTTATTGTTGTTTTCAAACACAAGGTGATATCAAAGATATCACATCTTGTACTCCTCTATAGCAGTGTTGCACATACATCTCTTCTACCGGTAGACATCCCATACCGGTTGACATCAATGATAATACAATGCCAACAATCTCCCCCTTTGGCATTGATGTCAACTCATGTAGTATCCGGCATATTGCATCATCCTTCTCCCCCTTTGACAACAATGACAAAGGGTACTGTCGGGATATCATTCCTCCCTATGTTTACCAATTACTGACAAAATTCTTTCTTTCCCTTTTTCTTCATTAGATGTAACTCCTCCTTTGATTCCATTTGTTATCTTGTCACTAATTGTTACATCCTCTCAAGTCACAGCACTTTGAGATGGGGGTCTTAACCATCAACTAATACCAATTGAGTATGTAGGACAAATCCTATTTGATAAAGCACTTAATTGCAGAAGGTCTGATACCAGTTGTTAATGTGTCAGTGAATACTACTTTCCTTTTGGTCAACCTGCAACACCTCCTGCAGTTTGGGAAGTCAGTATCCTTATAAGTTCAAGCATGCCAGCTCTTCATCATGAGCACTTGAACTCCCCCTGAGTCATACATCTCAGGTCCTCATCTCTGGTCAGGTACAATACCATAACTCCAATATCCTCCATATACCGGTTTAGCTGTGCATATGAGGTCATCTAATAATTCTCCAAATCCATTGTTTCCACCACAGCTTATAACATGAACCTAGATCTACACAATGTCAGCCAATATTTTCATCATGCCAAGAATCAAAATGGTTAGCCCAAAAACATGCATGCCTGCATGATCAACAATCAAGCCTGCATGATCAATAATCAGGCCAACATATATCATTCAAGTCTTTTCTAATACCACCTGAGACATAACTTCACTTCATGCTATCGGGGCTATTGCAATGATTTCCAAACTCATTGTCTTACATAGCCTGCAAGTACCTGTTAGCAATGACACTGGTAACACTCTACACATACTAGTTTCCTGTACTAGTCCACTATCACTACCAGAGCACCTTCCTGTGACTCCTGACATTTTGTGTCATCATGTATCTGATCCAATTGTCAACCTCCACTCATTGACACATGCAATAGAAATCTAGCATTCATATGTAGGTGTGTAGTCAGAGAAGCCTCTACACACAATTATCTTTTCATTCTTTTACATCGACAACAATATACTCTTCCATGTTGCCTTCTTCACTAAGGGGGTGAATAATAAATTCAATGTACCACTCCCCCTAAGATCCTACATCTCCTTTAGGCTTTAGGAGATATCACTTGTCCATTAAATGCACAATGTTAGTCCATGGTCCTATTTACCTGCTTCTTTCTCCATGTCTGCATGACCTCGCTTTTCTTCCCCTTTTTAGTCTGGGGAGTAGGTTTCTTCTTCTCCTACTGATTGACAAGACAGGAAGTAGTGCTATAGTAGCACACACCATCCTTTCTAACCCCATGATAAGGGAACCTTCTATTGTGTTGGTTTTCTCTTCTTCTTATTATTAGGTCATTATAGCCATCTATTGGTCTCCTTGGATACCTTGCTTGAGTGGAACACCACTCATCTTTTTCCATGTAGGTCTTTGCTGCTCGCAACCTCTGTAATTGCTTCCATGTTGAGCATGGCTATTCCATTGGTTGTTGTATGACTGCAAGTTCTTCCTCCTTCAATCATAATTTCTATGGCCAGGTCTATTGTGGTTAAAACATACAACATTAGTAGTACCAGAAGAGGGGGTGTGCATACTTCTACCCCTAGATGCATTATGCTCATATGCATAAAGTCTATATCCATCTGATTTATTATGCCTAGGAAGAACATTGTCCATTCCTAGACCTCATTTTACATTCTTCTACCCTATGGCCATAACCTTTGCATCCAAAACAATAACCGGAGAGAGGAGGCCTATTACTTACAAATTTATTTTGCCAAACATGAGGTGTTCTTACTAGTTTGGCATCTGCATTTTTCCTTCTCCGAGAATGGATCCAAGGTTGTCCATTCTCTGCAGATCTTTCATCTATTCCCTTTTTCTGTCATGCTTGTCATGACTTGGTGTCAAAATCATTCCTTTGTCTTCTACTGGTAAAAGGTCTTCTCCTATTTGTGCTACCGGTATCAGTTTCTTTCCTCGTCTTCCCTTTTCCTTTCAAATCTGCATTGTTTCTCCATGCAACACCATTCTTCATCCTCAACTTGAGCTCATCTTGATATTTCTCAAGTTCTTTCCTGAGGAACTCCACTTCAACTATTATCTGCCAATGCACTTTATCCTTTGTCTCTAGCTTAGCCTTTAGATCTTTGCACCTACATTCCTTAGTGTCCTTTTGTTGAGTTTTTTACTCTGAGATATATTTTTCAAATTCTTCAAGGCATCTGATCAACTAGTTTTTCTCAACAACTGCAACATTTTTAAACAACTTGTATTCAATTCTCGGATTCTCCATTTCACTTCCCTTGGAGTCCAAGACTGATTTTAGATCATCAGTCAATCTTTTTATCTCTTCTAGTTGAGAGGTCAGTAAACCAACCTTTCGGTTTGATACTTTGAGGCAGGTTCTCAACTGGCTGCAATCCTCATGAACTGGTCTTTTGTAGTTTTTAAAATCATTCCTAACATTATGAAGCTCTTCTAGAGCACTTACCAATTCACACTCAAGATCCACTTCTGCATCTTCTTCCTCTTCATCATCATTTCCAAATGGATCTTGCTGACCAGATCTATCTACCTTGTCTCTTTCCTCAAGATTGCTATCAAACACATCATACCGGTGGGATCTATCTGCATTATCCCTTTTTGATGTGTGACCCTCAATGTTTATCTCATGGGCCATGAAAAGATGAGTCTCCTCATCAACATTGTAACTACAACAATTTGAACAGCCTCTGTCATCTGCACACGAATCTGCTGTAAACTTCTTCTCACTCTCACAAGTTGATTCAGTGGTGCAGGGATCATTTCCATATAGCTTCTTCAGTCTATCCCATAGACTCTTTTTTTTTTTTCATTTGTCAACCTATGAGGAGATATTACTGGTGAGCCCACTGAAAATAGCCTTCATGCCTTCTTCATTACATATGCATCTTCTTTCTTCTTCAGATCTGGTGGGAGGACTGACATTTCTTGGGAGACCATTTACAACCGACATCCATACATCAAACCCTAGTGAAGATAGGAAGGATTCCATTCTGCAACTCCAAATAGCATAGTTTGAACCATCAAACATTAGAGCAGGGATTAACACTTAAAAAACCATTGTGTCCTTAGGCCGGAATCTACCCAAGCTGGAGAAAGATCATCTAGCTGGGAAACTTGGCTCTGATACCAATTGTTAGACACAATGCACCACTGAGAGGGGGAGGGGGTGAATCAGTGGTTCTCAAATCTTTTCCCTTTAATAAACCTATGTGAGCATAGATCTAACTCAATGCAGACTGACCGGTTAGTGGGGAGACCACCATAAATGCAATCACACAGGGGACATCACATAACACTAGCATATACTAGGAAAGCCCAAGATGGAAAAAACCTCGGTGAGAAATGCTGCTAGAGTCTACTGCTCCAATCCAGCCTCACAATGAAAACACAGTTACATAGTTTAGGGCACCAACCCAACGAGCACCAACCCCTAACTTTAGGGCACCAACCCAACGAGCTACAACCCCTACCTGATTTATGGGCGACAACCTCTGCATCGAGCTACAACTCAGTGTTCACAATATAAACATCAAATACTTAAGTAATTATCTTGTTATAAGTGAATCTTGCAACCTTATCATATGTCTTACTATGTCGGTGAGATACTTTCTCTACTATGCCGACTCACTCTTTTGTTGCTTAACTGCCGATAAAATGTACTGGTACACTTATCCTCTTCTTCTACTTTGTTGGATCTCCACCTTACTCTCTTCTATTCACCAGTATAACACTTTGCTAGTTCTTTGTCTACCTTCTCTACAGCATCCTTCACTTTTGTTTTGCTAGTATGAACACTACAGGTTCTTCTCTCCTACCAGTTGAACGCTTCAACTAGGTTCTCCCTCACTCTCACTCACTTCTTAGATGCTCGTCAAGCACTGGGCTGATTTGCTCTTACATGCAGAAGTATCACACTTCACAGTAGCACAATATTTTTCTATTACAGCCTCACTATCTATCTCTTAGGCTCGCATATTTATAACCCAGACTTCCCACCAAAAACCAATTCAAACTTGGCACCTTAGGGTTTTCTCCACTGATCACGAGGCACACCGAATCCAATCAAATCTGATCGGATCACAACTTGGATATGTATATATGTAAATATCCGCCATTTACGTGCCTTCGAGAACATGCCTTCCTACTTCAGCAACCTGCAATCAATCTGTCGACATACTTCTTGGTCAATCACCACTAATAGCATAATGGGTTGCTTCAACTACTCTGATCTGCTCAATCAGTCTACCCTCGATCCTCTCTTGTCCGTTTAATCTTGAGTTGCACACTTCTGCAACTTCACCTCGAGCTTCGCAGTCTTCATTAAAGTCGACTAACTCAATACCTACCCCGTCGATGTACACTCCATCTTCAACTGGTGCAGGTTCGCCACCTTGATTCCATGTGGCATACAAGTCGACTAGCTCTCCCACCTTAGCTATTCATGTTGGTCCACATAGGATCATCGACCAAACATTCTACTAATTCCTCCTTTCTACCGGTTTACTAACCCTACTGGTATCTCACATTCTACTGGTTCACTCATCATGTCTGCCCTTTGCTATACTATCGGTGGAACACCTAAACTGGTCTCTAGACATGTCTATCCAAAGTGTGCTCATTCCCATAAAGTGGGGAGTCATCTACATCTACACCTCACTCATATTACTGGTGGACTTACATACCAGTAAACCAACTTGATGACACAAGTCATCACCCTTCACTAGATTTCTTCTTTGGTCAGGCCATTCTTCCTTTATCTGCATCTGCTCAGTTATGCATTTTCCTTGATCAACTCAGATCATAACTCAGCTAGTTTTTCAAAGTGACAAATACATCACTCTTCATCTATATTGTCATCTCAACATGACTTCTCTGTCGGTCCAGTGCATAACCCTAATCTCATGCACTTAAAGAATTCCCTCAATTCACTAGTAGATCCGGTGTGAACCTTCAAGAACTTGCCTTTACCTCTTCACTCTGATGCCAACAATGCATAATAGGAGATAAGCTCACTTACAGGTGGAGTGACACCTTGTCTTCTGCTTCTTTCAATGCACTTCATGTGAATTCCCTTTTTGTGCAGCATATCTTCAAAAAGGCACATGTGATCTGATGTGAGCACATTCACTGTCAATCATTGCTTCTCATGATGACTGCATCTTCATCAAATGGGAGTCCTTCCATTCTGCAACCTCACAGCATACCTATGACCTGTTCATTCTCCTCCTCCAGTGTTGATGTGACTTAGGTAACATTCTACCTCTTCATCACAAATAACCACTCAAACACTTCTCTATCTCATTACACAAGTCATGCACTAACTTGTGTACTGGTGACTCTTGAGGTCATCTTCCTTACCTTACTATTGTTTTGAAACACAAGGTGATATCCAAGATATCACATCATGTACTCCTCCATAGCAGTGTTTCACATACATCTCTTTAAACGATAGACATCCCATACTGGTTGACATCAATGACAACATAATGCCAACGCACTTCAATTAAGTCGTTGCATGTATGGTTAGATAGATATAATCATGAATATAAAAACCATAACAAATCTACCTATTGCCTTCTAAAATATGTGAGTATAGACTTGCTCTTAGATTTGTCTAAGCAGTACCAATGAATAGACTACACCAAGATGAAGGATTTAATCTATATGAGCACAAGAATAAGCTAAATGTTTGCAAGATTAAGATAGATATGCAAGATTAAGCTAGATGAATGAAAGCAATAACGACTAAACTAAATATGCAAAAAGATAAACTAAGATGCAATAATCTCAAAGCACAATATCTTCAATGACTCCAGAGCAAAAACTGCGCAATAAAAATAAATCTCCACGGTGTTTTGAATGAGAGATGAAGGCTGAATTTATAGAGACTCAAAAGAGAGACCAATGGTCAAGATCAATTAGCAATGAGCGATTGAGATTCCTAAAGAAAAAGCACAATTAAAATAATTGAGAGATCAAATTAAGTTAATCTTGAGATAGATTCCAATTATAGCTTGATTGAATGCATGACCTTTATTCTGATGGTAGTCGCAGTATTTATTTTCTCTCCACCATTTTGGTTTGACTTCGGGATCATATGGCCTAGAATTATTTGGTAACATTATCAGGTTGTTTTCCAATAGTGTTTTGAAAGTGGATTTGTATGATTCTTCCAAAGGAGTGAATTCGCGTATAGGTTTCGAAAGCCATGGTTTCTCTTTGAACCACTCTTTTACTTTCTTCCAAGGATTTTCTATTACAGTTTCAGCTACTTTGAGTTCTTGCGTGCCACGAGCCAAGTTAAATATTGTGGGCTTTGAGTTGGTTTTAATAATGTCTACTACTCTATCATTAACAACGTTCTTGTTGTTGTCTTTTCCATACTTCCAATACTTGTTCTTCTCTTTAGAGCTAAATCCTGGTTGTGTTTCTTTCCAAGGTGAGATATCTCCTTTCTTTATAAGCACATCTTCCATTTGGATAGCATTATCTACCATTTTGTTAAATGATGGGTGCACTTGCATTTGGATACTATATTTCAATTCAGGGATCAGATTGTTGATGAATATATCTATTTTCTCATAATTTGGAATAGGCCTTGAATATCTAGAGAACATCTTTCTCCAACGTTGAAGGAAAGTGAGAAAAGGCTCCCCTGTTTTTTTTTTGGTATTGCAAAGCTCAATCATAGTAACGGGGTGTCAAATGTTATAGGAGTATTGTTGTAAAAACAGTTGGATTAATTCTTCAAAAGTTTTTATTCCCTTAGGTAGACTTGAGAACCATTCCATAGCTTGCCCTCCCAAACTCCTTGGGAAAAGGCACATGAGATACGTTTGGTCGTGCATGAACTCCATACATAAAGCACAAAATTCTCTAATATGGTCTTGCACATCTGAGTTACCATCATATTTGTCAAATTTTGGGATCTCAACTCGTGAAGGAAATGGAGGCATGTATAGGTTTTTGTCAAATGGAAATGGGCATATTGTCTCTAGAGAATATTGTTTTGGGGATTTATCCATGTTTTTCAGTTCTGTAATCTCAGTCCATAAGGCTTGTAATTGTCTGTGTACCATTATTATAGGTGATTCTTCCTTTTTAGTGATGAGAGTTTGAACGTCATATCCAATAGGAAGTTTGGCGCCTTGTTTTGCTAGCTCTAGAAAATAGTCTTCTTTTTCTCTAGCCATGATAACCTTCATCATTTTTTGGAAATCTTTATCCTTTTGACATCTAAGAATATCTTTTTCTGGTGGTTCAGAGGCTTCAAATTCACTTGATGAGGAATCATTGTCGGTATCATGAATACTGAGGTTGACTTCATCATTTTGTTATGTTCTAGGTATAGTGGGAGATAAAGGTTCATCATAAACCGGTATCTCTGATGATGAAGGTTTATTAGTAAGAGGATCCTCTTCATAAAATGGATTATCTTTATATGAAAAGGATTGCCCTTTGCCTTTGGCATCTTTCTTACAAGAACTTCTGGTTTGAATAGGCATTTTTATTGAATGATGTGACCTAAATTTGTTTGTGATGTAGAAGTCAAGATCAAATTCAGAGCTAGTTGTTCGGTTAACATATTGATTGAGAGAAGCAACTAAGATTTAGTCTAGTTTCAGGAAAGATCTATCCTATGTAAGACGTTTATCTAAGTTGATTCGAGAGAAGTGACTAAGACTCAGTCTGGTTTCAGGAATGATCTATCCTGTATAAGACGTTATCTAATTGACTTAAGTTTGATAAGTAGTTGACTGAACTAATTGAAAGATGATCGACAAAATCATGCAACACAAATGGCAGAGGTACACTGTTTTGGTTTGTTTATGCTCAGGATGATGATAACCAATATTATGCTCATTGTAGACTATTTTAGGTAAGTTTGACTATTCTGGACTGATAAAATTAGATATTCATACGACAGGTTTTATAGGACCAGACGATAGTATAATGGCTCCAAGAAGATGAAAATATTGTTTCATACGAGTTGTTGCCTAATACTGTACGACAGATGGGTATGTCTGGAATGACAAACTGATCAGTGAAAAGATTTATCATACGACACAAGACTCAGGCTAAAACAACAATTCTCAGAACCAGACGACAGACAATCAGGGCTCGTACGACATAGGATGAAGGCTCAAATGACAAACTGTTAGGACTGATGGAATATCATAAGAAATTTGGTATGGAACAGGACGATAAATCAGAAGACTCATACAACTATTTACTAGATAGAGGCAAAATTCTGAGTATGACCAGATTTGAGATAGACTGAGTTTTGATCGCTGACTGACGATGACCTGTTTAGAGGTGGACTGAGTTTTTGACAGCTAAGGTATACTAGTTTGTGACACAGACAGAGTTTCAACTAGGATAGACTAGTTTTGACACGGACAAAGTTTCGACTAGGATAGACTAGTTTTGACACGAACAAAGTTTTGACTAGAATAGACTAGTTTTCACACAGACAGAGTTCCGACTAAGATAGACTAGTTTTTGACACAGACAGAGCTTTTGATCATTGAGTTTGTTTCTTGTTTTCTCCAGTTTTCGTATTCCAATTTTAGTTTTAGGGATGAAAACACAAAAAACCATGTAATATGAATAATAACTCCAATCACAGCATGCAAACCCTACGGAAATTTGTGAGAGAAGAAAATATTTGCTTGTAGACTCAGGTACACACCCAATAGCTAATCAGAATACGGCCGCTGAGTCTCACGCAATGGATTCTCAACGTCGTATTAGCCGACTCCAAACGCTAATGGGGGCACGAAATGACAAGTATCTTGGGAGAGTTACTATCTCTCTTGCACAAATATTATCCCCCCTTTCGGAGGTGAACCAGGTAGCTTCTAATTTTAATTGGAACTATTAAGGGATCCATTTGGCGTGTCAAGGTATAAACTCAATTAAGAGGTCTCCCAGCCTTCAAAACCAAGGTTTAATATACCCGAGGGTATAGAGGAGAGCTATTCCCGAGCACTGTCGTTGACTTGATTTTCATCAAATCACATTTATTTTATAGTGGGTTTGAGTACTTGGTGTTTAGACATTCCCACTTGGGTCATCTCCCTCTCACTAGTCGTAATGGCTATAGAGTTATTAGCTCCTTGGGAGGGCAGGCCCGCTAAATATATACAAATCTCAAACTTAAAGAAAACGCCTCAAGGGTCTGGATTTCTGATTGTCTATAAAGACAAGAGCATACTCTCCTACATCTCAAAATTTTCTTAAAACACAAAATATAGATTTGTTCTTTAACCAGATAACAAGTTAAGTGCCTAAAAAAAAGGAATTTAATGAATACACAATGTTTGCTCGAATCTCCTTAGGCAACCTGCAAAGACAATGAATCAATAGTCATATTGTCTTTGTGCGACAAGCATAGTCTTCGATAAGCGTTCTGCAAAAACTGATTAGGCTGTGAAAATTCTTCAGATAAACAGATAACCAACCAAGGTCAACGTCAGTGTGATCAAAATTGAACAGAAAACCTGAAGAATGAAACATGCTTTTTAACCTAGCAGAATACATAATCATACGACAATTCTCACCTATCTGTACGATAAACCGTACCAAATCGTACAACACCTGCAATTTGTTGTTCTGGCATATAGGAAATGTTGTACGATATTACGCATAAATTGTACAGAAAAAAATCCAAAAAGTCAAAAATCTGAAAATAAAATAAACAATTAGTCTTGAAGGCCGAAAAAAGGTAGTCTTCTGCCCCATGGTAGGCGCCAAAAATGTGTGTGTAAAAAAGTGGAATAAGTCTATAAGCTCCAAGACACAACACTTCAATTAATTCATTACATGTATGGTTAGACAGATATAAGCATGAATATGAAAACCATAACAAATCGACTAATTGTCTTCTAAAAGATGTGAGTATAAGATTGCTCTCATATTTGTATAAGCAATACCAGTGACTAGACTACACCAAGACGAAGGATTTAATCTATATGAGCATGAGATAAAGCTAAGTGGATGCAAGATGGATGAAAGATTCAAGTAATATGTGTTCAAGCAATATAAGTAAACTAAATATGCAAAAAGCTAAACTAAGATGCAATAATCTCAAAAAGCAAGCACAATATATTCAATGACTCCAGAGCGAAAAAGTGTATAATAACAAATCTCCAGGGTGTTTTGAATGAGAGTTGAAGGCTGAATTTATAGAGAATCACAAGAGAGACCAAGAAAAAGCACAATTTAGGATTAATAGAAATAATTGAGAAATCAAATTCAGTTAACCTTGAAATAGATTCCAATTATAGTTTAATTGAAATGCATTTAGAAAAGAAGTTTGAGTTTGCATCAGAAATAAGAATTAATTAATTCCATGCACTTATGATAAAAATAGGTAATTCTTTGATTTATTCAAGAAAAGAGTCTTTTCAATGCAACTGAACTTCTTTTTCTCAAAAGCTTTGAGTTCCAAATTTAGAGAATGATTAATAATTCCTTTTAATTGCTTTTCTGATTTCAAGTTAATCTCAATTTAGAAAAAGAAATAATATCTCAAGTTTGATTTCTCTCAATTCAATTCTTTTATTTTATTTTCAATTTAACTCTTGCTTTGTGATTAATTCCTTTTTTGCATGATTAAATGGCAAACTTATTAATTAATTAAATATGCTAAGATATTTAATAAATTAAATAGGATAATTGATCAAAATGATTTTCTTGGAATGATTTAATTAATATTGAGTATTTGATTTTCCATGTGATATTTGATGATTAAAGAATTAATAATGTGCTCAAGATTGATTTAATTTCCTTTGGTTAGGACCTTGGTGATATTGTCGAGATTAGGGGCCCATGGTTTAGATGACCATTTTTAGGGTATTACACATGTGACCACGTTTCTTTGAGGAATGTTGTCAACAGTTCACACGTTGTTTCTATGCTTCAACATTCTGCATACTCATCTACCATAACATTTCCAACTATAATTTCTGACAAAAGTATCTTCCATTAATATGCTTTGTGGATGTTTACCATGTTCAGAAGCTCTCGTATACACACGGCTTGGAGATTGCTAATTAGAGCTCATATAGTGTTTCCTTTCTACCTTCAAAAGTTATTTCAACAAGTTCATTTCCTACAAGATTTGCATCACCCCTTCTAGACAAGAAAGTTTTTCTTCTCAAAGGCTCTGTCTAAGTCACCTCCTCTATCATTGCAAAGTTGCAAACAACAAACCCTAATTATCTCTCCCCCACCATATCATAACTTATCTCCTCACCAACTCAAATTCTCATGCAAAATTGTAACGTGCTTCTCGCATTTTCGCACACAACTTAGGGTTTATCCAGGTATTCTCTCTGAGATGGCGATATATTTTAGAGAATGGCCCCACCATTTCCCTTTAAAATCTTCCATGCCTTTAAATTATTATGAAATTGATTTACTTTTACTCCACCAATAAAATAATTCTTGAAAAATAATATAATTTTTAAAATCTTCTTACCGAGACTATTAACATATTTGGATTAAGAAATATTTTTATTTGAATTTAGACCCTTACCACTTCGAGATGAAAGAGGTATGTTTTGTCCACCTTTGGGTCTAATTTTTTTTTTTTTTTTAAATTTTGAAACCATTTTCATTTCAAATTTATTTGAAAGAAACCTTGAATGCATCTGAAATCACAATGACGAAGTGGGTAATCAACAAGGTTTGATTTAGAGACTTACGCATTATGACCAAAACTAGTTGTGTAGCCTCCAAAATCCTCTTCAAAAACTGATCAAATCTTATCATGATGCCACTGAAACTGATAGGCTTGTAAAAATTCTACCCAAGAATATACAGCATCAAACAGTTCTGAGAAACTCATCTTGAGGTGTGAAATATTAATTGTCAAAGATGACCTCTAACTGCTTTCTGAAAATTAACTGATAAAATTATGTAAAATGCTTTTGCTTTTGATCTTGAAAGCATGTCAAATTGATTGATGAAGTTCTTCAGTTTGACACACGAGTACATTTTTACATAAGAATCACAGGGACCAATTCATTTGATGTGATATTCATCTGTGTGGGAAATATAAATTTCCAAAGTAGGCCTTTGGCCAACTTTTAACTTTTGCACATATAACAAACTAAAAATATTCATTTGGTTTTGATTTTAAAAAAATATCAAATGGATTGTTGGGGCTCTAAAAGTTTGCACATGAGTTCATTGTGATACAAATGATTGCATAAACTTTGATAAACTTTGCAATGTGTAGGCAACAATTTGAATAAATTGTAAATGGAATTGACTCAGGAAAAATAGCAAATGGTGTCCTAGGGTTCTGCAAATGGACACAGAGGCTCATTATTGTTAGGACAATTGCAAGGAACAGTTGGTTGGAGAGGAAACACATCAGACATTGAAATATTAAGCTTAAAAAATGGCTTTTCAAAAGAGTTGTGATATTCAAATTGTAAACTTGATCAGAGACCCTAAAATTTGATACTTCATAAAATTGTCATGTCTGACTCTAGGGGGCTAAAAATGGACACGCAGACTTATTTATAAGGGGTGAAAAAGATTTCAAGGAAAATCAACTTGTCAGTCTTAGGATTTAGAGAGGGATGATTTAGGGTGGTTTTCGTTGATTTTTCTCATTTAGGAAACATTGAACTTTGCAAAAAAATAGGGTTCCAACATAGCCTATATGAATGTCCTAAGCCTTCACTACTCATTGTTTCATTGGTTCATGGGGAAGAAGATGATTTAGACAAACTATAGGAGGAATACATTGGTGTGCAACAAAAAGAGGAAGAAGATCCAAGTGAAGAATTGTTGGTTGTTCAGAATTGAGAAATTATAGAAGATATGGAGATTAAGTTAGAGGAGGATCTTGAAATGATATTTAAAGATCAACCTATGAAAGAGGCCTTAGTGTTCCAATATCAACCTATGATGGTTTATGTAGTTGATGACAATCGAATAGATGAACTATTCCATGCTCATAAGTTCAAACATGAATTTGATTTTCATTTGGCACTACTCGATAATGACTACGATGTTGATTTACATATTGCAAGTGCAAGTAGGATTTTTCACAACTAGTTATGACCTAAAGCTACTAGGGATATATTATCACATGACACATTGTTGAATGGTATACAAGATTTGTGTTGAACATAAATGGACCACTGAGAGGGGGGGTGAATCAATAGTAATTAAAAACTTGAACTTTCTAAATGATCTAAGCTTTAATAATAAAAATCAAGATACTATGAGTAGAGATATTAAACAAATTTGCACACATACACAAGACAAGCACATAACACAAGATATAGGAGGAAAAACCTTAGTGAGAAATGCTGCTAGAGTCTACTACTCTATTCCAACCTCATAAGTAAAAATCTGATTTACACATTTATGGGCATCAACCCAAAGGAGCACCCACCCCCTATCTAAGCACCAACTCAGATGATTACAATGAGTAAATATTCAAATACAAATAAGCACCTTGTCACAAATAAAGTTTTGTAACACAATATTTTTTTGCACTTGAAATTGACTTGACTTTTCTCTACTCTCAATCTCTATCCTTTGAACTCTGTCTTCTTCTATCAATCCCTACTGTCAACCTTCTATTTTATGCTCTTCTCTACACACTGCTCTCTAGTTACAGGTCAATCAATCATCTTTCTCTTCTTCTCACAGTGTATGTAACCCATTGTGTTATTTGCCTCGTCTCTGCACTCTCTAGTCGTTGGTCTATGCTCTTCACGGTTGCATTCTTCTACCTTCACTTTTTCTTTCATCTCTCTCTTATCTCCTCTTCACTTTCTAATTTTTATACATGCTATCTATTATGCGATGTTATTGATTTCACTAGTGTCGTGTTATGTGCACCTGCGACAACTTCTTTGTGACCCTCTCTTTCTCTTCACTGCTTTGTATTCTATGTTTTGCACGCTTCTCTTCTTCTTTGTTCATCCTCAGCTCACACATTCTCCATTTTCTTGTCACTGTATAGTTCTAGATTTGCTTATGAGTTCTCTCTTGTGTGCTCTATTTTGTATCCTCTATTTTGTTGATCTTTTTCACCTTTTGGTTGTACCCTTTTTGTAATCTTTTCTCTACCTTCTTAGTCCTCTATTTCTTGTTCTTTGCCTTGGCTTTTAGCTCCCTCTTTTCTCCCCTTCACATCTAATCATTTTATATTCAATATTTTTTTGCAGTGTTATGCCTACTCAGGCGTTGTGTTATTGACACCTGCAAAAAATTCTTTTTTGTGCCTTCTTCTATTTTCTCTATTCTATAACCTCTATTTTTGCAAAGCTTATTTTCATGCACACAAACCACACTCCTTCCCCTACCACACATTCTCTCTTTCACACTTCTTCATTTTTGGTCATCTACACACCCCAATAATTTTCCCACCAAAAATATATTTTAAAATATATTTCAGCCATTAAATAATATTTCTTGTCTTTTCATTTTTGTCTGTAGTCATCCATATTAAATGCCTTCTTTCAGCAATCTCTGCATTCTTTTGACAACTCTTTGTCTCGAGCACACAACCCCATTTTGAAAAATACATTTTCAGTTGTAATTTTTTTCAGCATTTACTCCATTTGATTTGTTGTTCAGGTTAAAAAATCTCCTTTGATACGACAGCTTTTTTTTTGCTTCATGGACCAATCAAAAGGATTTTATTATCCACCTAACATTTACCTGTCACTCAGACACTTGGTGGATGGTGGCACCCATTTACAAATCCTTTTGTTCACAAATGATTCATGTGTGGAAGAAATCCACATAGGATTCACAAGTTGCGTTGATGTGTTCTGTAGATCGACTAACACATGTATTATACGCATCCCGAAAAAACAAAATCTTCCTTCCTGCGGGCTGGTGGGATAACGTGCCTTCTACCATTTGCAATATCCCACGTCATTTTCTCTCAGGCCTTCTCACCTGTGCAGGCTAGTGGGTGTTGGCAGTGGGCCAGTGTCCCTCACGGGGATTCGTGACATGGTTTAACAGCCTCCTATGGATTCTATAAGTCTAGGATCAGTGCAAGAAGCTGAGTCCACTTTTTTGGCCAAAAAGTGGAAGTGTTTTCCCTGATTTTCAGATTTTGTCTCATTTGAGATTAAATTTTAAAACACTTGGAGATTGAATCTTGGAAAATGTCAATAATATAAAAGATAGCCCTCTGAGTGTACTTTCCAAATATGTAATTTATTTTAATACCCACATAATAAAAAATAACTTTTTGAATGGAGTTCTAAAAACTATGTTTTAAAAAATTTTGTTTTGGGACCATACCATGCATGTGTATGACCCACACTTTTTGACACAATTAAAATTATTTTCTCAAACCGTTTTGGAAAATGGTTTGTAACACACTGAAGATTGATGAGCATATTTTTCTGTATTTTTTTAAATATTTTTTTTTAATTAATTTTTTAATGACCGTAATTATCTTTTTAAAAATTTGACATGTACGGCCCACATAATTCGACGTAAACTTAACATTTTTTTATTTTTTATTTTTAAATAGAAAAGAATTTTGTGTAGATTGATGACATATATTTTTTTTTCAAAATTCATTAAAATAAAAAAGTTATTAAATCAACAAAATTAGTTAATATTTCAAGTTTCTTGACCCGATTTAGTATAAATTAAATGAAAAATACTTAAAATAATCAATTTTTAAATAAATTTACATATTTAGAATCTAGACAGTATAATCTTAAATGGGTTTTAATTTCGTATAAAAATTCTCTAATTACAGGCACGTAAACTATTTCAGAAGTTCATATTTGTGCTTTCATTCATGGAGATTTGAATTTGCAGGTCCATGTCTCAGGTGTGGCCATCCCAGGCCTATCCCGAACCTAATATCGAGGCAAGTGGCGGGTTGTGGAATCAACTTCCATAGAACTGGCCCCCATTTTCAAAACGGGGGCTTGTTCCTAAATAACCGTTACTGTAAAAAAAAAAAGACAGATTGCATCAATTTACCACACTATCATTGAAATCCATACTGACAAACATTTTTTAAAACATTTGGCAGTACTTTTTAATATTTTTTACACAAATTTTTGAAGAACTCGGTAAAAATATTATTTTTTGAAGAGAAGTTTGTAAAGATGGGTTCTACGCAATGTCAAAAGAAACAAAGAAAGACAATGACAGCGGACGGAATTCAAGCACAAAGAGAGAAGGAGGAAAAACGCCAAAGAGATCGAAGATCACAACAACGACAATTGAATAACACTTCTGAAGCATCTAGTCCAGTGCCCATTGTAGATGAGACCATTGAAGAGATCATGATGGACGCAAGAAATGTAGAACCAAACACAAGTACGACTGTTGATGCAAATGTTCATGTGGATGTGAATCCTGGTATGTTTTTAAATCCCCAAGACTATGATGCCAATCAAATTGCTGATTTAAATGAAGCTGGATATACATTTCATAAACTAATACGAAAAGAAATAAAAATTGAAAATATTACACCACCCTCTCTGAAAGAAAATGAATGTAATTTGTTTACTATTGATAGCAATGTGCTAGATAATATTAATGGGTTAGTTTCTTGGAGATAAATCAAAACACATGCGAATAGATTATATAAATAATTTTTCTATAATAAAAAGTTAGGATTCCAATGTCAATTAATGCTACAATTAATAAAAATGTTAAAAATGCATAAAGTCATGAAAAAAATAGGTATTTATGCAAAACCAAAAAGAAAAGATGAATCATATAAGCAAGTTGTATCTACTGTTGCCAGTACCATCGATTCTATCTAAAAAACAAGTCAATCTAAAGATAAGAATGTGGCACATAGAGTTATAACAACTGCTATAGTTGACAAAACAATTGTTAGTAAGAGAATGTTAAGTGATATAAGTGGCTATTTAAACTTACATCGTAGAACCTTATCAAGAGCGGCCAAAAGAAGAGACACAATTGAAATTGATCCACTAAACCATTGTTGGAGTTTTAGTGGTAGACTTCAAAGGTCTGACATGAAATTAAATGATGAAACTAAACAATTAATTGCAATTTTTTGGCATGATAACACTAGAGTTTCATCAAATGCTAGAGATATTTTAAAGTTAAGGGTGGGATCAAAAATTCGTGATCCTCATCCAAAACATCTTCTTGACATGACTCAAACTAAATTCTTTAAAAAAATTAGTGATGAATCTATGTTAATGAATTTACGAATTAGTCAAAGATCATTTGAAAAATGCAAACCCTGGTATGTTAAAATCAATACACAAAGAATATCTTGTTGTTGTAAAACTCATGTTCAGTTTCGTTACTATTATGATTTTTTCAATATATACGTTATATGTTGCATGGTAATGATCTTATGCAGGATTGTGGTCTTTATGTTCCACCTGAAACTATAAAAGATTTTATTGCAAGTTTCTTTTGTAAACCACCTAATGAGCAATTATTTCTTTCCAGCCCATGCATTTATGGCCTTTTCAATTTATGTGGGAACTATTCTTTGATAGGTGAATGTTTGCATGAACATGTTTCATCTAAGTTTGGACCAAAACTAGTTGATGTTAGGAGATTTAAGAATATAGAATACCCTCTAAAGGATGGAAAGATGAGGAAACGTTTAGAATTGATTACATAACAAAATAATGTGAATGCATTTATCAGTGAGTTTAAAAGTCACATTGTTCCAAAATATGTGAAACATTCCCAACATGCTCGATGACTTGATGGACAGTTTCGCATATGCAAGAACACATTTCCAGTTGGAACAATAGTATCAGTTGTGGATTTTGCAGAAAATTATACTCTAAAACCACAAGAGGAAACTCAATCACAATACTACAACTTAGTGCAAGTGGCCATATTTGTGCACATTATATATAGACATGATCATGACAGTACAAAAGATAACAGAAATTTGTTGAGGGAGTATCATTTCTATGTTAGCGATAATCAATTACACTCGTTAGAGTTTGCTCAACATTGCTTCTAGGTATTTCATGATAATCTTAAGGAAAGAGAAATTGGCATGAAACAACATATGATATGGTCAGATAACTGCACTGGACAATTAAAAAATACAAGAATGTTTTATTGGCTATGCAAAGTTGACAAGAAAACCAATGTCCAACATTTATGGAGTTTTTTTGAAGCGGGACATGGCAAGGGGGAACACGATGGAGCTAGCGCCTGTGTAAAAAGAGATCTTGCTAGAGAACAATTGAAATTCGAGGATGCAATGAAATTCAAAGATTCTCGTGCAGTTGTAGATTGGTGCAATTCAAAGTTGTCAAAAGGATCAACTGAACTCGCAATTTGACGTTTCTTTTGGTTGGTAGAGGAAGATAGTATTCCTATTTGGCATGATTGTAATACCATCATTGGATCAGCTAAATGGCATTCATTTAAGAATTCTAATTCAAACACATGGACTATATTCACAAGGGAGCTTTCTTGCTTTTGTCAATTTTGTGTTTCCACAGATTGAGAATTTTGTGAGAATAAAGAATGGGTTGAAGAATGGAAACAAAGATCATTGACACCCATAGATGCAAATGATCCGCATGAAAGAACTGATGAAGATATGGATCAGATGTTTGCATCAAATGACTATGATCGCATTTCAGATCTTATACAACAAGGTAAAATTGTTTTTGAATTTTTTTTTGATTTATTAAATAGTACATATTGAAATCTTACAGTGTATATTTTTGTTTTTATTTCTCATTAAATATTAAAATAAAGTTGTTTTGTGCACAGGACATATCTATGTTGTTGTTGCACCAGAGGAAAATGAAGAGGGGACGGAGTATTGGTTGGCTCGATGTGTAGAGCCAAAACATAAGCTAACCACTCCTCGAGTAGATGATGATGGTTATTACTATCCAACAGGATCTGTGGTTGTTGTTGGCATCTGGCTACGCAAATATCTAACAAGAAAGAATGGATTGCCCGCATTTGAAGATTATGAATTAGAGAAGAAGATTATACATTACTCACATTTGGTAGTGGCAACTAATATAAAATTGGATAGATATCATGGCAAACCTGCTAATAAATAATTATGGACTCTCTCTATGGAAGAGCACGAGACAATTATAGATACTTTGCAAAAGAGAGAGGATGCAGATGGTATAACAGAATGAATATATACAAGTTATAATTTGAACCCTTAATCCACCTCCCTTTTAAAAGTCATGATGTATATTTTATATAGCATTTTAAATCATGCATCATAATTATAAAATCTAATCTAGTAATTTTGTTTCAGGTCTACCACAAGTAGAAGGCATCAATGAAAACCAAGTTATTTGTGCATACTTTATGTTTCATTTTGAATAATTACAAGTAAGTTAAAGTCTTGTACCCTTAAGGAAAATCCCTTTGAAGAGATGTGATGTATGCTTTATGTTGTATTATAAATTGAATGCATCCTCATTATAAAAACTAATCATATGTATATTTATTTTTTCAGGTCTCTCAGAGTAGACTTGGCCTCAATGACTACTATTTTTTGTGCATACTTTATGTTGTATTTTGAGAGATATAAATCCTTATTATTATAATTTAAATTGTTTTTTTATTTTAGATAGGTTTGCTTGATTACACTCTGTATAATATACATAAATGAGAGACTATTGGTCAAATTTATGAATGAGATAATTATGTTTTAATCAATTTCTATTCAATATATTTGTTTTGTTACTTTTCTCTTATCATCATTATTATTGTAATGGTAATTATATATTTGATTATATATTTTGTGTATCTATGATGATTAATACTTTTTAATTTAGTTTAAAATATGTTATAATTATAAGATATGTTTTGATACTTTGGTGTTATCATCATTGTTAGTTCATGATGTACACCTTTAGTTTATCTAATCACAAGTTATTTAAATAAAATTTCAAGTCCACATAATCCATATAAAGTTATTTAAGCACAAGTTCCATAAATAAAATTTCAAGTCCACCTAATCCATATATATCTGGATGGTAACATGATGAACTCCATATAATATCTAATGTGCACAAAATATATAAAGTATGCACAAAATATATATGATCTAATCCTATTATGCAACTATCCATATATATAAAGTATGTGCACGTCCAAGACAATATATATAATGTTAAAAAATAATTACACGTGTCAAGTCCATAAAAAAGTACATATCATATAAAATAGTACATGTACATCATATCAGAGCCAAATAAACAGTAAAATCTAAGTGCTATCATCAATAACATCTCGTGGTCTATTCTCCTCGGGATGTGGACCAAATCCACCTGTCTCATGCTATACAAGGAAAAAATAATATTAAAATACTTGATTAACTATTAAAAGATAATCATTTATCAAATAGTTGAAATTCATAAATTAAGTTACAAAATTACCGTATGTGTGTGCACGTCAACTCTAGTAACTCGTTTGGCATGTACTATATGCTCGATAGTTGTGCCATCCTGTATACAAGATAAGAAACATGATATAATGAACATGAGCACATACACGTGTTTATTTTTTTATTAAATAAAAATGAAAATTTATAATTTGATTAAATAATCATATAATAAAATATCGTACATAAGGTTGCTCATCTCCTCTAGCAGTATCTTGTGCAGTGTCAACGCCAAATGTAGTACTAGCTAAGTCTCATACAAGGTCAAATTCAAAGTTTCCAATTAAATCTTAAATTAAGAGTCAAAATAAGGTCAAATTAAGTATTACATATTAAGACCTCAAAGGATCTCAATCTGTGTCCAAATTGGCTCTGATAAAAATGATGAGGATAACCTATCCTGATAGTAGTGTCCACCTGTAAACATGCATTTAAGGAAATCATATTTATTGAACATATATATGTGTATTAAATAATTTCAAGTTAAGTTACAATGTTGTAAGAGTTCATATTTAATTTATGAATTCTAAGATACATACAATAGATGATGTCACAGTTGTCACACCCTCTTCTTGATGTGATGTAGAGGGTCCCTCATGACCTGAAGCCTGGAGAAAGAAGCATTCAATGTATCAACATGAAAATTTAATAGTATACGATGATAACATATTAACTTAAAAAGCTTGTACAATGTCTAGATAGAAATTGATATTATACCCCATAAGGTGTGCCAAGCTGTGTAGGAGTAGATACAATATTGACTCCAACATTTGGTGTAGTCCTTATCTACATAAACCAAATTTATTTAATGACGTATTAGATTGTATAAAAAAATGTCATGCACTTAATTTATACCTATATTTAATGAAGTATTAGATTGACATGTACATGTATATATATCTATACCTGCTCAAGATGATCATCAGAGCAAAGAAAATCCATATATGATGTCATCATAGTATCATTTGTTGCATCATGCTCAACTGCAACTGAAGTGGATCCTGGATCAGCAATAGGACCTACACGCATCTGATGACAGCTCATACAAATATGTGGCAACGATCAAGGAGCGGATGTCATGTGAGAAGCTCGCTCACTCAGGTTACCTATGAGGGAAGTCAAAGCATCTAATGTTGAAATGAATGATGTATTATGCACATTTGCAGGAATCAATGGAGCAACAAGTGGAACTATGGGTGGATCTGGTAGGGTATTATTACTGCGTTCCCCTAATCTATGCTATGGCATTCCACAACCAACACCCTGGAATGACTTAATATCAAAATAATTTGGTTTTTGGTGCATTACAAACTCACAGTATAATTTCTTCAAAAAATATAAAGGGACCTCATAATTATGATGTGGTGGATAATCAAAAAACATCCACCATCTATCCATCCCAACAGTGTCTAGTCATTTCTGGATGCTCACACCACCTAATTGAAATTCTTTTCTAGCTAGGTTGCATTGGTTCTCTTTTTTGGGGGTTAGTAAAATATGGACATAAATGAGCTTTGGTTATTTTGAGATCAGTGATTTTCCTATAAGTTAAACCATCAGTATAAAAATCACACAACTCTTGTCGTTGTCTATGAAATTGATCTAATTGAGAATCAGCAGATCTAACTAACTCGACAACAGTTTGCGTTGATTTTGCAAACTCTAGAAGATGGGGCGGTGTGAATGGCTCATTTTGGATAGCAATAATATTTTGTTCAATCACTTGTAGGTTTTCATTAATTCGTTCTCTTAAACGGATTTCATCCAATCTAGGGGTTGGAGGTGGAGGTGGTGGTGGTGGTGGTGGTGGTGGTGGTGGTGGTGGTGGTGGTGGTGGTGGTGGTGGTGGTGGTGGTGGTGGTGGTGGTGGTGGTGGTGGTGGTGGTGGTGGTGGTGGAGGAGGAGGAGGAGGGGGTTGCGGTGGGGGATTTTCACCTAATAATTCATCTATGTCAAAGACATCCATGATAACAAAGAGCTCCTGCATATATAAAGATATACATGAATTATATACAACTCTATATCAAAGAAGAATCTATTTTAGTTTTAAAACAAACATTTATAAATAGTAACATTTCTATGTTATTGAAAGAGATACACATGAAATATAATATAATATTGAACTTAAAAAATATACATGTACATACTATTGAATCTTTAAATATAAAATTTTCGCACAAAACTTAATAAAAAATTTCAATGAAACATCATAAATCTATTATATATTCAATTTAATGCATTCATTTCTTGTAAAATGCATCAACTATTAAAATCAATATAAAATATTCCATACATGAACTTGTAAAAAAATTAAAATAAGATCAAGATATATAAAGTAATTTATATAATAAATAATTAAGTCACTGTTCTGGTAAACATGTTACATTAGTACTTTGTGATGGAATGGTACTAATATATTAGATGGTAACCTTTCTAAGTAGTCATTTACTAAGTAAACATGTTGAATTAGTACTTCAGTGTTGGAGATGAATTAGATGATGAAGTCAGCAATTCAAGAAAATCATGTCATGTCATGGATTAATAGATCATATTATGAACCTATTATGCCATGATGGCATAATAGGTGGACTATTATGCAATGTCATGGCATAATAGGACTTATTATGTCGTTCTTAGTCCCCCCGCAATTTTTCCTTTTGAATGTTCATTCTCGCGGGTTGCCTTTTGTGCCTTTCTCTTTTGTTGGGTCGTTTGTTTTCTTTTGTACTTGAACCATTGAACTCTTTCTAAAAAGTTCAATAGGTTCAAGGTTCAAAGCGCTTTTATGAAGAAAGTCATTTGTGGTCTTTGTCGTAATGTGAGCAAGTGCACTTTTGTTTTTCGTCTTAAAGTTTTGAACCCGTTGAACTTTTTGTTAAATGGTTCAAGGTTAAAAATGCCTTTTGTGAGTCGCGGCAATGTATCGTTGTTTAAAGAGCGTGGGTCCATATGTTTTAAGTTGATTTGCGGTCTTGAACCTTGAACCAAATCTCAAGCGGTTCAAATGGTTCAAGGTTCACGTTTAGTAGTCATCGTTGTCGCTCGTTCCTGATGTTGTTGTGTGCCGCTCACTCACTGTTATATTTCTCAAATGAACTTGAACCGTTGAACTTTTGTCAAATGGTTCAAGGTTCACGGGTTCATTTCAAAACTAACTCTAAGGTTTTTTGGATGAAAATGAAAGCGGCGCGACAAGAAGGAATATTCCCTTTTCAGCAATTTAAAATTCTAAATATGGAAAGTAATCACGAGTGCATCGGATTACTTGTGCGGACACTAATACATTGAGCCTAAAATTCCGACGGAGGTTTCCGACAGAGAAGGTATATTGTGATCAAACTTGATTTTTTTTTGAAAAAATGCCCGATTTCGTCAGAATTTCGACGATAATGCAACATTTGGTTTCGACGAAGAAGGAATTGGCAATGACATTAGGGTTTTTTTAGAAAAAGTGCCCGCGTTCATCGAAATTCCGACGACCGTGTGCATTACTTTTTTTTAAAAAAAAGACCAAATCATTTCATAAATCCCGCCTCAAAATCCCGCCTCTCATTCGACATCCTGCCTCTGTAGCGAACCTGTGGAGATCATTGGTGTGACAAACATGGCCATAGTGGGGAACGGGGGAACGAAGTGCCAAGGGTTGGCACATAACCAGCGAGGATGACTGCATTAAGGGAGTGCAAAATGGGCTGTGTAAATGGCGATGCTTGGGCCTCCGTCAACAGCAATAAGAGCTACAGACAAAGGAAGATGACTGATCATTGGTGTGACAAACATGGCCGCAGTGGGGAATGGGGGAATGAAGTGTGCTTGCATGGCAGAAACTCACGTCTGGTAAGCAGAAATTCATTCTATCTTATCTTCCATACAATGAACGCCTATTTCCATTGGTAAGAGAAGATTTCATTTACTATGTGTTTGAATGTTTGTGTAGAAAACAGTGGAGTCGTTTGTAATAATTCTGTCTATCACGCAAATGGTGTATGTAGTGGTACTCATTCTCTTGCATCGCTGAATAGAAGAACGTACAAGGGTTGCCCTTTCTTGCAACCATTGTGTTTTACATTCTTTAAAACATTTTGAAGTTCATGGGCACAAAGTGCCAAGGGCTGGCACATAACCAGTGAGGACGACCGCAAGGGAGCCCAAAATGGGTTGTGTAAACGGCGACGCCCAGGCCTCCGCAAACCTGTGCTCGGAGCATGAAAATGATGATGATTAAAGGATCACTTACAAAAAAATGAGTTTGTATTTTTTGTGAGAGTAATTCTTGTGAGTAAAGGGCTAGCAACCAAAGGGACCAGTTTAAGGAAAGTAAGGATCATGAGACTTGTTTTATTGCTTAGTAAAATTTTGAATATATTTGCTCTGATTGATGAAATGAATTATTTTAATTTGAGCCATATCAATGAGATGAATCAAAGAACAAGTAGCAATAATTGTTGGTGTAATAGGGATATTACCTAGCTACTTCCACTATTAGGTCATTTTTATGCCTTATCATTTAAGTTTACTTAAGGTATACATAGGATACTTATCACTTTATGTCTCATATCATAAGATTAAGATACTTTCATAATCTTATGATATCCTACATGTCTCATCTTGACCTATATAATCAAGGGGTTCTATTTATAATCTCATTCATTCATATTGTAATCTTGCATTCATTGATAGGAATATAGTTTATTCGTGTCATATTGATCTTCTCATTTTGTTGTGCTTTCCATTAGACCTCTAGATCTTGGGTGGCTATCTCCATAGTCAAATCTTAAAATATTTACCTTTCTAGATTCTATAAAAGAAATGGTTTTATCAAGAATATCATATGGAATAGCTTCTAAATATTTGCATTTGATAACAATATTGTTAGAGCATTTTGCTTTATAGGAAAATAATCTAAACTAGACTTTTTTTTTCAAGCTAAGACAAAACAAAGTAAGGTAGTAAAATAATCACTTTCTCTAAATTGAGATTTTTTGGCAAAATTTTCCAAAAAAATCTCTAAATTAGTCACATAAACATACTTTCTCACTATCTTCTCCTCCATATAACCCCTTGGATCAAATAAGGGTATAATTCTAAATTCTCTCAAGTTATACATAGTAATATCTTTGTCACATTGTTTTAAGTTTCATATCTTATGGCAGTGGTTACTCTTGTCATATGATTTCTATTGTGTAGATGGGTCCTTGAGCCCTGGTTTAATCCCATTTTTTTAATCTATATCAAAGATATTCTTGGCATCCTCAATCAATGGCGATCAAGATCTCCCTACCCAGATTAACCTATCTCTAAATTTGGAAAATGGGTGCAGAAGTTTGAGTATGAGTACTCTTCAGTTATTTGTCATGCTTGTAAGGAGAAAAATAAGGATGAAACTTTCCCTATTTCCCAGGAGATTCAAAATATTGATTCTAATCAAGGGAGTTCCCCTTTGGATTGTTCAAGGATATATAATGCTTTGGGTTCTAATGATGGATGTGCTAATGATATTATGTCCCTTCATTGTCTCAAGAAAATAGGATTTGGAGCGAAGGGTCCTTCCTTTGTGCTCAATCAAAGAGCTTTGGATCAATTTTTTAAACCACCCTGATTTTAGGATGGTTCCTTTTTGCTTTAGTTATTCTGCCTCTTGTTGTTTTGTTGTTTTGGAGGTGTTTTGTTTTGTTGTTTTGTTGGGATTAATGCTTCATCTTTCTCTTTGCACAAGGGATCAAGGCCCTTTCAAAATCCCTTCTTATCTAATTAAAAACACTCAATGATGATGGATCATTATAGTCCCCCCTCTATGCTTGGATTTAAAAATAGAATGAACTCTAACTACTTGTTTAATTCTAATAGAATATGACATTAGGGTACCTAGGTAGCATAAGAGGTTGTTCACTAAATTCTTCCACCTTAATGATAGTTAATGTTAAGGATTGAATGAAACAAACACTTGTTCATGGATCACCTTCTTAGCCTCCTATGGAAGTCATTCTTTGTGTGGTCTACCATGACCATAATCAGGGTCTTAAATTTATTAGATACTCTCTATTATCAATAAGAGAGTTATCATAATATAGTCGTGGTGAGTGGTTACAAATAAGATTAGTGGGTCCATAGTTCCCACTTGGTTTGTACTTAGAAACATTATCATTTCTTAGTTGTATGGAAACTACAAATTCATGCATCTAGGCAACAATACACACTAGCTATTATATGATTCCACTAATGAGAAAAGCCTAGTCAATCTTATAGTTTGTGGAATTAGTCATATCCCTCATATAGAATATCTATATATGGAGTATTCTTGCCTATAGATTACTTGTTATTTTGCTTAATAATGTGATTAATTCACATACATCATAAAAGTGCCATTCTAATATGTTTGTGCATCAATCTTGAAACCATATTTTTATTAACCAACCAATGATAAGAATTATCTTAAACACGCCTCTATATTTGAATCCCACTAGCTTTGATAATCAACCATAATAACCTTAACAATGCATCGACGGCAACAATGCCTAATAAATCATCAATTGTCTTGGGTGAATCTAGCCAAAGCCAACCCATCAAATCCACTAATCTCCCTTGCATCCCAATCATAAAATTTTATGGTTGTTGGAACAAGGTTGGGAGATTGAAGAGATATAAGGAACATTTCAACTTCCAAAATACCAAAGGAACAAAAATAATTAGCTAACACATCTTCTTTTGGGAATTTTTGTATTTAGTTCTTCCTTTGCAAATCAACATACCCTATTTTGGTTTCCCAAATATTTACTAAATAAGTTTGAAGATAAATTGGGAAGAGAATCCATCATATAGATATTTCTTTTCAACAGCCTTAGAGGACATTGTTTTGTCTATCATTTATTATAATAGCTAATACCCAATTTTTTTATAAGATAACAAGCAAAACCTCCTCTTCACAAACTATGTTTTCCTTAATAATCCAAGAATGAAAAAAGGAACCCACATAAAAATTACTTACTCCCTACCATGAAGGCAAAAGAACATCCAATTTAAAGATTGATGTACCAAAAGGAAAGAAATATCACCTCAATATCTGTCTTGAACTTATACATTGAATCTATACACACGAGAATCCCCTTAATAACTCTCTCACAACTTTCAATGCTAGAAGAATGAGTGTTTTCACAAGACTTTCATACTATGATATTTATATCAAAATTCACTTGGATAGTTTTAGAGTCAAGCTAACCCATTCCCATGAGTAGTTTACATGAACCCCTCATAAGAATGGATCACTTAGTACTCATTTCATCAAAGTGATGCTCATAGCGGTGAAGCATTAGGGATTCCTAGGAGGTCACCCATACTAATACTACTCTAAATCAAGCACGTTTAACCATGTAGATTGTCCCAAGATCAAACCCATTCAACTTGCCACCCCATTTGCAAAACTTTCATCAAGTGGTGTGCCTCATAAACCATTCATTATAGAGCAACTTTAGCTTATCCATTGACAAGTGGGAGGTGTTGATGTGTTTTTTATGAACATGCGAACGTAGAATAAAATACCCAAAAGTATCTTATCCTCTCTTGAACAAAGTTACTCAAATGTTGGAGATTTGCTTAAGGATCACTTGAGACAACTCGAAGGTTCTGGTATGTCAGGTCACGACGTGTGGATAAACATAGTTGGTTGATGTGATTGCTGGTATCACAAGGGGACTTACGTTGAATTGTCAAATGCTTGAATAGCTGGAACTTGATCATCTGATATTTCAATCTTGCGATGCTTTTTGTCCTAAACTAACTTGAATTGAAAAAAGGGCAAAAGGTGAAGTGTTAATAAAATCTATTCTAAGGCCTAGACTGTAAGAAGATGGATCCTAGTTTATCCCTTTAAGCCTGATTAATTTATTTAGAGTGTTTAGTTCCATTTTAATCCTTTCTTTTACAATTAAATATTATTGAAAAATTGTATTATTGTTCCAAATTTTGTGGATATTTAGGAGACACAAATAAAATATAAATGTAATCATTCCATATTTTTGTAGGAGATATTGGAATGAGACTAATAGGAAGAGTAGTAAACATGAGTCGCAATGAGCACTTTAGAACAAATCTAAACATTATAAGGAAGAGTAGCTTGGAAAAAGAGAAGCGTAATTTATTTTCCAATATGCAAGATTATTACTTGGGAAAGAATCTTGAAAGAGGATTGAAAAGATTCCTTGAGCTAACATTGTCTCACTTATCCAAAATTATGAGGAAGGATTCATTAATGAAATGGCCATTAACAAGATGGAGAGAATAATAATTAGGAAGAGATAGATTTCACATGCTACTAGGTGACTAGATTGGAGAGAAACTAGAGGCAAATAATTTAGCTTGGCCATGACACAAAGTCTCAGAATAGATGCCAACCTTGGTGAATGGAATGAAAATCCCAAACAATTAATGAGTGGTGAGACAAGTAGAGGCATGCATCTATAAATTTTGTTTTCAATATATATAAAATAAAGAAAAAATGGGACTAAAACCAAGGGAAATTCACATGGAAAGGATATGATGAAAATCAAAATAAATAGTTTGAAGATAATATTAGTTACCTAAAGGATATTCCACTTGATTATTTGGTATATCATAACTATTTTGACAAATTTTGAAACCTTTAGAGGTACCTTTTACTTCTGTAGATGAGGCATTCATTCATGTTGAAGTTGTGATAGCTTATTTGCCTCTTTATAGACAACAAATTATCCATACGAATTATCATATATACTTGTAACCTCCATCCCAAACCACCTATTTCACTCTTCTTCCTTTGTGTACCTCTTTTATTCTTCCATTACCTCTTCACTTACCTAAATTCAATCCAAAACATAGTGTATATAGCATCAAAAAAAATCCATATTTGATTAATATTATCCACAACATATCGAAAAGACAAATACCACACTTATTGTATCATCAACCAAAAATAATTTACTTGCATATTCAAAGAGTTCAATAATGGAGAAACATCCATGCGATGCTCTACACATGTCCTTGAAGGTTCAAGAAATACTTATCCTCTATTGGTCCAAACTTTAAATCACTTTCCATGCATGAAAATAATTGCAACCATACACAATTTCCCACCCAATGGATTCTCTCAAACTAGTTTACTATCTTAACATAGGGTCAAGGAAAAGTGAGCCAAAATAGGAATCCAAGTGTCTTACAAGCCTTCAAGACCATAGTGGTGAGGATTGAATTTCTTTCTTTAGTGGTATCTTTCTGTAGATTAATTAGTTGGGGATTGTATTAGGACCTTTTCCTAATTAAAAAATATATATAAAGATTACATCCCTAAATATTGCATTCATAATAGAATAAATTTCTGCAATATTGAGACTATATTCATAATAGATTTATAGTGATGAATAAAGAAATATTTAAGATTATGAAAAAATTGATGTTTTCTTTCTCCCAACCGTCATTGGATATTGGGTGATCTTTGAGGCATTATGTCAAATAGTTCATGTGCCTTATCTAAGCTTACATATTTTGCATGCATGTGTACCTGGGCAGTTGCACTACAACATCTATACTCACTAATCACATTTGGTTGGAAGTTTCTAAATCCATTTCAAACACATCTTGTGCATATCCTACAATCTATGCTAATGGTGATTGTCTTTAATGGCTTCATTGTGTGCATAATTGATTGGCTCTTCACTCCTAAGACCTTCAAAAGTCTTTACTGGCTTCATTGAGTCCTTTTGTCTTCCAAATTCACCTGCACCAACTTGAATTCTCCTTCAATGCTTGATTGCCTGTTCACTTGGAATTGAATTGATTTTATAACTAAGAGATCACTTGATTTTATATGTCTTGAAAGCATTTTATCCCGATGGCTTTAAATTAAAGTACTTTCTCTTCTATCTGGTATTGGTGGAGCAGATCCTTTTATGATATGCAAGTTGAGAATATTTTATGAAAGGTCCCTAAATGAATACACTTTAAACTGATTTTAATATACCTTGAAGTGTGCAATATGGAAGGTTTGTATTCTTAATCTCCTTCCCATTTCTTAATTTAAAAGATGATATATTTATTAAATATCTTTATTAACTTGATTTCTCCTTCAATTCTTGATGAGTGCTTGATTGCACGTTCACTTGGAATTGAATTGATTTTATAATTAAGAGATCACTTGAATTGTAGGTAAACCCCTTCAAATGACAGGGTAGGCTTCCTTTTATACCTAATATATGTCTTGAAAGCATTTTATTGTGATGGCTTTAAATTAAAGTACTTTCTCTTTTATCTGGTATTGGTGGAGCAGAGGTTGCATTGCATCGTCCTAGGATACATATTTCCGCAGATACAACACAAGTTAAATGTATCCCAGGTCGATGCAAAGCAACCTCTGCTCTAGAGATCACCAAAAAATAGAGAAAGAACTTTAATTTAATGCCATCAGGATAAAAGTCTTTAATCAAGATAGATAGAATTTGAGTTTGATTGTCATCATTTACTTTGCCAAATTCTTCACATGTAACTCCTGAATCAATTTCCTACTCACAAGAATTTTATTATGTCTCAAATATAGGGAAACAGAAGGCTTCAAATAGTAAACTTGAACATGCAACTAGATCCATTGACTAACCAGAAAAACAAAATTAAGAAATGGTTTGATCATCTGAGAGATGTTGTAGACTTGCAACTCACCAGCTAAGTTTTTGCGGGTAAGAATTTTTTTGTTTTGGTTATGGTTGTGGTGTTTATAGGGAGACATTTACAAATTTATATATATTTTCACTATTTAATGGTTTATGGGTTTGTAATGGTAATTTAATGTTCTTTCATATTTTTGTATATATTCTTTATAATAGCCTATTATATTGATTTGTTCTATTATGCATAATGGTGTGGGTCAGACGGCTTTTTCGTCGGTGCATGAAAGCATTGAACGAGTTCTACTTTTAAAAATTACATGAAACATTTTTAATTTATTTGATTCAGTGTTATTTGCAAAAAATGATTATCAATGATGTTTCCTTTCTCCAAGAATTGTCTACGACCTTTCTGTCAGATAATATGTAACATCGAATGACTAAATCTTTTCATTACAAATGCTTATTTTATTTAATTATTATCTCAGCGTGAATTAAAATTTATATCTATATGGAAGCAGAATATACAAGTTCAAGAGTCATGTGCAAGCAAATTTCCTAAAAGAAAGCAAGCAGGCATTATCTTGAATGACATGGAAACAAGCTCATCAGCTGCCTAGAAGAGAGCAATTGGAGAATGGCAGAGGAAAGTGTTTAAGGGTGATAAATAGATAGATAGTATGCAATACAAACAAACAATGTCTGGAGTGTCTGATGTGACATCTCTAATTTATGTCCGGAGGGTCTAACTAGTTTTGGAGTTCCTGCGAAACCTATTGGGCCATGCTTGGAGGAAATCAATGTGTTCATGCAAGGAGCACCTTTTTTGTATTATGAGAATGATACTTTTGCACCTAGGGATATTTGGAAGTCAATATCCAAAAATTTCTATAGTGTGGAACAAGAGTTGGTGGACTCGAAGTATAATTGTCAGCTTTCAGAAGACCAAGAGGTTATGTACACAATCTCCCAATAGAAGAGCAATTTCAAGAATTACCTCTCCCCCCCATTACTATTCAGGAAGCACTTCCTCAAACAAAGGACTATTGGCCTCCATGGGATCAAAGAAAAAAATTAAAGCATAGACTCTAGATGATGTGGTGGTGTCCTCCGTGAAGAACTCTACACTATAATTGAAAATTCATGAGGGAAACTGCATGATAGTGAAGAGAAATACAATCTTGAAAAGTGGGAAGAATGGATCTTGGTTTGGGTGGGGCCAAGTCAGGTGGCTCCTCTAGAGGTTGACGAGATAGAAATCATATTAGGATTTGAAAAAGATCACACTCATGGAACTTCGTGTGCGAGTGATCGATTGCGGTGTTTGGGTAATGCACTCCAAATAGATACAGTTGCATTCCAAATAGATACAGTTGCATGCCATCAAGACTGTATCTATTTGGAATGCATTACCCAAACACTGCAATCGATCACTCGCACACAAAGTTCCACGAGTGTGATCTTTTTCAAATCCTAATATGATTTCTATCTCGTCAACCTCTAGAGGAGCCACCTAACTTGGCCCACCCAAACCAAGATCCATTCTTCCCACTTTTCAAGATTGTATTTCTCTTCACTATCTTGCAGTTTCCCTTGTGAATTTTTAATTATAGTGTAGAGTTCTTCACGGAGGACACCACCACATCGTCTAGAGTCTATGCTTTAATTTTTTTCTTTGATCCCATGGAGGCCAATAGTCCTTTGTTTGAGGAAGTGCTTCCTGAATAGTCATTGGGGGGAGAGGTAATTCTTGTGGTCGCTCTTCTATTGGGAGATTGTGTACATAACCTCTTGGTCTTCTGAAAGCTAACAATTATACTTCGAGTCTGCCAACTCTTGTTCCACACTATAGAAATTTTTGGATATTGACTTCCAAATATCCCTAGGTGCAAAAGTATCATTCTCATAATAGAAAAAAGGTGCTCCTTGCACGAACACATTGATTTCATCCAAGCGTGGCCCAATAGGTTTCGCAGGAACTCTAAAACTAGTTAGACCCTCCAGACATAAATTAGAGATGTCACATCAGACACTCTAGACATTGTTTGTTTGTATTGCATACTATCTATCTATTTATCACCCTTAAACACTTTCCTCTGCCATTCTCCAATTGCGCTCTTCTAGGCAGCAGATGAGCTTGTTTCCATGTCATTCAAGATAATGTCTGCTTGCTTTCTTTTAGGAAATTTGCATGCAAGAGACTCTTCAACTTGTATGTTATGCTTCCGTACAGATATAAATTTTAATTCACGCTGAGATAATACTTAAATTAAATAAGCAATTGTAAAGAAAAAATTTAGTCATTCGATGTTACATATTATCTGACGGAAAGGTCCTAGACAATTCTTGGAGAAAGGAAACATCATTGATAATCATTTTTTGCAAATAACACTGAATCAAATAAATTAAAAAAATTTCATGTAATTTTTAAAAGTAGAACTCGTTCAATGCTTTCATGCACCGACGGCAAAGCCGTTCGACCCACATCATCTCTCATCGTCAGAATTTTGACGACCACTAATGAAATGCCCGACAAGGATGCGTTGCATCCCATGGCACTCCTCTGTCGGAATTCCGACAACAACACGAGATGGGGACGGTATTCGTTCGCGGAATGAGCATGCATGGTGGCCGTCAGAAAGGTTGTGGTAATGTCGAAATTGCGACAACCATGAGGATAGTCGGAACTTTCGACACAAAGTTTTCGATGGCCGTTTTTGTCAGTAGTGCGATGAAATGTGGTCGGAAATCCGACGATTGGCTGTTGAAATCTTGACCCAAATGTACTAGTGGGAAGTGATGGTGATTAAGAAGGTGTCAGATTTTAGTCATTTCACCATTACTTCGCACGCTTGGGTAAATCATGATGAAGCATGTGTGGCTTTATAGATATTTTCCCATATGATTGAGGGAAATGTATGAATTTATTTCCATAGTTGAGAAGGTTGCAGCTGCCATACTTGAGCAAATTGAAGGCACCAAGATGGCTGGAAGCTACTGTTGGGAAGAAATAGAGTGTGGTGCCGGTTACAATCCCAATGAAGGACATGGTTAGCAGATGTTTGGGAAAGGCATCAAAGCCAAAGAAACTCAAAACACAGGCAACACTTGATGTAGATGAAGCAACAGGACACTAGACGGCCGAAATAGCCAAACCAATCCCAGGAAAAGATGCAAACAAAGCTACTGAGGAGGATTTTACAATTGAGAAGATAGATTTGGGAGTTTCTTCACATGTTGTAGATGTTAGGCATTTGGAATCATCCACGAAGAGGATAATTTCAAGAACGTGGAAGGAAGAAAAAGACAGAAGAGAATTGAAACAAGCTGTTACTCTGATGGTCGAGTATATCAATGCCATCCACGATCCAAACCCCCAACCTTTGTTATAGATATCGGTATCATTCGACCCTAAATCTCCGGCCAACCAGAAAATGTTAGACTAGGTTCAAAGGAACAGGGTAGTTACAAAAATGTTCAATAAATGGTTGGACCTGATAATACAACAGGGATCAGATTATATCGTTAATCTGGTGAAAGTTTATAAAGATGCAGAAACAGTGAGCAAGGAGCTAGAACTAGAAACAGTGGCTTGGGAGAAGGAAAGGATCAAATGGGTAGCAGTCCTTGCATAAATGAATGACATACAAAGATATGGGTGATGAAATTCTTGGCTGAAAAACAGGTAGAGAACCTGGATGATAAAGTATTGTATGTGTCAAGGAAGAATGTGGAGTGGCGCAACTCGATCATCAAGCAAGGTCACGAAGAATCCACCAGATTGCTCAAAGAATTGATAGACTTGATCGATACGATGCAGAAGGACCTCAAATGCATTGATATCCAGCTCATTAAGGATGGCGCCAAGATAATTGAAGAAGTTGTGGACATGAACAAGGTCTTTCAGGAGAGGATTCAGTTCATTCAAATGATGAAATCTTTTACCACAGATGACTTCTCAAAAGTTGCAAGAATTGAATCGATGCTCATAATTTGTTCTGACCATTTGGAGGTTCGCAAGGCAAAAGTAGCACAGGTAAATATGGACAAAGAGGTGTGGAAGCAGAGAATCCAACACATCAGTCTTCCTTATTTTTAGGTCATCCTGAATTTCTCAGCGGCACACCTGGAATGGCATGGTTTAGCAGCAAAGCAGGACAAATTTGTAACCTCCTCTGCCACAGTGGAAGCATAGTTAATCCGAAGATGAAGTGTCAGCCTCCCAGTGGTTGTTGTTCTAGTTTTCTTTCCTATTATTTTAAGCGGTTCTTTCACTTTGATCAAAAGTAAATGTAATTTTATTATGTAAAAATTATGAGCCTGGTGGCTATTTAAGCTAAAAAGCTTGTCTTTGTAAGGGTTCCAAAAACTGTGATTTTTAGGAGCAGCAGATAATATTTGGTTCGCATATGAAATTTTTAAAAATACAATAGTTGATTATCAATTAAATGCTATGTTATGCAATCTTTGAATCTATGTGTTTAAAGATTCATAATCTTTCTTGAGAAAGTTGTTATGGGCATGATATAATTCTATGATCAGTTATCTCTGTATTTTTCTTCAATTCATGGTTATCATTAGTTGTTAGAAGACTCGCATGTATTGATTTACTTGATCCCCCTTGCCCTGTGAGGCATGAGAGAGTATCGATCATCCATCAGTATTGTTGAGCCTCTGTTGTGTTTTGAATTAATATAGTGAGCATGTTTGTAAATCAAAGTCTGTGAACTCTCTTTAAATATTCTTTCAGAAAATTCTCTATGTTTACAGTTTTGAAGGCGTTTATTTGTGTTGATGAATGAATACTGAAGCCTTTCAATGCTTTCTGGTAAAAAGTATTAGCATGTCATTTGTATAGTAAATTCATTGCAAATCATACGAGGAGCTGCCCTCTAATGCAGAGGTTGAATTTTATTAATTCATCTAACTATTGGTAGTTTGTCTCCTTTTATAAAGGGCGAAATCGAGTTATATTTTTGCTTAAGGAAGATAATTGTTAAGATTTCAAAAAGGGGCAAATATGTTTACCAATAGCTGTCATGGCATAATAGGTCCTATTATTCCATGACATGATATAATAGGTCCTATTATGCCATGACATGGCATAATAGGTCCATAATTGGTCCTATCATACTAAGTAAACATGTCGAATTAGTACTTCATTGTTGGAGATGAATTAGATGATGAAGTTGGCAATTTGAGAAAATCACATCACGTCATGGCTTAATAGGTCCTATTATGGACCAATTATGCCATGATGGCATAATAGGTGGACTATTATGCAATGTTAAATAGTAACATTTCTATGTTATTGAATGAGATACACATGAAATACAATATAATATTGAACTCAAAAAAATATACATGTACATACTATTGAATCTTTAAATATAAACTTTGCGCACAAAACTTAATAAAAACTTTCAATGAAACTTCATAAATATATTATATATTCAATTTAATGCATTCATTTCTTGTAAAATGCATCAACTATTAAAATCAATATAAAATATTTCATACATGAACTTGTAAAAAAAGTAAAATAAGATCAAGATATATAAAGTAATTTATATAATAAATAATTAAGTCACAATTCTAGTAAACATGTTACATTAGTATTTTGTGTTGGAATAGTACTAATATATTAGATTGTAACCTCTCTAAGTGGTCATTTACTAAGTAAACATGTCGAATTAGTACTTCAGTGTTGGAGATAAATTAGATGATGAAGTCGGCAATTCAAGAAAATCATGTCATGTTGTGGCTTAATAGGTCCTATTATGCCATGATGGCATAATAGGTAGACTATTATGCAATGACATGGCATAATAGGACTTATTATGTCCTCATGGCATAATAGGTCCTATTATGCCATGACATGATATAATAGGTCCTGTTATGCCATTACATGGCATAATAGGTCCATAATTGGTCCTATAATACTAAGTAAACACGTCAAATTAGCACTTCAATGTTGGAGATGAATTAGATGATGAAGTTGACAATTCGAGAAAATCATGTCATGTTGTGGCTTAATAGGTCCTATTATGGACCCATTATGCCATGATGGCATAATAGGTGGACTATTATGCAATGTCATGGCATAATAGGACTTATTATGCCATCATGGCATAATAGGTCCTATTATGCCATGACATGATATAATAGGTCCTATTATGCCATGGCATGGCATAATAGGTCCATAATTGGTCCTACTATACTAAGTAAGCATGTTGAATTAGCACTTCAGTGTTGGAGATGAATTAGATGATGAAGTTGGCAATTCGAGAAAATCATGTCATGTCGTGGCTTAATAGGTCCTATTATGGACCTATTATGCCATAATAGGTGAACTATTATGAAATTTCATGGCATAATAGGACTTATTATGCCATCATGGCATAATAGGTCCTATTATGCCATGACATGATATAATAGGACCAACTATGGACCTATTATGCAATGTCATGGCATAATAGAACTTATTATGTTGTCATCGCATAATAGGTCCTATTATGGCATGACATGGCATAATAGGTCCATAATTTGTCCTATCATATTAAGTAAACATGTCGAATTAGCACTTCAGTGTTGGAGATGAATTAGATGATGAAGTTGGTAATTCGAGAAAATCATGTCATGTTGTGGCTTAATAGGTCCTATTATGGACCTATTATGAAATGCCATGGCATAATAGGACTTATTATGTCGTCATGGCATAATAGGTCTTATTATGCCATGACATGATATAATAGGACCAGCTATGGACCTATTATGCAATCTCATGGCATAATAGGACATATTATGCCATAATGGCATAATGTGTCTTAGTATGCCATGACATGGCATAATGTGTCCTTAATTGGTCTGTTTATGCCATGACATGGCACAATAGGACCATAATAGGACCTTTATGCCATGACATGGCATAAACCTAAGCCTAAACTTTGATATCTAAAATTTGAAGAGTAATGTTAATTAATTTTAAGGTTATACTAATAGTGGTAAATTTTGTATTGCCTAATGAGGATTAAGAACAATTTTGGTAGATATGTTCAATTTAAAGAATTGGAATGGTGGCTTGCTATAAGTGGTTAATTTTTTTCGTTTATTGGTTGAAAGGCCCAATACCTAAACAAATAATTCCTAGAAACATTTAACGGTCCTATTGTGCCATTTCATAGCATAATAGGACCTGTTGTGCCATTTCATGGCATAATAGGACCTATTATGCCATGATGGCATAATAGGTCCTATTATGCCATGTCAAGGTATGACATGACCAACTATGGACCTATTATGCAATGTCATGGCATAATAGGACATATTATGCCATCATGACATAATGTGTCCTATAATAGGTCCATAGTTGGTCCTATCATACCATGACATGGCATAATAGGAACATAATTTTCCATCATGGCATAATGCGTCCTATTATGCCATGACATGTCTTAATATGACATGATGACATGATGACATGATGACATAATATGTCCTATTATGCCATCACATGCCATAATAGGTCCATAATTGGTCCTATTATGTCATGTCATGGAATAATAGGAAAATAGTTATCAAATCTATAATAATTTTACTATGTCATTGGCTAATTCTTAATGAATATTTAGTTTTGGTTTTGGTTTTGATACATCCATTTAGTTTTGGTTTGGTTTGGATTTGGTTTTGATTTCCATTTAGTTTTGATTTTGTTTCGATTTGGTTTTGGTTTTCGTTTTGATTTCCATTTAGTTTCGGTTTTGTTTCGATTTGGTTTTGGTTTTGGTTTTGATTTCCATTTAGTTTCAGTTTTGTTTCGATTTGGTTTTGGTTTTGGTTTTGATTTCCATTTAGTTTCGATTTAGTTTTGATTTGGTTTTGGTTTTGATGTTTCTAAGATATCTTGTATCTTGTAAATTTGATATTTTGTTTTGTTAACTATCTAGATTTGGTTTTGATTTGTAAATTTGTTGATTAGGGTTTAGGGTTAACCGTTGAAGAATATTTCAAAGCAAAATTAAGAATTTACAAATGTAAAAACAAATTTATTTATAGGCTCCTTTAAAAAATAACTAAAATAATACCAAAAAAATCTAAATAATACTCAAAAAAAAGGAAAAACATACAAGAAAATTACAAAATGTGAAAATGGATGATTGAATGTGTACCTGGGATAGTGGTGGAGGCTTGAAATGGATTCCACAGCATGGGTCCCATTTTTTATCTCCTTTTCTCACTTCAGTTCCAGGGTGAAAATGACAAAATCCGCCCGAAAAAAAGGGTAAAATACGATTTAGAAACGGGGGCCCTGTTTTGTTTAAAAGCAGGCCCTCGTTTTAGAACAAAATGGGGGCCCATTTATTTTCACCTCAGGTCCCCTTACCTTTTGACTCAAGGGCCTGAAGCATCAATGAGCCCGCATTTTTTGAAAACGGGCCCCCATTTTTAAGAGTGCCTTTTCCAATGCGCGGACTTCCGTGAATTTGTGACTCATTACCTTGCACTTGCCCTCTAGTAGTTGTATTGAGCATTAATAGGTTGATCTTTTGGTACAACGACAACCCTATCTTGTAACAAGTGGTATCAGAGTTTGGTCACAAGTTTGAATCATACAGGTCGCAGTGAGTGATGCTAGGAGGGGGATTGTTGGCAGTGGGCCAGCGTCCCTCGCGGGGATTTGCGACATGGTTTAACAGTCTCCTATGGATTTTATAAGTCTATTGGTTGTATCAGGCATTGAGAGGTCAAACTTTTGGTGCAACATCAACCCTATCTTGTTACGATGGGATGCATCTATCCTCTTTAACACTTTTACCCCGCATGACCATCACTTCTCACTTTTCAACGCCACAAGATAGCGGGGCAACATAAATGTCATGTTATTGACATCTCTGTCGTAGTTTAGCATTACCCCACAAGGAATTTTGTTGCAGGTCATTCTTGTTGCGTGATGGAAAGGTGACTAGCCTGCAGTGTTATTGGCATTCCCAATCACAGTTTGGGGACTAGCCCGCATAGATTTTTGCCTTAGGTATTCCTTGTTGCGAGATGGCAGGGCGACTAACCTACCATGTTATTGACATTCCTTGTCACAATTTTGCAGTAGTCTTTGGTCAATGCAAAGATTCGATCGTGATATAGAAATAGCGATAACACGATGTGTTATGCTATCCCTGCAACAATATGTGACTGATACCCCATGTAACTGTGTGTGACTAACATGACATGTTAGCATAACTGCAACTACACTTTTTATGAGTTAAACCAATTTTCTCAATACTTTACCAATTCATTGACATATGTCTTCATGTCCAATTTCAAGACCTAGTGACTCACTCCATTCTTGTCTTATATACCTTCTTGTGTGACTAACATAGTGTGTTATGTTATGCTTTAGCAACACTTTTTCTCTATGCCATCACTGGTTAAACCTATTTGCCCCATGTCATCACATCTCTATGGCCTTGGTCCTCTATCCACCTACAAGTCCAATAGTTGACTCCATTGTCCTCTCTATCTTATTTGATGCCATTGACTCCATGCAACCTCCATATGGGCATATTCATTTAGCCTACACAACTACAATCAAATCTAATTATCTCTCTCAACTTGGGACAACACCATCTCTATCAAACTTCATTTAGGGAATTCAACATCCTGCATATCTATCCAACCTGATGTCTTTGCATGTCTTTTCATCTTTGTCCAATTTGCATCTATGTCTAGTGGGTGTGAGGCTATCACTCTGCACTTACTCTGTCAAGCTACACTTGTTCTTTGTGGCACTTGTCATCTTTGCATCTCTGTCCATTGCATCTTCTCAATTGTTGACTTCAATGACAACATAATGACAACAATTTGTTGCATGATTTAGAGACAAATTAGGTTGCCTCTTTCCCTACTATTGACAATTCTAAATGTTATCAATTTAATTGTGGATGTTTATGGGGAAAAAATTGCATATGGATCAATCATGGACCTAATGAATCACCTCAATTGTTGATATTTCATGATGTTTTGGTTTCATATGAGAGTATCCCATTGAACTTTTCTTTCAGAATACAAGGACAAACATGCTAGACTTTGAACTATGCCCTTTACCTTGTTGTAACTGCATGTTCCAAGAAATCATCTTGGTTCAAGGGTTCACATGGATAGTCTACAATTTGTTCGATCAAACTCTCCTTATACATAGTTTAGTTTTTTTTTTTCTGTTGGTTTTTGGTCCTTAGCTTAGATTTATTGCTTTCTGCTTTAGATTAGGTATGTTTTATGTCTTTAGCTTACTTTTTTTTCAATTCTTAGTATATGTTCTTTTTAGTTGCTAGAGTAGTTTCCTTTAGTCTTCCTTAGTTTAGGTTTTCTTTTAGAAGGGTTGGTCCTTTGTCATTTTGTAAAGGGTATGTGTCTATTGTCCACTGTGGTGTATGAGGTCAAGTATATGCTTCAATTCATTTCCTTAATGCTAACTCTAGTAAATAACTTAGTTAATGGCTATCCCTATAGTCAATTCATTTGGTTCAAAAGATGTGTTCATTCTAAAAATATTGTTAATCATTGTGTCTTACCACCAATATTGTGATCATTACACATTTTTTCATATAATTATTTGCTGAAAGTTTGTTGTGGTCAATCAAAGGGAAGTTATGCCAAGTGAAAAATCTAAAGCTCTACTTCAGTGACCATTGCAATTCTCACTCCTGTGATAGGATTTACTGCTTGTGAATATAAAATGCATGAATTTGTGTTGTTAAAAAAAAAAAATAGATTAATGATCCCATAAAGGAAAGATGTGAGCAATTCTATCGAGGCTATCGATGCCCGACTAGCAATAGAGTAATGTTCACGACAATTGCAACAATAACCTTGTTGAGGTTATAGACGCTCGACTTACCGTGAGGCAATCTCTAGTTTACCTTTGGAGTTAGAGTCATCTACTAGCACTCAATTGCACACACTTTATAGTCCAAACAAGAGTGGCTTGATTCAATTTGTAATTTCATTTTCACCCTGAATGTGTCTTTTTGTCATGTGTCCTAGTCTATAGCATGCTAACTAGAGATTTTGAGTTCGATCCAAATTGTCATCCTTGAAATATTCATGAACATTTCCCTAGCTAGTTCACCATTTGTTGTGTTGCATACACATGTCTCGTCTTCAATAGGGACCCCCTTTTTTATTTTTTGTCTTGCTTTGCTAGTATTTTGTCACAACTGTGAAAGAGAGAGAGGATAGGATATATTGTATATTTTATTCTATATTGACATAAATGAAAAATTTCCCATCAACATTATTCTACATGATGGGGATTTAGTGATATTATTCTTAGGGATCTATAGACCTGCTCACATATGTGATACTTTAAACAAAATTTAGCATTGATATGTTATAGAACATGCATTTGGTTATGTAGGACTATAGTATGGTAAATGGGATTCGCTAGTCTAAGCATGTAAACTAGGAATCAAACCCATTCATATCAATAATAAATTCAAGAATAATCAATGGGCCCAACTACAAACCCTTGGGAGAGCTAGGCGCAATGGTTGATTATTGCTTTATGTGCTCTTTATATGATTGGATAATATATAATGATAAAATGCAAGAACTAGGTATAAAGACATAAAATTGGCAATAATAAGCATGAATAGTAAGATACATAATAGATATGAAAACTCTGAGAAGAGGTTTGGAAATACAAGATAGAAAGGAACATGTGTCTATAATTTGAGCTTGAAAGTGCTAGACTATGGAGCTAGTCATCATTGTCCTAGAGGTTTCCGATGCAAATTTCATAAACAAATGATGAGTTGGGATGTCACATGGATTATCTCCTTTAAATTCCATTGGAAAAGTGTTAGACTATGGGGCCAAGCCCCGGTATCTAGAGTTTTATGCTTCTTTAAAATTTGAATTTTATCTCAGTCTATAATATTTCTCTATCAAATCTGAATCCTACACACATAAAAGAGATAAAATGGTGTTGAATTGCTTGCTTTAGTCAAACCCCAAGTTGGAATTAACCTTAAGCTTGATGATGTTGATGATGATGCAATACCCTTTGGATATGACCCTCAATTGTTGATGCAATAAAGTGACAAGAAAAGAAAAGACAAGATCAATCATGAAAACCACTTGCATGAAGATTTCTATAACTTTCTAGTCCATAATTCTTAGATCTAAATAAATTTTCCCAAAACGCTTGCTCTAGGAGTTGATTAGAATGTGTATGTATGAAAATGAATGAGTAAAGATGCTATTATAAAGGGTTCCCAAGGTATTTCATAAATTAGATCAGCCTCTTGTGGTCATATTTAAAGGTCGAGAATAAAAAACAACTAATAAGAACTGACACGATAACAAGTTCAAATTTGGGGCCAATTTGGGGAGACTATGGTGTCTAGCGTCATAGCCTACTAGGACTATGGTGCCTAGCCTCATAATCCACCTAGAAAGGGGTGCAAAAAAGGTAGATGTGGCATGCATAGGCTTAGGACACATAATTAGATCACCATATTAGCATATGACAAGATTTTTGTAGTAAAAGGAATGGAAATAGGCTTGGAAAGAGCTATGAGGAAGCATAGCAATGAAAGGGCCCAAAAAGGAGTTTAAAATTGTAAGGGGTTACAATTTACAATATTACATTTAGCCCCCACTTTAGTGGGGGTATGAAGTTATGTTCATCCTCACGATAGAGTAGAGAAGGAGAGAGAGATTTGAGCAACCGAGAGAAAGATTAACGAGTAAGATGTCATTAAGTTTGAAAGAACATGCCTCCAACCTTAGTCTCTTAACTCACACAACCACAACCAAGAGAGGACACACAAAGAAAAGAAAAAGAAAGAAAATTCAAACAAAAGGGTAGAAAAAGGCGAATAAAAAGAAACACAAAATGAGTTTACTAAAAACAAAGGCTCCAAGACAACTAGTTGAAGAGACCTCAATAATAAAAAATGTCTTAATGCTAATACCATTCTTGGAATGTTTTGCAAGAGAAAAAGCGATCTTATAGAAAGAGAAAGAGCATACACCAATTGATGAGACAAGAAGCCATAATTCAACAAATAGAAAGGTATCTTATGCTATGGGTGCATGAGAAGAGAGACCGAGACAGAGACAAAGACAAAGAGAGATGGATTCCAAAGGAGGGGTCAAATAGGTCTTACAAAGTGTGTTATGCTAGTTGACTCACACTAAGGAAGATTATAAAGAAAAATCTCTTGTTTGTTAAATAATATAGAAACTTGACTAGAAAATGGATGTGGCAGCATGCACCAACACTAAAATTACCAAACAAAACCCTTTGTTTACAAGGCAATCCAAAAAATCAATTACAAAATGGGTGTTGCGGTGTGCATGAACACAAAGATTACCAAACAAAACCCTGTTTATGCAAGGAAATCCAAAAACTTGACTGTATAATGGATGCTATAATGACACTAAGCATGAACAACAATGAGGCCTCATATCCCCCCTCTTAAGATGTCAAAATACTTCCCTGTTGATATCTTAAAGAAGATATAGATCCGCATCAAGGATAAAAACCTTTAGCACCAAGGAGATATCTTTTAACAAACATGCATGTGTTCCAACCTAGAAATAATACATTATATAAGAAAGGAAGAGATAGATGTAAAAGATATATCTTGGAACAAGAGTAAAGGGTTCATTATGAAGGATACATAGCTATTAAAGGGGAAGGAAGAGATATTTGTTTAAAGATATCTACCTCCAAGAGGAGATTTTTTCTAAAGATGACATCTTCAACACTAAGAAAGGGGAGTGAGGCCAAAAATACACCTTCTCTATTTCTAGGAAAGGGGATTCTTGATGAAGGGTTGCACACTTTCAATAGAAAGGAGAGATCATTTATAAAAGGCATACACTTTCGAGAAAGGAAGAACTCCTAATCAAGGAAACATGTCTGTAAGCAAGAAAAATATCCTCATGAAGGACAAGCAATTCTATGCAAGGAAGGATATCCATTAAAAAGATACAACTTCAACAAAGGGAATGTGGATCCTTAAGAAGGATGAAGGTTTGAATAATATTCTTGCCCCCCAACATAGAGATGATAATAACTAGGCTATCATGTTGCTAGCCGAGTATGATTGCACATGAAATTGTACCACCATGAATGAAAATAAGTCCTCCAAAAAGGTAAGCTACTAAGGTCACATAGTTAAGAGCAACATAATAGTGCCAAGGATGTTATTGAATTGCATGATAAGTTAAATATGGAGAAAGATCAATATCAAATGCTATAGGAACAAAACCGTTATGAACAAGTTCACTAACACATTTCTTAAATGCTCTACAATTAGCATTAGTATGACCATACATATTATGGTAAGCACAAAAGAAAAAAAAATTTGTGATCACCTTTTTGAGTTTCATAATCCTTCAAAGGTTGAAGAATGATCAATTGGTCTCTTAAGAGGTTTAGCAATATTTGTTCTTCTTTAGATAAAGGAAAGTGTTTAGGCACCATGTCAATATCATGTGGAGGAAAGTATTTTTGTATGTTTTGAGGTAACAAAGGATAAGGTGGTGTGTGTGTGAAAAGTGGATAAAGTCTACAAACTGTAAGACACAACACTTCAATAAATCATTGTGTTGGATCTCAAATCAACAGATTGGATAGGTTCTAAGGAAATGCCAACTCCTATGATCAAACCCTCCAATTGACTTGGCCAACTTATAGAGTGAACCTATTTGGTTACTAACTCTCTCACTTTAGGCTCTGCAAGACCTAGGCGGGTATACCTACTCACTAGTTGTTCCTTCAACTAATGCTTTTTATAGCAGATTCAGTGTCTCAATCTAGATTCCTCCTATCTCAGAATGGCATAAGTTTCTAGGACGGAGATATAGCAGATGAGTTCAAGATTGTTGTTGTAGAAGCTATTTGATCTTTGTGCTTAGAATTTTATATGTATACACTATTGCCAACTTACTCTATGCTTCCTACTCAATTACTCCTATTGTTTTAAAATAAAATGTGATGAATATGGTGATAAGTTGTAATTTATAAATGGCCAGTGCCTTCTTTGTTGTCCGGGCTACAGAGTCTTTATATTTCCTTAGGACTTATTGTGTGAACTTGCGAGACAGTTTTTAAACCCACCCCTTTTTTGGATCTGTCAGTTACTATTTCTTATGAGATCAATTGAATGCCTATATCATAAGTTGCTTGAATGAATTTAACCCTACCTTTAAGGGACCACCCAAGTAAGCACTGCAAAGAACAATTATAATTCACAAGCAGAACTTTTATTTCAACCTTATAACATACAACATAAATTTCACTCAAAGAATATGAATAACCTTATCTCCTTTAGATAATATCACAAGAAATTGCCAACAACGAATGAAATAATCCACAGTACATATGCAAAGAAAAGACGACTGATTATATTATGTATCCGTCAAAATTTGTATAATAGGAAACTTACAAGCTGTCATATATCACTATCTTCTTCCTATCATCTTATATTAAATTATATTACAAGAAACCTTTCTCATATATATATGAGAGCAAATGCTATCTATGAAAAGACGTGTCATTTCGAAACACTAATTGTCAATTTGAACATTCCTAACAAACTTAAGTAAAAAGAGATTAAGCATCCCTAAATGATGAATGTAATCATCTTCTTTAAAAGTCTTGATCTTGATGATCTGTTTCTTTAATTCTTCTCCTTGTGAAAGGTATTCGAATATCATCTGGTTGACGATAGGGGCCATGTCTTTGCTTCGATCCAATCTTGATAGAGCCCGATCCTTGACGCTTATAAGTTCATTCTGCCATTCCTCCATAGATATTAATTCTCCCTCTTTATAAATCGAGGGCATTCCAATAGGGCTCCCATCATCCAATTCTTGAAGATCTCTTTTTAGCACATCTTCGAATTTAACATGATTCTCCATATACAAAGTCCCTTCTATTTTCTCCTCTAGTGTCATCACATCAACATTGCTTATTACTTCATGCAATCATGCTTTTAACCTTTCATGCTCTCTTAATGCCTTTATGGTTCCAGTGTACACTCTCCAATAATGTTCAACATGTATGAGCATGGTGTTGAACTTGTGTTCGATGATATCATTAACCAATTTATCCATCTTTTGTTGAATATTACTCACCTATTTGGTAGCCTTTTCTGGTTGATATTTCCAATACAGAACATCAGAGACATCATCCAAGCTTTTCCCTGTGGGATATGCAGCATATTCACTTAAAGGAGTTCCTGTCTCAAGTTGCAATATCCTTGCTTGTAGCCTCTGATTCTCCTCTTTAGCTCTTTCATATAAACCCTTATAGGTAATGTTTTCCCTGACCAAAAACTCTGTCTGATCCAAATTTAGTTTGGCTACATCCAAGTTTAATCTTGCAGTGACCCTAGGGTCAGTCTTTCCTACCTGATGGACCATAAGGTGTCCAAAGGTTTCTTCACTATCCACAATAATTGGTCTTTTTCTTCTCGGATACAATGCCCATTGTAGGAGAGCCTTTTGGTCAGGATCATATCCTGAGCCTATGAACAATTTATCTATCTCTTGAGGCAATACCTGTTGATTTAGGTCTTGCTTCTTCAAGAATCCATCAAACAGAAGTGTTGAATTTATATCCCAACCTGAAAAGATGATAACACCAGCCTCCTTTAATATTTTCCTCCCCTTCTCAGGGGTCATATCTTTCATGAGAGCATCTATCTCATTTTGTAGCCTTTTCATCTGCTCTTCTTCTGATCTCCCAGCCATACTTCGTCTCACATGAGCCCCCTTATATTGGTATAAGAATGAAAGGAATTCTCCTGAGGAATTGAATCCGTCATCCGCAACAAAGTCTTCATGCTCTGTCATCCTTATATCAACTATATCCCTAATATTAAATTCACCAATTTCCACATCTACCTCTGTTTCAAAACTAGGTGGATAATCTTCTCTAGGGGAGTCAGCAAGGATGCTACTAGCAGTTGATTTTGGCAACATATGAGCCAATGGCTTACTATCTTTTCCAGTGTTGACAAAATGGAGGAACTATGGGGGTACTCTATGCATAATCTCTACCTCATGCTAAAGTAGTTTTTTGGCTATTTCCAAAGGATCTTGGAGGTTTCCAAGTAGGTCTCCATCCACCATCCCCCTTGCTCTTTTCCACTTGAAAGCTTCCCAAGTCATCTCGCTTCTTTCTCTCAAAACCTTGGCCTCTTCCCTTTCAAGATTCTTGATTAAATCGTCTGGCATTTGAGTCACATGTATTCTAGCTTTTAGCTTCTGTGATGCCCTTGCAGCTTTTATATATCCCTCAGGACCAAATTTCTCTCTAGGATCACCCAAAGTCATGCCATAATAATCTAACTTATTTTGAAGTAAATGATAACTTTTAGAACTTTTAACAATGAAATCAGAAAACACCAGTAACCCTGGCACAATAGATTGTTTACCAAAATCTGTGAGATGTTTGGCACTGATAGCAGACAGTTGTCTTACAATCTCTAGACTAGCCACCCTGTTTGGCACTGTAATTGGAAGCATGTATGGCTTTCCTTCATACCCGAAAACCCTGATTTCTGTATGATTAGGGTGGCAATACCAATCACCCCAGTTGTGATCAATCTGAGACTCTGGAGAGATGTCTTTTGGCCTGAGGAATCTTTTGATTTCAGGAGACAAAGCATAATTTCTATGTTGTCTGAAGGCTGCACTGAGTGGTTTTACAAAATATTCCTGAAAGTGCCAATATTGGTTGTTTATAAATATTTGATCCCATGCAGAAACCCCCAACTGGACTGGTTTCTTCAAACCATTTTTATCATAAGCTCTGATGCTAAAATCGTCTGACCAGAAATTGAATTCTTGTCCACAATAAAGAATAATGTGCATTAATAAGGAATACAATGAGAAATGAACATTTACAAGGTCTCCTTTCAACTTTTCCAACCCATGATTTAGGGCTTCTGCAACATAAGTGGCATAGTCAAACAGCCTAGGGTCTTTTGATTGTAGATCAGCACATAGAACCATAACCCCAATATCCATGAGAGGATGAGCCTCTAAGCCTAATACTTGGGCTGCAGCATAGTATGTATACTTGAAATATGGATGGAATTGGTTGACATCAAAAGGCACCTTGTCATCTTTACTGAAAGGAACTAAGGACTTTCCCACTTTTGGCCGGTGAATGGGTAGTCTCCATGTCCTATAGATGTCCTCTAAATTGAAGAACTCTTGCGACAGTTTCTATATGTCAATTTTCTCTTCTACATCCCAGTCTAGATCAAACACCATATCAATGGTCTGTTTGTTAATTACCACCATAGGATTCCCTCGGTAGTCACATATGGTTTTGGTTTTTGGATCATAACAATCTACTAGGGCTTTCATTAATTCGACATCCACAAATACATTCGGAACTGCCAATTTCCCTAAATTTTTCTTCCACAGGTTACTCACGGGCTCAGGAGCATCCCTTCTCTTGTAACCAAATAAGAACAACTCATGTCCTCTGATTTCAGTCCATATGTCTCCTAGATGTTCAAATCTATCTTCCAACCCTTCCTCTTCACTTTTGATTTTTTCGGACCTCACACTGGATGTCGGGCACTGGTCTAGCAGATCCTGAGCTAAAGTTCTACCCTCCTTTTTCTGTCGTTTGGGTTTCTCTTCAGGGTTCAATTCCTTTCCTTTCCTACTCTTTTTAGAAGAAGAAGAGGGTTCCATAATTTCAATCAATGTGAGATATCACACTTACTTGGAGAATTGTTGAGCTCTTCTGACTGTTGTTTACAAACTTCAGCTAACTCCTTCTAACTCTCTGTCTTTTGGCAACAATCTGGTTCTTATGAAAATTCGATCAATTCAGCTATAATTGTGTGGGCAACTTGTGCAATAGTTAATGTCTCTGTGTTTATAACGGCTACTCAAATGTTTAAACTTAATTGCAGATGTGACATCCTCAACTTGAGCTTTTAATTCCTTCGCGAGAAGTATTGTTCAGCTGAAATGATTGTGAATCGAGATTTTGATGAAACCCCTGTCTTCGGTTGAATGCTTTAATCTTTCATCGAAAGTTCATTTTCCTCGATATCAACTCATCGGTGAATGGCCCTTGTCGAAAAACCATCTTCTAGTCTCCTTGAAATCATCCTCTCCTCGATGAAATCTTTTTCGATGAGTTATTCGTGAATCTCATCGAAATCATATTTCGATGAGTTTTATACTTCGATGAAAGTTCACGCGAGCCCTCCGAAATCCTTTTTTCTTCGATGTCCTTCTTTTATCGATGAAATCCCTCTGTTTTTATCGACATATTGTTATCAATAAGATTTGTTTTTCGGTGAATGTTTTTTAAGTTTCCTCGGTAATTTTATTTCCTCGACTTCACCTTTTGTTGGCCCTTCACTTTTCGATGAAACTGGAATATCGATGAGTGGCTTCCTTCATTTACCGAAAGAGATATTTTGCCGAAGACATCTTAACTTAGTGTTTTACACTTTATGTTTTATTCCGATGAAACTATTCTTTCGGTGAAACTCATTTTGAGATGCTCGACATGATATTTTGGTCGATGAGCTTTTAGCTTTCACGCCTTTGGGAAGATTTTTAAGTTCAAATATACTGTTCAACACATTGCATGCATGGTTAGACAGATATAATCATGAATATGAAAACCATAACAAATCGACCTATTGCCTTCTAAAAGATGCGAGTATAGACTTGCTCTCAGATTTGTCTAAGCAATACCAATGACTAGACTACACCAAGACGAAGGATTTAATCTATATGAGCACAAGAATAAGCTAAATGGATGCAAGATTAAGCTAGCTGAATGAATATTAAGCTAAATGAATGAATATTAAGCTAGATGAATGAATATTAAGATAGATGAATGAATGTTAAGCTAGATGAAATCAAGCAATCATGATTAGTATGCAAAAAGCTAAACTAAGATGCAATAATCTCAAAGCACAATATTTTCAATGACTCCAGAGCAATAACTGCACAATAACAATAAATCTCCAGGGTGTCTTGAATGAGAGATGAAGGGCTGAATTTATAGAGACTCAAAAGAGAGACCAACGGTCAAGATCGATTAACAATGAGCGGTTGAGATCCTCAAAAAAAAGAACAATCTTGGTTAATTGAAATAATTGAGAGATCAGATTAAGTTAATCTTGAGATAGATTCCAATTATAGCTTTATTGAATGCATTCAGATTATAAGTCCAAGTTTGCATTGGAGATAAAATTAGTTGATTCCATGCACTTGAGATGAAATTTAGTTAATTCCATGCACATGAGATAAAATTAGCTCAATATTTTTATTTAGAAAAAGCCTTTTCAATGTAACTAAACCTCTTTCCTCAAGAAAAGCTTTGAGTTTTAATTTTAAAGAAAATGATTAATTCAATTTAATTCTTTTCTGAAATTTCCGAGAAAATGATTAATTCAATTTAATTATTTTTTTTTGTTTTCAATTTAACTCTTTCTTTTGCAGATTAATTCCTCTTTTTGTGATTAATCTCTTTTTGTAAATTAATTCTTCTTTTTTCTTTAAATTAATTCTTTTTTTGTGATTTAAATGGCAAATTTATTTATTAATTAAATATGTTAAGAATGAGTGAAGAATTAATTAATTAGGTGCTCAAGGTTGTTGTAATTGCCTTTGGTTAGGACCTTGGTGATGTTGTCGAGATTAGGGGCCCATGGTTTAGGTGACCATTTTTAGGGTATTACAGGTGGAGGCAATTAAAAAATGAGGAATCCTACGCCCTCTCTATAGTGATGAGGTATAAGATCTATAGAGACTTTGATTCCTTGTTTCATCTTCCCAAGACCTTGTCCATTATATCCTTGTTTAGAAAGTATGTTAAAGCCAACATTGTAAAGTGTATGCAACTCTAATGGGGAAGGACTTTCATCATATATCTCATTAAAATCGGTAATGTAAGCATATTTTGAAACACCAAAATAATGAAGAGATGAATAAGGATTGATAAATATTTAATTAATATAGAGTGATTAATTCGCCATGTAACATTAATGATTGAAGAATTAATTAATTAGGTGCTCAAGGGTTATTTAATTGCCTTTGGTCACGACCTTGGTGATATTGTCGAGATTAGGGGCCCATGGTTTAGGTGATCATTTTTAGGGTATTACATTTCCCCTCTTTGAATTAATGTGCAAGCAACACATTGGTTCAAAGAATAGTTGATGTCAAATAGATATCAGTTTTAAACTTGATGGATCACAAATTGATGAAGAGTGAGATGCTCATCTTGATTTGAAGTGATAAAACTGAACAGATTGATTAAAGCGATATCGATCCTCAGCTTGATTGAACAAGAATCGATAAAGAGCAAGATACCTTTCTTGAACTTGATGGATCAAGAAATGAGCATCGATCTACAACTTGATTGAACTAGATTGAGCGAAGAGACAAAACCGATTCCAAACTTGATTGAACAAGAACCGACTGAGTGAGAGATAAAACTGATTTTGAACTTGATTGAACAAGAATCGACTGAGAGAGAGATAAAACCGATTCTAAACTTAATTGAACAAGAATTGACTGAGCAAGAGATAAAACCGGTTCCGAACTTGATTGAACAAGAATCGATTAGCAAAGCGAGAATGTCCAACTTGATTTGATCTGATGAAACTGAACATCAAATTGAAGATTGATTCATATAAGGAAAAACAATTGATATGCCCCTAGAGACTGATTTATTTGACATCGAAGAATCTCAACATAATACGACGTGATTTAGTTAAGATGCCCCTAGTAACAAGGTTTAGTTGATTTTATTTGAATGAAAAAATTTCTGCTCGACTTTAGATGAAGATTTGAAAATTTTCTCGACTTTGAAATAATAATAATCATTGAGAAGATGTAATGAGAATGCTCCCTCGGGAGCAAAATCGAAAGATAGCGAGCGTACAACGATTTTTAGGCAATTTTGAAAAGATAAAAATATTTGTTGATGATAATTTGAGCACGAAGATTGATGTAAGAATTAATTTGAGATCAGAGATGATTTGAGCACAAAATGATTCTAAAATTGACTTGAGGATGAAAGTGCTAAGTGGTCAACGTCATGAAATTTTGACCAGAAAATTGACGTAAGATTTTGATTTCCATCTCGAGAATGGACTCAGGATAGTCAATTTAGGCAAGGGTACAAATTTTATGTCTATCGGAGAGAGTTTGAAAATTAGGATTTGGGCTATATAAGGGGTTAAATGTGTCATTGTCAATCCATTTTTACCTCTCAAATTTTAAAATTTTAAAAACCTCCTATGAAGAAAAAAGGCAATTCTGATTCAAGAGCATCGATTCAAGCGCCAGGGACGACATAATCGACCGCAGAACTATCCCCCAGCAGTAAGTGGTCGATCTTAAGACTTTTGAATTTATATTTTTTTGAATTTTTGCTGAATTTATCATTTTGAATTTCGTTTGAAGTCATGGTGTATCGTTTTATCATTTGGTGTCATACTCTTTCTCATACAACTATCTGGCATTTTTGTTTTATCGTATGGCAATGTAGGGTTTCTCGTATGTTGTTTACCAGTGTATCGTATGAGAATGTTCTAAAGAGACCATTTAATCGTGCGATATATTATAATTTGTCATTTGGGTCTGTTTACTCATGTGGATCGTTGTGTTTGCTCATACAAGTTGCTGCTTGACTGTGGTAACTCATATGGAAAACAACAAGTAGTTTTGAAGGTCCAAAGAGCAATTTTTTATTTTGAATGTTGTATTTTTGGATTCTTTAGCATGTTTAACACATTCTTAGCACAAAGTTGATCATGTACTAATTGTTACCTATTTTTACTACAAGCTCAATATGCTTCAAAAGGAGAAACAAGTGCTAAGTATGAAAAGAATACATGTTTTTGTCTAACTTGTTTGCTTCATGTGCAGACACAGGGAAAATAACTTTTTGTTCATTGAATTATAGCATGTGGGGTAAAATGTGGCTCCCACGAGGGTTGAGTCCAGCATGTTGTTGGAGATGGGTGTTTCTTTGTAGTTTTTTGAGTTTTTGCCTTATCGGCGAGACCTACCCCGATTGGCAAGACTTGCCCCGATGACCCGATGAGTAGTGCGGAGTGCGGATCATCAGCTATCAGAAGGAGCTATTTTATGTTATCCCGATGACCCAATGGAAAGACCCAGATGTAGTCCATTTATCCCACATTGGCCACGGGGAGGAGCATTTCAATATTTAAAGGCAAAGTCCCACACATATTAAGTGTCAAAGCTTACGGGCTTTTGACAAGGAGCATCTCAGTGTTGGTGGGCCCCTTGTGTGCACGCTCGTCTCCAAGCAGCCAAATTTTGCAGTAAAGGGGCAAATTAACAGGTGAGCAGGTTGCAAAGGATCTAACAACCATCACTATACCGCTATGCGAAAGTGCTCGACTCTTAATCTCTGTGACTTAGCGATTGGTGAGATGGCATCCAAGTGGAATTTGAGGTGGAGCCCGGGTGGATCATGTGGCAAAATAAAGGTAGACATGTGGTGACACTGTGGCATAAGAGAGAGCCGCTCAGAGAGGCTAAAGGTCATGCAACAAATCAGATAGATCAACATTGATCAAGAAAGATCCAATGGTTGTCGCTATGTCGCGATGCAAAGATGATCGTCGAATACTCACAGTGACTTGGCGACAAAGCACGTGCAGTTAAGGTGGTCATCTAGGTGGGTTCAAAATGAATTAGGATGTGCCACATGGCAGAGCGTAGAAGAAGAAACAGGGTGGGCCCAAGTCCAGTGGCAAGAACAAGTGGCGATTAGGTGGATCCACGAAGCGAAACAAAGGTTGACACATGGCACAGATGGATAAGGAGATAAGGAGCGAGAAGGTTGGAGCCGATCCAATGGCTATCGTTGTTCTGCAATGCGAAGATGATCGATAGTTATCTATCATGGATCAGCAACAAAGAAAGGAGAAGTCCAGTGGTGGGTCTAGCCTAAGGTGAGATGGTGGACACATGGCAAGTCAGACGGTGTCCGATCGGATACGAGAAAGAACCAAATGGTGGGGCCCGACAAAGTATACAATTGGGAGCGTGCCATCGGATATCACACTGTTGGGAATGTTGCCATTGGATATCGGTGGGAGTGTTTTGACGCTACGTCGATAACCTGATAGGAGGGTGCACGAGTTGTAAATTGTCCATCCAGGTGAACTCAATGCGAAATGACATGAAGTTATTTTCAGTTTGGCTACTCTTTTTGCAGTTTGAAGGAGTTTCTCTCTCACTTAAGCCCCTGATTTTGAGGAAAGGCTTAGCTAGCTAATCCATCTTGGAGCCAAAAATTCATTTTTTGAATTTTTACAAGCTTTTGTATAAGTGATTGTTTTTCACTCTTTCAAAGGGAGTTCTGGAGTTTGGAGATTGGGGGGAGCAGAAGATACTCATGCTCCTATAACTCATTTCTTATGAGTTTTTGAGATTTGTAATGCAGATACCTCCTATTGATCAATAAATAAGTCCATTTTCCTTCTCAGATTTGTGTTGTTCAAGCATTGTGTGTGAGTTCTTAGACTGATTTTTTGTGATTTTTATAGAATCCTTCTTTTCATCTTATTGTCTCGGTGTTATGATCATATGCAACATGTTATAGTGCAGGTCAGTGAATGTGTTGTTATTTTTAATGTTTGAAGTTGTGAAAATATCAGTGTTTTCCTCCTGCAAACATATAAAAGTTTAAACCTTTCATATGAATCATTTTTGCAAGCATGCATATTTAAGTTGTGAGATTACAAAGCTTCATTATTTGATTATTTTGTGAGGTTTGTAAGCATTTGCAAGTCAGTTTTAGTCATTGGTGGATCATCTTTTTATCTATAGTTTCATTTTATGCATATCCTTCTTCTCTTTTCTGAGAAATTCAATTAATTTTTTAGGTGATCAAATAGGAAGCCGGCCTATAATCCAGAGGTCTGCTCTCATAATAGGATACCCACAGCCTGAGAGAAGTCCAATGTGTCACTGGATTTTAGTAATTTCAAGCTTGCATCGGGTGCAAATCCATGTGACAACATTTTTTGGCACGCCCGATGGGACTATTGGACTTTATAGTTCATAGAAGGCCACCGTATGTTGTCTTGGTGTGTGTAGCAGTGAATTATTTTTCACACCTGGCGACTCAAATCTTTGGTATTTTAGCAGTCCAACCTTCCTAGCTTATGAGAAAATACCAAACTAGGCAAAGTGCAGCCTCAGTCAATCATACCCAGCTATCACCCCCAAAAAGGAAAGCTAGGGTAGTTAACAAAGTTCCAGATCTAGCAGTTGGTGTGCTGCCTGTTAATTCTAATTCTTACCCCGCTGTTATAGCTTATAACAATCCACTATTTGCAAGTTCTTCCAGTCAGAATACACCAAATATGGCTCTTAATCAGCCCCCTAGGGTTCATCCATTTGTGCCTTTTAATCAGGGTAGTCCTTTAAATTTGGTTCAACATGATGACATACCAGCTGTAGCACTTAAGAGTTTGTCATTTTTCACTAGAGAGGATCAAACAACAACTATTGAACATATTAGAGATATGGCTTCCTTGTGTGCAGTGCATCATATTGTTGCAGAAAATGTTGCTTTGAGGCTTTTGGTAGCCTCTTTCAAAGGGAAATCCCTTATGTGGTTCAGGGGCCTGCTTGTGAACTCAATAGCTACATGGGATGAGTTGGGACAACTTTTAAATCGGCATTTTAAAGACAAGTTAGATCATCTTTCATTGGTGGAGCGGCTCACTACCATCAAAAAAGCTCCACATGAGCATATGATGGATTTCAACTACCAGTTTCAAAGGAATTGGAATCGGATTCCAGCATCGGTAAAACCTTCTAATGATTATGCTTTTTTTGTTTTACCTAAAGGCTTTGAATAGTGATATTGCACTCATGATACAGTCTATGGGGGGGAATACTTTACCACCAGCATTTGATGTTACTATTAGGGTTGAGAATAGTCTTATTCAAGCAGGGAAGATAGCACCTAGGCCTCTCATGCCAATTTTTGCTGATATACAACCCATTATCCTCGTAGTTCCACCTGTTATAGCTGATGTACCTTCATTTCCAGCATATAATGCTCAAGTTGCTGCTCAAGAGCATGTTGTCCCTAGTCATTTGCAGGAGATAATAAGTATTAAGGAGCAAAACGCTAACCTACAGAAGACTTTGCAAAATTTTAGTAATGAGCTGGTTAATATCAAGAAAGCCCAAACTTAACCACCTTACCAAATTCCTTTTCAAGCTCCCTACCAAGCCTCATACCAGCTAAACTCTCAAGGTCAAAGAAGGAATTTTAACCAAAGGCCTTTTCAACAGTATAATCCTAATACACCCAGTTCCTCAAGGGATATTGTTCTAGTCCAGAACATCTTGGTAGCTGACTAGGAGTGGTGTTTTCCTTGCAACCAACCACATAACCAATCTACATGCTCCAATGGCATGTTAAATCAGGTATTGATGGTGTAAACCAGTGTTGTTATTCCAAGAAATTAGTCTTAGGAAGTTAATGAACAATAATCTGCACCCATGGAACAAGGTAGTCCTGATGTTACTTTGATGAATTGGCAAGGTGAGGAGTTTTGTGGGGTTAATCAGCCTCAAAATCAATCATATATCCTTGCAGCAGCCAACACAAGATCCAAGAAAAAGGCTTTAGATATGGGGCAACAACCTAATAAGAATAATAATCAGCCTTTCTCAAGTACCCAGGCTCAGGTAGGGTCCTTTTCCTCTCAAAATACATAGTTTCTTCAGAGATCACAACCTGTGGTGACCAAAGATCAGCCAAAAAGCCAACCTCAGCCAACACAAGTGCAAAAGGACATTGTTGTTACTAAGGGACAACAAAAGGTCAGTATGACTGATTTTAATATTTTGGATCGGTTGAAGAAAACTCATGTTAGCATGTCAATGTGGGATTCACTAGCTCTAGCTGGGCAAAAAGATTTGTTACATGATGCTTTGTCTAACCTTTCCTTGACTGCCCAACCATATAATCAACAAGCTTCAAAGGTTTTTCTTACCAATAAGCCTCAATAGAAGAGTGAACAACAATCTCAGCAGTCCAAGGTAAACATACCACCTCCCTTTTATGTCACTCTAAGCATTGGCCAACACCTAGTGCATAATTGCATGATAGATTCAGGTGCAAGTAGCTCAGTCATGCCCAAGCAGTTGGTTGATCAGTTAGGATTGACTTATGAGCCATTGAATAAGGGTGTAGTGCAGTTAGATGGGACTTTTGTAAATACTATAGGAGTCATTAAAAATTTGAATCTAACACTCCATGCTTGCCCCAATTTTTCTATTCCTCAAGATGTATATGTCATAGACTTGCCACCCTGCTTTGCAATTTGCTTATCAAGAGACTTTACAACCAAATTAGGGGGTTATTTGTCATCTGACTGGTCACATATGTTTTTTAGGACTAGGTATCAAACTAAAGTTACTATTAAATCAAAAGCTTTAGCTAATGATCACATTGAACCCTATGTCCCTAGTGTTGTCAATGCCAATTTGACCATTCATGAGCAAGATGACCAACCCATTCCGCACGATCCAAACACCCCTATTGATGACATTCCTGACATTATTCTGGATGAATGGGCAGTTGAGAATCTTGAGGAAGATCCTTTTAAAAATATCGATGAGGTAAACCTTGGAGTCTATATGTTTCATGAACAAGGTTCTGTTGTCCCAAACTTGATGATGGATGCTGTGTTATCACTATTTTGACTATTGGGTGATTTTGTTCTCTAATCTGCTAAAATCTACAAAATTATGCTTAGTACTTCATTTTTCCTCTGAGGGTTATTGGTCTGAGGGTTTAAGGTTTTTGAAATTTACCCTTTTCTATCTTGAAATCCCTGCATTCTATTTCCTTGTTACTTTTTCCACTTAAGTGGAAGGGTCGGTCCATCGTGAGGAGAGGTTCCCCCTTTTAGTTTTGCCTTAGGCGGGTCTTTAATAATGTTTTAATTTTTTGCCTTCTTCTAAGTTTTTATTTCTTTGTCGGGCTTCATAAAGATTGTGCAAGTTCTAATTGATCCAATGGTGCATGTGATCTCGCAGAGGGAAGATGCGTGAAATTTACCTTTCGCAAAATGGTGAAAAGGTGACGGGCTCGGGTAAAGCGGTTGCAAGGAAGGCTAAATGACAAATATCTTCTGGTAGATCTAATGGTTCATATTGTTTCACGATGAAAAGATGGGCAAGGTTTATCCTTTGTGAAGTAGTGAAAGATTGGTGGGCCCGACAGGTAAGCTAAAGAATGAGTTAAGAATCAAACATCTTTTTCATGATCTGGTGATTGGCGCTATTTTGAATGGAAAAGATGTGCGAAGTTTACCTTTCATAAAGTAGCAAAAAGGAGCTAGTGGTTACACGACAGATGAGGTGGCAATACAGCTAGATGTCTGGCTAAGGCAAAAGGTGATTTGTCAATAGGACATGTGGCTCCGAATGGATCATGAGGGGCCCGTTTGATTAAGCGGCAATATTGATGAAATCCACGGCTAGATAAGACACGTGGCGGTTCAGATGTGGAGACCAATAGAGTTCTTGAGTGAATGAATGGCCAACACGTGGGGGATATTTGCCAAAAATCGGTAGGACAAGTGTATTCTGCATAGAGGGCCCACTTTGAAGGTTAAAGGAGTTAAAAACTGCGCATCTCAAAATTGATCCAATGATGCACGTTGTTTCACATGGTGAAGATGTGAGGTGATTAACCTTTGCGAAACAATGAAAACCATTAGTGGTGACGGTTTCATGTGGTTAGTTAAAAAGACTAGCGGTCACCGTGGAGAATAACGGTCGAGCGGATGGTAGAAGATCTAACGGTCTGCATTGTTTCGCTTGGAAAAGATGCATGAGGTTTATGCTTTGCGAAACAGCAAAAGGAAGGCGGGGCTCATTTCTAAGAAGGATGACTCAAGTAAAGTAAAGAATGTGCATGTCTTTTAGGATCCAATGGATGGCACTATTTCACAATGAAAAGATGCGATGTTTTTATCTTTCGCGAAGCAGTGAAACGGCAAGACACTTAGAAAATTCTTTGTGGTCCGTTGGAGCCATATTTCGAATTCAATTGCGAATTGATTGCCGAAGCATGTGGCTTAATGTTTCTATTCAATTCTCAGTTGTCATAATAAGCTTCACATCAGTTGAAACTTTGGCGTCATTTCGAACAGTCTTGCAGAGGAACAGGTCACAGAGTGAATTTCTTCAGGCCAACAAGTAAGTTTATACATAATGCTTGACAGTTATAGTTTGAATTGGTATCACTGGTGATAAGTCGATTTATTGACATGTTTTTTTATCAAGACTCTTAGGTTTTTGGTATCTTTTGGGTTGCATTGTGATAGTAAGATATTGTGAATTGACTATATGTAATCCATGTTTTAAAACTAAACTTAAGAAATCATGTTTGAACTTTATTAGTTAATTCCTGCACCCATGTCAATTTATTCCTGCAGCCAAATGATTTGTCCCTGTGATATGAGGATTATTTAGGATAATTTCATATGTGAGTTAATGAATGTATTAATTAAAGTAAGATACATATGCATGTCCTTGTATGTTGTTTTTATTTTAGTGTAGATAATAATTGATGTTGCGGTGGATGATTTTCTTTCGCGCCTAAGGACAAGAGAATCACGTTCAGATAGCTGGAGGTCAAACTGGAGGAGATTCAGGTGAGCGCAATGTATGGCATAATCGAAGTAGTTGTACTTCACCATGGGAGTTTAACTCTGGTGCATATTGAATTCGCAAAATATCGCTTTGGCGTGCAAAGATTGTGGTTCAGTTTCAGATCCATAGTTCCTGCAGCCAAGCTCTCAGTTATCTCCTTCATCTGACAATTATCCGCCTCTTCTTCTAGGCATAACTTGAGTTGTCCATTGTAGTTGATCTTTTCTTTATAATAAGCTCTTCCTTCTTTTCTAAGAGTTAGACAGAATGAAAAGGAATTGAGCAGAGTTTTGTCAAGCATTTTGAATTTTCTCTTTTAGAAGATGTAATCATTTTTCAGGAAGAAATGAATAAGAATATGTTGTTCTGATCTATTAATAGTTCTTTGCTGAGAGTTTGATATCACTCATCCAAGGGGGCCCACTTGGTGAGTGACCCTATGTTTAAGATCATTGAAGTTAGTTTTGCTTAGTTGCAGTAGAAGTTCATGACTGGATTGTTCCTGCAGCCACTAGAAATAGATCCTTTGATTGTTCCTGCAGCCAAGATAGAACGGTGTGATTCCTGTTATTTTCATTAGATCATTTCAATAGTGTTTTGTGAAGCTTTCATTTAGCCTTTTATGATTTCCATTCCTACCTTTCCTTTCTGCATAATATTAGTCATTGCAGTAATCCAGAATAATCATTTAAGGAGCTTACTGCATATATATTGCAAACCCATTTCAAGTTTTACGTTCCTGGATTGACAACTAAATGAACACCAGCCATGAAAATAGTAAACTCTACCATATGAATGTCCAAACTTTGGATTGAGATTTCAATTAGAGGTATTATTATTGTCATTATAGTTGGGGTAGACATTTTTGGTGCCACTGTCGGGGATGGTGTCAAGCTAAGAACCTTTTATGATTATTTTAGTTTCTATTTAATTGTTTGAAATTTCATTAATCTGCATGCATAATAGAAGAAGAGATGCCAGAGGTAGATTTTTGCCCACTCATACTACTCATGTAGAAGATAATTTTCTAGATATAAATCCTTTTTCTGAACTATATCAAGTCCCACAAAATTTGAATTACCCTAAGTCTGAATTTCCAGAAGGTAGTCTTCAGTTCCTTTTTGGTCCACAAGAAGAAGAATTGCCTATTGTAATAACCCCCACAAGTCCAATGCAAGGGAACCCACCTCTTGTTGGAAATAATCCACAACCCGGTCCAACATTTGAGTTTCCCATCTCTGACCAGCATGATAATGCTAACCTCGAGAACATTCCAGCATCTTCACTTCCTAAATTCTATGGGTTGGTGACAGAGGATCCAGATACATTTATGTTTGAGTTTGATGTTCTCTGTAGGAGTTTTGATTATACTACAGATGCCCATAGACTCAAAAATTTTCTAGCCACTTTGAAGGAGTCATCCTTGAGATAGTTTATGAGCTTAGGTAGTAGCACAATCAATACATGGGATGAGATGAAACGGTTGTTTCTTGCAAAATACAAAGATTATTGTAGAGGCATTGATATTATGTTAGGAAAAATTGAGAAGCATGCCTAAAGAAACCTGGCAGAAAGAAAAAGGATCCACAAACAGTTCATGTTATGGGTCAATTGGCTGATATTATGTTAGGAAAAATTGCTATTCCAAAGTATTCTGATCCAGGTAGTCCTGTTGTGAGTATAGGCATTAATGGCAGTCAAATAAAAAATGTTCTAGTTGATCTAGGGGCAGCCATTAATGTAATGACAAGGGAAGTAATGAAACATCTAGAGATAGATAGTTTAAGGGCTACACCCACAGTTCTCCAACTTGTTGATGGCTCTACAGTGAGACCTGATGGTATCATAGAGGATATAGTAGTTATTCTAGATTCTTAGGAATATCCTGTAGACTTTATGATTTTATCTCCAAAAGCAACATTGGGGGGATATCCAGTCATTTTGGGAAGACCATGGCTTGCAACAGCTGATGCATATATTGGGTGTAGATCGGGAGACATGACTATTTCAGATGGCAGCTCCACAAAAACATTAGCCTTGTATTCCCCTGCACAACCTCAGCTTGAGCAGCAGCAGGCTATCTGGCCTATTTTGGGAGAGGAATATGAAGAAATTGACTCTATTAATCACCTTATGATGATTAATCGAGTGCCACTCATGCAGTTATATGATGAAGAATCAATCCTTTATAAAGTCTTGATAAATGAATTAATAGAACACCAAGAATTACAGGAATTGATTCCGAATATTGCAGGGTTGGACTTTCCTGCAGCCACTGATATCTTGCATACCTTGTTGCCGCAGGAATTGTCTTATTCTCATATTTTTGATATAAATCATATTGATCTTACTATCAAGATAGAGGTTAAATTGAATAAATATTTGAACATCAATAAGAATATAGCAGATACTTAAAAGGATAGCCTAGTGGACTTGCTGAAACTCCATAGAAAGGCTTTTGCATGGGATTACAAGGATATGAATGGAATTGATCCAGCAGTTTGTATTCATCGCATTTACATAAAGGATGAGTGTTTCCCCCTCAGACAACCTCAAAGAAGAGTCAATCCTTCCTTGAAGGAGATAGTTAAAGAAGAATTGCGGAAATTGTTGAAAGTTGGGTTTATCTATCCTATCTCTGACAGCCAATGGGTATCACCTTTGGTGATAGTTCCTAAAAAGGGAGGCAAATGGAGAGTATGTGTTGATTATAGAGCCTTGAACTTAGCCACAAGGAAGGATCATTTTCCACTGCCATTTGTGGATCAGGTATTGGATTCTCTTGCTGGTAAGAGATATTTTTCATTCCTAGATGGATTTAGTGGCTATAATCAGATACAAATAGCTCCTGGGGATCAGGAGAAAACAACATTTACTTGACTATGGGGTACTTATGCATATTTTGTTCTTCCTTTTGGGTTGTGTAATGCTCCAGCCGCTTTTCAAAGGGCAGTGATCAGTCTTTTTTCTAATATTTCTCAAGACATTATGGAAATTTACATGGATGATTTTACAACTTATGGTTCTGAATTTGATCAAGCATTAGGAAATTTGAAGAAAGTTTTGCAGTGGTGTGAAGACTGCAACTTGTCTTTAAATAGTGAGAAATGTTTTATTATGATGGAAGAAGGAATAGTCTTTGGTCATCATATATCTGTACAAGGTATACAAGTGGATCTAGCAAAGATTGAGGTTATTCAGCATATTAATGACCCTGTGAAGTAGAAAGATGAGAGAAGTTTTCTTGGCCATGCTGGATACTACAAAAGGTTTATCAAAGATTTTAGCAAAATTGCAAGTCCCTTATATACACTGCTTACTAAAGATGTAGAATTTAAATGGACCTCAGCATGCAATGAAGCTTTTTTAAAGCTTAAGCATGCTTTGACTCAAGCACCAGTTCTAAAAGGACCTAATTGGTCTCTACCATTCCAAATCCATACTGATGCATTTGATTATGACATAGGAGCAGTGTTGGGACAAAAAGTTGACAAGTTGGAAAATGCAATATATTATATCAGCAAGAATTTGCAAGGACTTGAATTGAATTATATAGTTACCGAAAAGGAAATGCTAGCTGTCATATATGGCCTTAACAAGTTTAGACACTAGATTATAGGGTATCCCATATTTGTGCATACATATCATACTACAATTAGATATCTCATGAATAAGCCATCAATCACTGGTAGACTAGCTCACTGGTTAATATTGATGCAGGAATTTGATATCACAGTTGTTGATAAGCCAGGGAAGTCTAATGTTGTTGCAGATTATCTCTCACGTCTTCAATTACAGGAAGATTCTACAATGATAGATGACACTTTTCCAGATGAGCATTTGTTTCTCATACAGGCTCATACTCCTTGGTATGCTGATATTGCCAACTATTTAGCTACAGCTAAGATGCCAATTTTTTTTTCTCCTAAGGAAAGAAGGTTGCTAGTCGAAAAAAGTTTTAATTTTTCATGGATTGCTGATTGTCTATTTTATATTGGACCTGATCAAGTCATGCAAAGATGTGTCAGAGAGGATGAAACATATGACATCTTGCATGCATGTCATGATGAGCCATGTGGAGGTCATTTTGCTGCCAAAAGGATAGCACTGAAAATACTCAATACCGGTTACTATTGGCCTACACTACACAAGGATGTAGCTCAGTACACAAGGAAGTGTGATAGATGTCAGTGAATGGGCAAACCTACAAAATCTAATGAGATGCCACTATATCCTTAAATATTTGTTACACCATTTGACAAGTGGGGATTATATTTTGTTGGCCCCATTGATCCACCTTCTAATGGCAAATCTTATATCTTAGTATGTACAGACTATGTGACAAAATGGGTAGAAGCTAGAGCTATGCAATATACAAGAGATAATAAGGTGGCTGAGTTTCTCTATGAAGAAATATTTACAAGGTATGGAGTACCAAGGGAAATTGTCTCAGATCAGGGACCTCAATTTACATCAACATTGATAAAAGATTTGGTCAATGAATACAATATAAGACACAGGAAATCTACTCCATATCATCCACAGTCTAATGGCCAAGTAGAAGTTACCAATAGAGAGCTTGAGGCTATTCTTACCAAAATAGTGTCTATCCATAAGAAAGACTGGTCTCATCGACTTTTAGAGGCAATTTGGGCATATAGAACAAGATGGAAAACACCAATTGGATTCACACCTTTTGAGATGGTTTATGGCAAAACAACAATGATGCCTATTGAATTTGAGCATAAAACTTTGAGAACAACTCTACAACTGAATATGACATTATCTGAAGCACAGAAAGAACACATTCAGCAATTAAATGCTCTTGATGAATGGAGAAAGATAGATGTTCAACAAACAGAATTGATTCAAAACCAAAGAGCCAGATGGCATGATAAATATATCAGAGAAAAGAAATTCAAAGTTGGTGACTGGGCACTCCTGTATGATTCTAGATATAAGGATACTATGGGAAAACTCCAAACAAGGTGGTTGGGTCCTTATGAGGTAGAAGAAGTTTTTCAGAACGAAGCAGTCTGGTTGTCCACAATAGATCCTATTCGATTTAAACTCTTAGTAAATGGACACCAACTATGACTTTATCACAAGCTAGCTACTAGAGAAGAGTTCCTGCAGCAATTTGCTCCCCAAAATGAAATACAAGTTCCTGCAGAAAATGGCAAGGTTCCTGCAGCAACTGCCAATGATTCAATATCAATTCATGAGCTTCCTGTTGCACTTGAGCATGTTGATAAAGGTGATGTTCTTGCAGCCTCTGCAGTGAACTTATTTACCATATCATAATAAAATATTTCCATGGGAATATTGTTCTTCGTACATAAAATTCCATCCACTACATTCCATCCCACTTTCTTACCTGTCACTTCATTTCATTTTGCCATCATTTTCACCCAATTGTAGGTACGTGTATATTGTACTTTATTTTAATTATGCATTTATTAGTTTATTATGATTTTTATCCTATTTAAGTCCGCTCCAAACTCAAAATCTCATCAGCCTGTGTGGACACGTGTTAGGTTAAGTTGGGGGGGTACTTGATGGTCCTTTTTCCCAATAAGATTTATTATCAGTTTTTTTTTTATATCCTGAATTGATTTCCTAACTGACATTACTTATGATGATTATTATTTCACGCGAGTGAATAATAAGTTCTACCGCCAAAATTAAGATATGTAGATTTTAGTTTTTGTGAAACTGTCAAACATTTTGGTGAAGCTGCGGAAGTATCAGAGTAAAAGATGGGTGGTGATCTAATTCGCCATGAACCAACGGTCCATGAACGGTTGCTACGGGATGTTGTCTGTGTGCATTATTTCCAAAACCACGGTTGGCTGGATTATTTCTTGAAAATCAGGGATTTCAACGATGAAATAGCTGCAGAATTTATACATTCCTTTGATGAAGGAGAAGCTACAGTTAAAGGGTTGAGGGTAATTGCTATGGAGCAGTGAATTGCAGAGGTCACAGGGTTGCTGCAGGAAGGAGAACTCTTTCCATAATCAAAGGATGCAAGGAGTGCTAGGGCAGGGTTCACAATTTCTACTGACAGACCCTTAATGGTGGATAGGCAAGGGACTAGAAGGGTTTCTTTGCCAGCACATTGGCCTTAGGTAGCTCTGTATATTATGAAATATATTACATGTGAAGGATGGTATTCAAATCTACATTCACCTCATTTCAAGTTATTTGCATCATGAATGGCGAGTTAATGTCCCAAATTTCTTGTATCATCTCATTTCTATAAGTGCTAAAGAGATTTTAAAATATGGAAATTGCTCTATTAGCCATCATGGACTGGTGAAGTTGCTTGTACAATGGTCCCTGAGAGATGTTTCACAAATGGAATGGGGTGTGTTTGAGGATATTCTGTAGTTTAGGGTTGATGAAGCCCCTATTGAAAATAATCCACCGGCTCAAGAAGAGATTGTTGCAGAAGATCTTTCTGGTGAAGATGAGGGTTTGTTGGTTGCTGAAGGAGCCACAATTATTATGGAAGGAAATATTGAAGCAGAGTCAATCAAAGGACAACCCTCTGCCTCTCTTCAAAGAGATTCACCTATTTTGCAAAGGGAAGGAAAAAAATTGGAAAAGGATGAATCAGATGAAGAATTTGTTATCCAGCCACAGGAAGTACATATTCTTTCTGCGGCCAAGAGGCGTCGAACAAAAACAAAAACTCCTGCATCTGTTTCAAAAGTGTATGTAAGGAGAACAAGAAGGAGGACACAGAAGGCTCAATCTGTGAGTAATCCAGCAGAGGTTATTGCAGTAGAAACTTCGGAAGAAGAAAATGCTACAGAGAAGGAAATGCAAGAAAACCCTCTGGAAGAGGAAAATACAAGAAAACCCTGTAGAGGAAGAAGTCCAGAAGAAATTCAGGAAGAAGTTGTAATGGATAAGCTAGCAAATCTTCCTTCAGTGGTATTGCAATGTGAAGAGTTTGTTGATGATGTTCTACAGCAACCTGAAGAAACTGTGGGAGATATGTCAACTCAGAATGAGGAGTTTGTTGAAGAAATCCCATGGTCTAAGGTAGGACCTATTAGATCTCCTTCATCCCTAACTAGTTTATCAATTGCTTTAACATTTTTTAGGCAATGGGAAATAGAGAAGGATAGGTTGCAAGGGATAATTAATAAGCAGCAAAAAGAGATTGAAAAGAAAGATAATAGAATTAAAGAATTGAAAGCTAAGGTAGAAGAGATTTATGGTATGGTTCCTGAGATAATGCAGTGTAGGGCACCCCCAAGAATTTATGCAGAACACTTGAAAGAGCGGTATCTAAATTTTAGACTAAACCGCATTGTTAGGGACCTTAATCCATCCTTGGAAACACTTGAGGAATTCTATCATGCTTATCAAACCTCCCCACATGCTATAAGGAATTTGTTATGTGAATTATATTTACATAACTATGTTGTACCCCAAGACAGAGAATGGAATCCTTTGTTGTACATTGGGGATATCCATCTCAGAGCTCTAATGTCGTGGATCCAAAATGAGATGATTATAGGACCACAAGCCAGGGAGTTTGAAAAATTGGAACTTGAATGTCCATTGCCATTGAGGAGGGAATCAAAAGCACCCAGGGTTATGTATTATGATTGGCAAAAGTTGCTAATAAGAGATGATGTTAGTAAGATAGTACTTCCAATGAGAGAGGAAGTCTATCAAGTGTATGAGCAATTGGTTCAGACCCACAGGACAACCGCACTAGAAGGGCTAACTCAACGCTGGAATCATCTACCAGATCATTTAAAACTGGGAGAACCTTACTCATTACAGAATTTTCATGCAGCTATATAGAGAGCCTCTAGATACATACAGCTAGGCAGGGAGAAATCCAATAACTAGTTGCCATTAATCTTTCAGCCTCCGATCCCTATATGGCCACTTTTGGCGTGCCAACCAACAAAACATAATTATGATGCAATTGTGGAAGAAATAGCTAGATGGTCCAGGTTGGAGAAAATGAAAGGATTTTATTGGAATTTGCCTTCCAAGGGAACCAGACAAGACACCGTTGGTGATTTTAGAGTTTCAACAAAAATTAGAAATTTTCCTTTTGCTGCAGGAGTAGCAAACCCTTAAAGTTGGGGGGCATGATAAGTCGATGTATTGACATTTTTTTTTATCAGGACTCTTAGGTTTTTGGTATCTTTTGGGTTGCATTGTGATAGTAAGGTATTGTGAATTGACTATATGTAATCCATGTTTTAAAAGTAAACTTAAGAAATCATGTTTGAACTTTGTCGGTTAATTCTTGCAGCCATGTCAATTTATTCCTGCAGCCAAATGATTTGTCCCTGTGATATGCGGATTATTTAGGATACTTTCATATGTGAGTTAATAAATGTATTAATTAAAGTAAGATACATATGCATGTCCTTATATGTTGTTTCTGTTTTAGTGTAGATAATAATTGATGTTGCGGTGGATGATTTTCTTTTGCGCCTAAGGACTGGAGAATCACGTTCAGATAGCTGGAGGTCAAACTGGAGGAGATTCAAGCGAGTGCAATGTATGGCATAATCAAAGCAGTTATACTTCACCATGGGAGTTTAACTCTGGTGCATATTGAATTCGCAAAATATCACTTTGGCGTGCAAAGACTGTGGTTCGGTTTCAGATCCACGGTTCCTGCAACCAAGCTCTCAGTTATCTCCTTCATCTAAAAATTATCCGCCTCTTCTTCTAGGCGTAACTTGAGTTGTCCATTGTAGTTGATCTTTTCTTTATAATAAGCTCTTCCTTCTTTTCTGAGAGTTAGACAAAATGAAAAGGAATTGAGCAGAGTTTTGTCAAGCATTTTGAATTTTCTCTTTTAGAAGATGTAATCATTTTTCAGGAAGAAATGAATAAGAATATGTTGTTCTGATCTATTAATAGTTCTTTGCTAAGAGTTTGATATCACTCATCCAAGGGGGCCCACTTGGTGAGTGATCTTGTGTTTAAGATCATTGAAGTTAGTTTTACTTAGTTGCAATAGAAGTTCGTGACTGGATTGTTCCTGTAGCCACTAGAAATAGATCCTTTGACTGTTCCTGCAGCCAAGACAGAACGATGTGATTGCTGTTATTTTCATTAGATCATTTCAGTAGTGTTTTGTGAAGCTTTCATTTAGCCTTTTATGATTTCCATTCTTACCTTTCCTTTCTGCATAATGTTAGTCATTGCAGTAATCCAGAATAATCATTTAAGGAGCTTAGTGCATATATATTGCAGACCCATTTCAAGTTTTGTGTTCCTGGATTGACAACTAAATGAACACCAGCCATGAAAATAGTAAACTCTACCATATGAATGTCCAAACTTCGGATTGAGATTTCAATTAGAGGTATTATTATTGTCATTATAGTTGGAGTAGACAACTGGGTGCTTGAATTCTCAGAGGTCTGTTTAAGTTTTAATTGAAATAGCTATAATTCAAAGATGGCACCTCGAAGAGATTTCATAGGGAAGGTGAATTATCAGGAGAGAGCCATTTGTGATGATTTTTTAGAACAATTAACTATGTCTACTAATGCCGCAGCTAAGATGAAAGAATTGGTGCCCAAAGCTCCCCGCCTGAGAATTGGTGACGGTTTGTATGACAAAGGGAATTGGTTAAGGGATTCACAGATAGGGATATCAGGTCTGGGACTCTTCAAAGTGGGATTTGGCCAGAGAAATTCCTCTACTCCAATGAATAGTATATGGGAGTTAGATGTTGGAAAGCTCATAGTCCCTGGGGTTTTCATCGATATGGACCTGTTGACCCAGATTACAAATAACTATGACCATGTTGCTAGATGTGTGAGAAATGTAAATGGGGGGTCATTAATTGAAATAAATGATGATGAGTTCAAGAAAGTGTCCAGACTCAATGTGGTGTCGAATTATTTAGAGCCCATCAATTTTGAAACACTTGCACAAGTCTATAATATGCAGAGAGATCACCTCAGGAGTGGCCCTTTGAAAGAATTTTTTGTCAAAATTGGAGGACAACCATATGCTCATGTTAGCATAGATTTTGAACCCATCTCTAGCAGTAACTTTTGACTTTGCACCTTATCTTACTAATGCCATTCATGAAGGGTTGATGGGGATAAAAAATGCTAAGTAGACAAACCTTTTGGATGGTATTCTCTTCTTATGCACATGTTTTTATTCAAAGGTGTTGATTATTTTGCTAAAGATATGGACCTGATTAAGGAAAAGGATGATGAGGAGATGCCTATTCAATTGTGGAGCACAATTTTGTCTTGGGATAGAGAGGATGCAAGTTACTTGAATTTTGATAGATGTTTTGCATCTAGGCTTAGGATCCTCTTGTTCCCACAATACCCTAGGATCCCTAAAGCTCTCTTAGAGTTCCTTAGGACTAAGTAATTCACTCAAGATATTAAGATTGTGCATAATTGGGGCAACATATACTTGTACCTTGTCTCTACTATGTTAAGAGTTTATGGTTTTAGAGGAACTCCATATTTGCTCCCCTATCAAGTCCCATTGAAGATAGGAATTGCAGAGGTCCTGAGGCAAATCAGAGGTTTGCAAGAAGCAGAATTAACAAATAGGGGGAAAGGGACAATTATCCCAATTGTTACCATTTCACATCAATTTGTAATCACCAAGGGTGGTTGGAAACATTTTGATTATTTCTTTCAGCCATACAGGTTGTCTACTGCAGTGTCAAGGTTTGCTGACCCTGAAGACTTCTTTAATGGTATGTTCAAGAAGAGAGCCATATGTAAAGGCAGACTACACCAATTCCATTTTCCTGAGGATTTGATCATAAATAAATTCTACCTAGATGAACAGGAATTGAGAAAGGAAAAATGGGTAGCATATATAAGGGCTCTTGATTTTATCCACCAATTTGATACTGGTTATGACCCTTTGTCTAGTTTTACTCCCTTTGAGGAAAAGGCTAAATTCTTGATGTTTTATTTTGAAGATTTAATGAAGACCTTAAAGGAGAAAAGGGAAGTTATATTGAAAAATGATCCTGAAAAGGCTAATTTGGTTCTAGCCAAGCCCGCCTTTTCTAAGGCCATCCCTCTAGGTGAATATGTGATGCACAAGAGGCCAAAATACAATGTGCTAGTGCTAGTCAGGGGTTAGCCTTCTACTTCAAAGGGGAAAAGAGAAATAGAAGATGTATTTGAAATCCAAGATTCCCCTAAAAGGCAAACGGTGGGAAAAGAGGTGTAAACAGGTGAGCCTTTATACTCTCCATCCCAATCCCCAATCCATGTGGGAGAAGAACATGTAGTGGCTGAGAAATTATTGCAGTTAGGAAGTCTTGGGGAGATTGCCTGTACTTATGAAGAAGTACAAGAAGGGATGCCTGAAGAGCCACCAAGTGCTGAAATGGATTTGACTGTAGAGGAGTTTAAAGGAAAAGAGTTAGACCCTATCATCAAACAGGCTAGTGAAGAATTCCTTGCTAATAATAATTTTGTCACAACAGGATCTTTCATGCAATTTTTTTGGAAGCAAAATATAGAAAAATTCAAAGCCAAATGTGAAAAGAGGAAAAGTGAACAGCCCCACAAAGATGCATCTACAAAGGAGGAAGAAGTAAAACAAGAAATGATGACGGAATAAAAAACCATTACTCCTGAGCAAGGGAGATAAATGGTAGCAAAATCTGGTGTCCTAATTCTCCATGAGTGGGATATAGCAGATGCACTACGGCTTGAAGCAGTAAGGAAAGAAACAAAGCCCTTGGAAGGAGTGACATTTAGCAAGGACCATGTTGCTTTGGTCATGTGGTCTCTAAGGAGGGATGAGAGCAGAAAGAGGCAGGACACTTCAGGGTCTAGCTACCTTGGAGGTATGATTGTGAAAAGAGTGCAGGACATAGGGGTAGTAGAAGCTGCCAGCATAGTTTTGAAATCAGCAAAATTCAGTGTGGCAGTAGCCGAGAAGGAAGCAAGGGAAAAAGTTGATCTCCAGGTAAAATTAGAGACGATTCTAAAGGCATATAATGAGGCAAAAGGAGAGATAGCCCACAGGGATAGCATCATTGCCAAGTTGAAGAATTAATTAGCAGGGCAATACCAGAAAGGTGAATCTTCTACTTTAATGATTACCTCCTCTCCAGCAAAGCCTCCATCCACTAGTCCAATCATTGAATTTCCCCCTTCTCCTATGACTTCTGGTTTTCAATCAACTGAGACCATACAAGATGAAGTGGAAAAGTTGAAGCAGGCTCAAGTCTTGTTTGCAAGTAAGTATGAGGAAAAGGTCAGAGGCACAATCTTGAAGTTTGCTGACATAGTAGGAGCTTCTATTGTGTACATTTATATGAAAAGAATTTTTAACATGTTGATTGATCTGAAAGAAGCCAAGGCTACTCTGGAGCCAATTTTGAATAAGTGGATGCCTAGAGAGGTGGATTTGGAACTTATGTGTTCATCTTATAAAGAGGCAGAGGCTGATGCAAATATTAAATCCACTTGTGAGTTAGTGAAAGGCATGACTAGGTTAGCAGAAGGAAGAGCTGGTGTAGAGAGAAAGGCCAACTTGTGCAGAAAAGAATATGCTAACCATAAGTTTGAACTGTTTCCTGGGGGTTTTGTTAGTTCAATTCAGTTGAAAGATGAAAAGGTGTGGCTTGATGAGCTAGGATATAACTTGTCTCAACGGATAAATGAATTCATCAATACAGATGACACATCTTTATTTATTCGGATAATTGAAGAAATTGAGAAAATGAAGTCACACTATGGTTTTTTGGAGACAGAGGTTAAGCAATTAAGAAACACATGGAAAAGGTTGAATAAACTGAAGAAGAAAATTGTTAACTTCTCCTGGCCTGGTGATGATGTGTTCCAAGAATGGAAAAACAAGTATGCAGTGCAAGAAGCAGAGGTTCAAGAACTATTAGAAGATGTTGCAGGGGAATAACAAACTTCAAAGCCATTAGGAATGAAATGATTGTAATTTCTTTTCAGCGGGAATCATGGTTGTAACAAAATTTTCCTAGGGAAGTTTGAAGCTTGTTTGCACCCATATGATTATAAATGGATACCAAGACTTTAGAAAAAAATCATCACAAGAATTTGTAAAGAAACTCTGCTGAAATATATCTAGGGTTTTCTGGTTATTTCAAAAATCACCTTGAGTTATGTAAGACTTTCAAAAATGAATATTAATATACAGATCAAAGCTTTCTAAGCCTAAATCTTCATTGTCTTCTGGTGTGCATTCATTAATTTACTGGTTTCTTTCGAATAATTTAGGGCTATTCGATTGAATAGGGATTGCAAGGCAATCTTATCGATATGTTTTAGGCTTTTCTCTTCGGGTGATGAATTAAATATACGTGAAATATCTCTGTTAGTAAATCAATTGTTTGCTGCTTTGAATTTGATAAATAGTTTTAGCTTAAAGGGAAAGAAATTATATATATGTTAGGCATATATTAGGTTAATGAAAGTCGAAGTGATGAGATGTATGAGAATGTCCAGATTTGGAACTCTTGTTTAAATTGGGTGACTATGTAGCCTGGATAAGGCACTGATATCAGTTGTGGAGTTTTTTCTATCTTTCTTGGGGTCAAGACTGGAAATGAACACATGTTTTCTTTTAATGTTTCAGTATTATTGAGGTGATGGGGTTCATAGGTTTTTAGCATTGGTTTTACTGTGGATCTCATATTAAAATTGTGAAAGTATTCACAAGAGGTATACCCACCTGAGCTTTGGATAAGCTTAAAGTGTAGAAGGTTTTGTAGAAACCTTGTTATATGGTTTTCTGGAATTCTATTTTCTTGTTGTCCTCTCCATATGCAACAGAGGCTTGAAATTTTCTCATAGAGGGGATTGCGGAAATCAAAATTTGAGAACAAAAGTGATGACTCTGCTGGGGAGAGTCATAGTGTGAATCTGTATTGCAAATCTAGTTCTTAAATTGCCTAGAAGTTTATTCGAATTTGTGTGTGTTTGGTCCTTATAGTAGGCCATTTCATCCCTGATCTTTGTTATTTATCTCTCTGAAGATCTTCTTGTTCTATAGTCTTCTGCATGTGATTTGTCAAGCTTCTTTTCTTACTTTCCCATAACTTTGTGTGGTGACTCTAACAAAAAATAATTAGTGCTCTTGAATAACCATTTTTCATTTTAAGTAAAACAAGTATAATGCAGAGAGGAAAAAACACTAGGTCATTCATGAGGAAAAATCCTCAAGAGATGTTGCAAGAAGGATTACCTGAGCAGGCACGAAGAGGCCAGAAAAGATCAGTTGCACATGAGCCATCTAGTGCTGCCTGGATACAAAAAAGAATTCATACGGGTAAGTCATCTGATAGACTCATATATGCAAATTCAAATTCTTCTTCCCATGAATCTGAGCAAGACATTTTGGGTTTCCATTCCGGTTTGTTTGGTAATAATGAGGATGTCCAAGTTTTGAATTAGAGGATCTCTCATGCTAGTTTATTTGGGAAGGATAGGAATAGTTCTAATGTTAATATGCATTCTGTACCAAGGACTGTAGATGGAAATATTAGTTTGATTAATATCGATCAAGTCAATATATCGGATTCTGAAGAGATGTTCCCTGATGAAGATAAGGTATCCCAAGAAATTGAGGCTCTCAATAGAAGAGTTCATCACTTGATCTCCCTAAGAGCACAAAAGAAAGCAAATAAAGAAAAGGAAGTTAAAGCTAAATTGATTGAGAGAGATAGGCTTTTAAGACAGATTGTTGATCTTGAATTGTTCACCCAAGAGAAAACTAAGAGTGAGGATGAAGGTCCAGTCATCAGAGAAAATCTAACTACCAAGATCAACCCTGCACACAAATTTGTTGTGCAACCTAGTAGGGAGGTCCTTAGTGACCCACAACCTGCTAGAAATAATGTTGACAAAGGAAAACAGAAGTGCATGGAAAATGGGTCTGGGTCTAAGAATACAACAGAAATCTCTCATCAGTTGTCTGCACATGAGAGAGAGATAGACAGGATGAGGAAAGTGAAGGAAGATTTGCAAAGGGAATTGGAGAAAGCTGAATTAGAAGCAGCCAATCAAGAGGTTAAAAGAAAAATTAATTATCTAAAGGCTCCTCCCATAATCTTTCCTTCAACAAACCCAAATAAGCTTTTACCTCAGCATGCCTCATTCCCTCCAGTTAAAATTTAGTCAATCCTGCCTATGAGTATTGTTCTAGTTAGGTCCCTATTACTAATCAAAATAACCAAGTTCCTCCAACTCATGGTCTTAATAAACCTACTGGTAACTAGTTTCAGAGAAGACCCATTAATTTGGAGTTATACAGACAGCTTTTCTTTGAGGGAATCCTGGGGTATCCTAACCATGTTCTTACTGAATTAAGGGATAGGCTTCACAAATTTGCTCGCAATAATGCTATAAGTGCAGAAGAGCACCTAAAATCTTTTGGTGTCCTGATAAATGACTATGAGATTATAGATGAAGATGTCATCATGAAATTATTTGTACAGTCCTTGGTGGATGATGCAAGGGATTGGTACATAGGTCTTCCTATAAATAGCATTGGTTCTTGGGAGGACTTTAAGAATTGCTTCCAAGAGAAATATGGTGATAAAACAAATGTGAGATTTATGCTCAATGAGTTTAGTAACATTAGGAAGTTTGATAATGAAATTGTCATAGATTTCAATGCAAGATTTTAGAAAGCAATGCATAGGCTTTACCAAGTGATGAGACTAGATGATAATATGTGTCTGAACACTTATTATAATGATTTTGATTCTAAAATGGCTTACAGTCTGAGGGATAAAAACCCACATAGTCTGAGAGATTCTTTTAGAATTGACATCAATGTGGAAAGTAATAGGAAAGCATCTGGAAAGGTGGGAAGGAGGACTGATGGAAGGTTGTGGCAAGAATCAAAACAACAGCCCAATAAAGTTGCCAAGGAGGAAGACAAAATAGAAAAGTTAATGACTGCTATGAAAGATCTTACTGCTAAGGTAAGTAAGAATGATAAACCTCATTATAATTGACAAGATAGGCCTCCTAGATTACATGATATGTCGTACAACACTGCTTGGAAGGATGGCAAACCTCAGAATGATAAGTTAAAGAATACTCAAAACCAGGACACCCCAGATCCTTTGAAAGGAGGAAATGTACACAATATGGAAAATACTCCTTGGTGCATAGCTTGTGATGGGCCACATTCTCCTCATCAGTGTGTTCTAGCTCAAGCTCTTGAAGAATCCATGAGAAAGGAGGGTGAGCCTGATATCAGCATGTTTGACACTGTTGTTGAAAGTGATAATGAGTCTTCACAAAGTGGATCTAGCGAGTGTGCTGTGCTAAATTATAATAAATGTTTTCAAGGGCAGCTGAAACTTCATTGGCATCCCACTTTAAATGTGGTAATCATTGAAGATGAAGAAGTTCATCTCAGAAGACCTAGTGATGAAGAGGTAAAAAATCTTACCAAGGTTGCCATAGCCAAAGCCAAGCACAACTACAATCTGAGAAGTAGTAAAAGGGATGGAGATCAGGGTGAACCTGGCTCCTTGTTTATGAAAGAAGTATCTCAGAAAAAGACAGCAAGTAATAGCACCCTGCCTCAAGATGGTCATGCAAAAAGTGACCAATCCAAATATGTAGTCAAGAGTGTAGATAATAATACTACTAGTGATTTACAAGGGACTGCTACAACTAAAACGGCAAGTCAACCTAAAACAGAAAAGGCCAAAATTAATACTGAGCCAATTAACAATTCTACTTTTGATATGACTCGGCCTTTGACCCAAATGAAGGTTACAGTCCCATTGGTAGAACTGTTGAAAATAAAGGAACATAGAGAAGTTGCTCTCTCTTTATTTTCTAATATATCAGATAATAGTACAGCTTTGCCTATAGGTACGATGAAGGATGAAAAGGATCATGAGCTGCAAACCCCAGAAGTATATGTCGGAACAACTATTACACAAGAACCTTCAGAGGTTGATCCTTTTTATGTAACTTTGTTAGTGAATAACAAATTAATTAAGAACTATATGATAGACTCCGGTGCTACTGCAAATGTGATGCCATATGGTGTCATGAAGGAGTTGGGATTATTAGTAAGTACTGTTTATGGGAAGTGCTTGCTATGGATAATAGAGAAGTACCTATGATAGGTACAATGAAGGATGTGGAGGTAAAGATAGCAGCATTTCCTGAAGCAACATATAAGATGGATGTCATAGTAACTGATACAAAAGCTCATTATGTCATGCTATTATCCAGACAATGGGTTGCAACAGTGGGGGCAAATGTTCAGTTAGATCTTTCATATGCTACAATCCCAATAAATGGAAGCCATGTTAAGTTGTATAGAGAACCACGTGCTCCTAGGTTAATTGAGAAGATAGACCCTAATATGTTGAATTGTATGATTTATGGGGATCTTGATAACTTCAGAGTACAACCAATTCTACCTTAGTTAAAAAATACTGAACCTATTATTGGTGAATTGGAATCTTAGCAACAAGGTTTATGGTATATGTACTTTGATGGAGCTTTCTCTAAAGAATGATCGGGAGCAGGAGTTCTTTTCATCTCCCCATCAGGTATGACTTTCAAATACTCTTTTCTATTAGCTTTCCAGTGTACAAATAACACTGTTGAATATGAAGCCTTGTTATTGGGGCTTGAAGTTGCTAAAAGGCATGGAATTCAGTTGTTAAGAGTATTGGGGGATTCAGAGTTGGTTGTTTCTCAGGTAAGGTCTAAGTATGCATCCAAAAATGATCATTTGTAAAGATATAAACATGTTGTTTGGGATGTGATTGAGCATTTTTGTGCATTTTCTATTAACTAGATAGAAAGATCAAAGAACATCATGGCTGATTTCTTAGCTAATGTTGCATTAAAAAATGATGATGTAACATTAACCGGTGTATCTATAGTTGAGATAAAAGCTAGGCCTGCTATTCCTGATAATATATATAATTGGAAAGTGTTTGCGGATGATGAAGATATTCTCAGATTCATACAATGCATTGATGACTACGATGGACAAAAAATTGATTGCAATGCATTAGTAGAAGTGGTGGAAGATAGAGAAACAGTGTTTGGAAATGACATGGTCCAGTTGGAAACCAACGAAATCCCCAAAGGATTAGTAGAATTGGAAGGTATGTTCAGTCACAGTGACAATCATTTACATCAACAGTCAACCACCAAGTTAGACGAATTGGAGGAAGTGAACATAGGGACATAATCATCCCCTAAGTTGGTATATATTGGGAGGAACTTGTCTCCTCACATTAAAGATAACCTTATTAATTTATTAAGGCAGTATAAACATGTTTTTGCTTGGTATTATGAAGACCTGAAGGCATATAGACAAGATCTATTTCAGCATGAAGTCCCTTTGCTTCTAGATGCTAAGCCTTTTCGACAAAAGCAAAGACCTATCAACCCCCTTTTGGAAATAAAAATGCAACAAGAGTTAACCAAGTTGAGGGAAGGGGGGAGCATTAAGCCTATAAGACATTCATCATGGGTGTCTAATTTAGTCCCAGTTAGAAAGAAGAATGGGGACATAAGGCTCTGTGTTGATTTCAGGAATTTGAATGTTGCTTCTTTGAAAGACAACTATTCTTCCCCCAATATGGAGGCAATGTTGCAAAGAGTAACTAGTTGTGACCTGTTGTCCGTGATGGATGGGTTCTCAAGATATAATCAGGTGTTAGTGAAAGAGTCCGAACAGTTCAAGACTGCTTTTACCACCCCTTGGGGGATGTATGTATATGTAAGGATGCCTTTTGGTTTAAAAAATGTTGGAGCTACTTTTCAGAGAGCAATGGATGTAGCTTTCAAGGAATTTATCAACATTATCATGGTTGTATACCAGGACGATTTAACATGTTTCTCCAAAAGGGCAGATGACCATTGCGGACACTTGGAAAAAGTTTTCAACAAAGCTCTGGAGTTTGGGATTTCTTTAAATCCAAAAAAGTATCATTTTGTAGTCATTGAAGGGAAGTTGCTTGGGCATATTGTCTCCAAGGAAGGGGTTAGAATAGACCCTAAAAGGATTGAAGCCATAAACAATGTACCTAAGCCAAAGAATGTCAAAGGCATTCAATCTTTCTTGGGCAAGGTGAATTTTGTTTGAAGGTTCATTGCCAACTTTGTGGAAATAGTCAAGCCTATTGTTAGGTTGCTTAAGAAAGATACATAATTTTATTGGGATGAAGAAGCTGTAAAGGCTTTTGGTGAAATTAAAAAGGCTATTCAGGAGGCACCAGTGTTGAAATCCCCTGATTACAGTAAGCCCTTTTCATTGTTTTCTTTTGCTTCTTATCATACAGTGGCTGCAGTCCTTCTTCAAAAGGATGCTGAAGGATATGAACACCCTATTGCTTTTTATAGTAAATCTCTACAAGTTGTAGAGCTGAAATATAAAATCATGGAGAAGCAAGCATATGCTTTGATTAAAGTTGTACAAGCATTTAGGCCATATCTTGTGAACGCACAAATAGTTGCTTACACCACCATGTGGTTGTCAAGGACATCTTATCTCAGTCCAAGGTCACTCGCAAAAGGTGCAGATGGATAACCAAAATTCAAGAGTTTGATCTAGAGATCAAGATCACTAAATTGGTAAGAGGGTTAGGTCTTGCTAAGTTAATGGTTGAATCAAATCTCCTTAATGTTGAAGTTAACAATGTTGAAATTGAGAATATCCTGGTCACAAGTATTGAGACACAGCCCTGGTACTCGGAGATAGTACATTTTTTAAGGTATGCAACATTCTCGAAGGGAATGACTCCTAACCAGAGAAGGACATTGAAATTGAAGTCTCAAAAGTATGTCCTTATTCAAGGTGATCTATATTGGCGAAATAGAGATGGGGCATTGTTGATGTGCTTAGATAAATCCCAAGCTAGAAGGATGCTAATTGAAATGCATAATGGAGTATGTGGAGGCCACTACTCTGCCAAGACCATAGCTGGCAAGATAGTCTGGGTTGGGTACTATTGGCCTACTTTGTTCAAAGATGCCCATGAGCATGTTCGGAAGCGTGACCCATGCCAAAAATATTCTTCCAATTTAAAATACGAAGGAGCTTTGCCCCTTAACCCAGTTACAGTGGAAGCCCCTTTTGTCCAGTGGGGCATTGATTTTATTGGGGAAATAGTTGAGAAGTTAGGAAGAGGTCATAGATGGATCATAGTGGCCACTGATTACTTCACTAAGTGGATTGAGGTTATACCTACTAAAAGAGCCACTAGTAAAGTTGTCATTGATTTCCTGATGGATAATGTTATAACAAGATTTGGTGTTCCTGTGAAACTGATAATGGATGATGCCATGAGCTTTAGATCAGAGGAATTCACTAAATTTTGTACCAGCCATGGAATAATTATGTCTTATTCTTAACCATACCATCCTCAAGGTAATGGACAAGCAGAATCCAGCAATAAGAGCCTTTTGAATATTATTAAGAAAATTCTTGAGGAGAACAAAAGGTCTTGGGATTAGAAACTAAAATTGGCCTTATGGGTAGACATGATTACTGTTAAGAAAGCAATTGGTGTATCACCATTTGAATTGGTTTATGGCACACAATCTAAGGTGTCATTCAATAACCTTCTTCTTGTATACAAGTTCCTACAAGCTGAGGAGATGGAGTTGTCAGAACCCATGGAAGATAGAATGATACAAATGGTGGAAGTGGAAGAAATCAGGACTTTGGCTCATAAAAGAAATTTGAAGATTCAGTTGCAATCCAAGTATCTTTTTGACAAAAGAACCACATTGAGGATGTTTCAAATTGGTGACATGGTTCTTCAATGGAATGCAAGAGGGCAAGATAAAGGAAAGCACATAAAATTTGAGTCATTATGGATGGGCCCTTCTGTTGTTTGTGATCTTAATGGAAAAGACTCATACTTTTTGCAGACAATGAATGGTGAGGTATAGGAATTTCTAGTGCATGGACAATTCCTAAAGCATTACTTCTCTTAAGTCCATGCACAGTAGGTTGTAGTCTGTATATATTTAGGTTTGTTTATGTTGGTTTTCATTTGGGCTTGTTTCTTTTGGCCTGTTCTCCAGATTTTTTTGTATTCTTGTGTTGATCTTGCAATCAACCATCCCCAATCAGAGTCGTTGTTATCACTATTTTGACTATTGGGTGATTTTGTTCTCTAATCTGCTAAAATCTACAAAATTGTGCTTAGTACTTCATTTTGCCTCTGAGGGTTATTGGTCTAAGGGTTTAAGGTTTTTGCAATTTACCCTTTTCTATCTTGAAATCCCTGTGTTCTATTTCCTTGTTACTTTTTCCACTTAAGCAGAAGGGTCGGTCCATTGTGAGGAGAGGTTCCCCCTTTTAGTTTTGCCTTAGGCGGGTCTTTAATAATATTTTAATTTTTTGCCTTCTCCTAAGTTTTTATTTCTTTGTCAGGATTCGTAAAGATTGTGCAAGTTCTAATTGATCCAACGGTGCGTGCGACCTTGCAAAGGGAAGATGCGTGAAATTTACCTTTTGCGAAGTGGCGAAAAGGTGGCGGGCTCGGGTAAAGTGGTCGCAAGGCTAAAGGACAAATATCTTTAGGTAGATCTAATGTGATGAATAATGATGAACAGTAAGTACTCAACAGATACTGAGAGGGGGGTGAATCAGTATAGATAAAAATTTCTCTAAACCACTTTGACTGTAAAGACTGCACAAATGGGTAAACAATGTCACTGATCTAAAATAGGGCACTATCAGTAAAACATAGTGAGACTATGAAACACATAAACCGGTAACACTTAGATCTTCACAAAACCTAATCTCTCCTTTCCACTTCACCCATATGCATAAACAAGTAATACATCAGAAATATAAAGACCACTGGATCAGCATGCTTACCACTTAACAAAAAACACTAATCATCACATGAAAAAGTATCACACATGACACACTGATTTTTCACGTGGAAACCCAATTGGGAAAAACCACGGTGGGGATGAATACCCAAAAGTTGTTTTTTGAACTCTTCTGAAGTCCGCTCTGTTAGGAGCCTAGTCCGGTTAAGGACTTTATAATAGGTTCCACTAGGAACCGATCCTACTAGGGATCACCTAGTTAAGGGATGGCTAAATAACCAGTTAAAGGTTAGAACCCTGTTAAAGGTTACCTCGCAAGAGGATTTGAAGAACTCATTGATTTGAGTCACCCTGTTAAAGGATTTACATAAAGCCTGTTAAAGCTACCCGGTTAAGGGATTTTCCAACTGTTGAAATGGTTAGAAGTCAACAGGTAATACACTTATCTGATAACATCACTCAATGCCAAGGCAAATCCACTTTAGTTCCTTTGCTTCTGCAATCACACTCTGTAGGTATCAACACACTTCTCTGGTCTAGCAAGAATCAAGTATCTCTTCACTTGGATACGCACATAACATTTGCCAACAACTTCACAATGCAAATCATCATCAACCTTATAGGAAACAAATAGGTCAGTAGCACAAACCCTAAACATTTAGGTTATCAATACAGTTGGTCCAATCCTGACCGTTCAAACACATTGCATTGAATAAAACAGTCTTGAACAGATCTCAAGACATTCTCCATCATTCATTCTTTGCCGCTTCTGGAAGCTGATAACCCATCACGCACTCTCCACTGTTTACTGATACTTTGCACATTCCCAAGGTAGATAGGATCAATCTTCTTAATGCAAGATCCTCAAGGAAATCCTTCACGAGCACAAGGCTGACGTGGCAACATGATCTGATCTCCATTTCAATGCTAACCCATCACAGGATGTCGTCGGTTGAATCACACAGACTTGAAATGCATCAACCAGAAACCCTGAAGCTAAGACTACCAATCGGTAGTCATACCAAATGAAACCCCAATACAAAACTTTCCATATACCGGTTCACATTCCAACATACCTCTTCACTTGAACCAACATACCGTTTCACTTTTTCACATATACCGATTCACATCAACCTATCGGTTCTCTTGCCAGTTTTCTTACTTCAATATACCGATTCATACTTCAGCATATTGACATCAATGACATCATACAATATCATCATGTCATCACACTCTGCACATATGCCAACATAATGGTCTACGTTGTTTCGCGATGAAAAGATGGGTGAGGTTTATCCTTCGTGAAGTAGAGAAAGATTGGTGGGCCCGATAGGTAAGCTAAACAATGAATTAAGAATCATGCATCTTGTTCATGATCTAGCGGTCGATGCTATTTCACATGGAAAAGATGTGCGGAGTTTACCTTTCACGAAGTAGCGAAAGGGCAGTGGGCCCAGCAAAAGGGCGGCTTGCAGGATAAAAGAAGTGCATCTCCGAGAAGATCCAACGGTGCGTGTTGTTTCACAGCCCGAAGCAATATGAATTTTACTCTTCACGAAATAGCAACACGTGGGGGCTATTTGTCGTAAATCGGTAGGACAAGTGGATTCCGCGTAGAGAGCCCACTTTGAAGGTAAAAAGGAGTTAAAAGTTGTGCATCTCAAAATTGATCCAATGATGCACGTTGTTTCGCATGGTGAAGATGCGAGGTGATTAACCTTTGTGAAACAGCGAAAACCATTAGCGGTGACGGTTTCATGCGGTTAGTTAAAAAGACTAGCGGTCACCGTGGAGAATAATGGTCGAGCGGATGGTAGAAGATCTAACGGTCTGCATTGTTTCGCTTGGAAAAGATGCATGAGGTTTATGCTTCGCAAAACAATGAAAGGAAGGTGGGGCCCATTTCTAAGCAGGATGACTTAGGTAAAGTAAAGAACGTGCATGTCTTTCAGGATCCAATGGATGGCATTGTTTCGCAATGAAAAGATGCGAGGTTTTTATCTTTCACGAAGCAGCGAAATGACAAGACACTTAGAAAATTCATTGTGGTCCATTGGAGCCATATTTCGAATTTAATTGTGAATTGATTGCCGAAGCAGGTGGCTTAATGTTTATATTCAATGCTCAATTGTCGTAATAAGCTTCACATCAGCTAAAACTTTGGCGTCATTTTGAAGAGTCTTGTAGAGGAACCGGTGCATAGAGAAAATTTCAGTTTCTGCATACTGCTTGACAGTTACAATTTGAATTGGTATCACTGGGTGCTTGAATTCTCAGAGGTCTGTTTAAGTTTTAATTGAAATAGTTGTAATTCAAAGATGACACCTCAAAGAGATTTCACAGGGAAGGTGAATTATCAGGAGAGAGCCATTTGTGATGATTTTTTAGAACAATTAACTATGTCTAATAATGTCACAGCTAAGATGAAACAATTGGTGCCCAAAGCTCCCCGCCTGAGAAATGGCAATGGTTTGTATGACAAAGGGAATTGGTTAAGGGATTCACAGATAGGGATATCAGGTCTAGGACTCTTCAAAGTGGGATTTGGCCAGAGAAATTCCTCTGCTCCAATGAATAGTATATGGGAGTTAGATGTTGGAAAGCTCATAGTCCCTAGGGTTTTCATGGCTGTGGACTTGTTGACCCAGATTGCAAATACCTATGACCCTGTTGCTAGATGTGTGAGAAATGTAAATGGGGGGTCATTAATTGAAATAAATGATGATGAGTTCAGGAAACTGTTTAGACTTAGTGAGGTGTCGAATTATTTAGAGCCCATCAATTTTGAGACACTTGCACAGGTCTATAGTGTGCAGAGAGATCACCTCAGGAGTGGCCCCTTGAAAGAATTTTTTGTCAAAATAGGAGGACTGGCTGTTATAGGCTCTAGCACCATGGAACCCTTCTCTCTAAATATATTTATTTTGAGGGTGTGAGGCCCTACCCCGACTCAGCTTGACATTTTCAGTTATTTGCATATTGAGACTATTATGGATGCTTTATTTTATGCTTTATGGATTTAGAACCTATATGATTCCATGATTTGGATCACACTGACATATGTTGATGTTTTATTTTATGCTTGATGATTATGAAACCTTATATATTGCTAGAATAGAATTACTTTGAAATGGTGAATGTCATTATTGGAATTGCAGGACTCCCTGTTGATGATAGAAAAATGATGCTTATTTTATGAATGGTTCAATTTTGAGAATTATGGTAATTGCTTATGTGGAATCAAATTTGAATGAATGAGATATTGAATTATTATTGTTAAATGTATGAGTGTTTGGTGTGCAATGAAATCTATGTATTTAATTATGTATAATTGTGATTATTTGGAATTACTAATGTGTTAATTGAGATGCACAGGAAAATTATCCATGTGACCATGGAATTTATATGGAGAACCAAACCTAGACCAATGTACGTTTGTTAAGCCAGGGGTTGTCTATTTGGAGAGACAACACCCCGTTTGTAATGTATTTTATTTGTGAAAGTAAATTATGCATGTGTGTTAATTTGATTTTTATTTAATTGTGTAAACCTACAAGAGACAAATTCCATGTGTGATTTTTATATTGTATTTTATTGTGTCACTTGACACATGTGCTGATTAGTGTCATTAATTTTGACTTGTCTCTTGGAGGGAGTTTTGTTTCTACCAAATCCATTCAAACACATGAGTGTGGTCCCAAATTTGCCTTGGGTAGAGAGTCTTGGGAGTGGTCAACTCAGGTTTGACCCGTAGGTTAACTTCAGTTGGGTTTCTAAGGGGTTAAATGGACTCCTAGGGTCAGTTTTAGGGCTTTTCCAAAGGTCCAAAGGGTGTACCTATGGGTTAGGGGTATTTTGAAATATGTGATTACTCCCATGTGACTGTTTAGTCACCTCAAAAAGTGGTTTTTCCAAGGTGAGCGAAAATTCAACTTAGAAGGTTCCTCCTAGGATAGACAACCTTCCCTTTTGATGTCAAACTCTCTTCCCCATCCTCTCTCACCTTTTCCCCTTCCCGGTTTTAGTAATGTGTAAGAGGTTGGGAAGAGCAACCAATGGGAACTCTCACCTCACCCAAGGGGTTGGGAAGTGTGTGAGAGGCCTTCTTAGGCAAGGATTAGGGACTTAGTGAGTAATCACCCACTCTCCATGGTTGGAGATTATGCAATTTTTGAAATTTAGTTGTAGGATAGAATTTTGGTGAAGGTGTAAGTGGAAAGTTTGTGTGGATTTGGGCAGCTCATCCCCAACTAAGTCTAACATACCTATTGGCAGATTAAGGTTGGTTTTTACTTCCTTATGTTTATGTGGTTTATGTTGTATTTTTGAAGAAAGAAATGCTTGTATGTAAAGATGTGTATATGTAATTTGTTGTAGGAGAAAAATGTAAGTTTTCATTTCCATGTTCTTGCTTATGTGTTCTTGTTTTGGGAGTGTCCAAGACCTCCTACTCTTGGGAGAGTAGGATGGTCTTGGGGTGGAAGAAGCATGACAGCCTTGGGTGAGAGGCTCTCCTTATGGAGAGTGATTCTCAAGGGTGTCCTTTGTGACCCTTGCTACATAGCCTTGTGTATGCATTTGGGGGTCATAAGGGGAGGAAATATGGCTTTTATGCCTTTGGGGGGCATAAGGTGTGGAGGGGAAATTTGTTGTATTTTGTTTTGCCATGAGGTGGCTTGAGTTGTATTAAGCTTGCAATCTCCCCAATGGTACTTGGTCCACTTCCACCTATGGAATGATCATCACAAAATGTGGTGAAAGTGTAGCTTGGGATGGGAAGGTGCATGTTGAATGTTTGTCTTTGTTGTTGTGTTGATTGTTTGTTTGTAACCTGTCTAGTGCTTGGTTCTCCAAGCTCGGGGGTGGCTTCTAGTAAGCCTAGGCTGGGAGGTGAGCTCTCCATGGTCAAAGTTGTATTTTATTGCAGGTTGCTTGGGATGGAAAAAAAAAGATAAAGGGAATAGTTGCTGTTTTATGTTGCAGAAAAGTTTAAAAGACAAATGTATTTAATATTGTAGCTTGTAAAGAAAAAGAGAGCCATTGTTGTATTTATTTCCCAAAAGAAAGAAGTGTATTTATTTTAGTCATATCACTATGGAAGGGAAAATACTTGTTGGGTTTTCAAACCTATTTGTATTGTTAATTACCTTGTATTTTAATTTGCTAAAGAAATGTATTTCTCCTATTTTGGTTAGTTTTGCAAAAAGGGAAGATGTAATATATTAGCTTGTATTTGAATCCTCATAAAAAAAAAAAAGGGAAATAAAGTTGTAGCATTTATATTTATTCTGCAAATGAAGGTTCATTTATTCACTTATGCAAGATAGAAATGGTATATGAAAGCTCATGCATTATATTCTGATTTTACTTATGCTGCTGCAAATTTAATTAAATCTGTCATTTTTACTTTCATTTAAAGTAGAAAATAAATCCTATAGTAGTAGTTTATTTTATAAAAAAAAAATAGCATATAGTTCTAGTCTTAAATTTGTTTACCAAAAAAAGAATATATATTAAGTTGCTGTTAGAATGCATGGTAGATAATAGTTTTCAGAATGTTAGTTTTTAAACAAAACAAAAAATATTAAGCATATATACCTTCAGCCTTTTTAAGAGGAAGATATTTTTCCCATTATGCAAACCAAAAAAAAAATATATTAGGAAAATCTTTATATCCATGTTAGAGATATACAAAATATCAAACTCATAAGATGCCTAATTGAGTTATTTTTTTTAAAGCAACAATATATATAAGGAAAATACACCACCTATTTATTTAAATGCTTCATTTTAAAAATCTGTTTATTTAAAAAAAACAAAAAAAAAACAGTGATGTATTTACAGGTTTAATATTACAAAAAGGAAGGAGAAAACTAATAAACTTGTTTAAATAAGTCATTCAAATATATATATATATATATATGAAGTCTGCTTATTTCATAAAAGAAACTATATATATTTTATTATATGTGAAGTCTGCTTATTTCATAAAAGAAACTATATATATTTTCTTACCTATATATATATATATATATATATATATATATATATATATATATATATATATATATATATATATATATAAGTAAAAAAAAAATAAGTGTTAAGCATTTTTTTAAAAAAGAGATTTTTAAAAAAAAAAAAAATTGGCAATGGAAATGTGGGCCGCAGCCTTGGGCGGCAACGCCCACAGTCTGCAGAAGCCCGCAGCTGTGGGCGGCGACGTCCACAGACTGCGGGAGCCGCAGCGGTGGGCGGCGCCGTCCATAGGGCTACGGAACCCGCAGCTGTGGGCGGCGACGTCCACAGGCTGCGGTCACCGTAGCTGTGGGTGGCGCTATCCACAGCTCGCGGAAACCCCCGCACCGCCTCCCTCCAATTGCTCCGCCCGCTCGGGTTACCTCCGCCATCCTCTCTCCCTTCCCCCGCCATGGAAAAAGCTCTCGGCTCGGCCTTGCGTGCCCGCCGTGGAGGAAAAAAAGTAATGCCGCTCCCTCCCATGGCCATTGTCCAACCTTCGACCTGCACACACACACACACACACACACACACACTCACAAGCCCTAACCCAGTTTTCGGGTTAGGGCAAAATGCTAATAGTTTAAAAAAAAAAAAAGATGTGTATGTTATATCACACAAGCCCTAACCCTAGTTTCGGGTTAGGGCAAACACACTTAGAATTTAAAATAAGGTATGTGTGTGTGGGGATGTATAAAAGGGGTTAATTAATAAAATAAAATAACCCCCCCCCCCCCCCCCCCTCTTTGGAATATCTTCATAAGCATACATATAAATTTATAGGTAAATATATATATATAGTTTAACTTCTATATTTATTTGAAATCAAATTAGTTACTTGTAAAACTAAGTAGAGTTTTCTTTTGGTTTTATTTAAGAGCTAGATTTAGATTTATTTTTTGAGTTAAGGATAGGGAGAAATATTAATAATTACCCTTGCATTAGGAAGCTTTAGAAGTTAGATTATCTTGGCCTTCATTAAAATAATTTTATAGCACAAATGCTATTATGGGATTAATATGACCCTCTAGTCAAGTGTTGGATAAATTATTCTTATTGGTAAAATAAGTTAAGGAATAATTAGTCAGTCCCTAGGTAATTAAAGAACTATAAGAGATTATTAGACAATTAATTTTAAAGATCATATATTAAGTTTGAGATTAATTGCTAAGAGAGTTTAATTATTTATTAAAGGAAGATTAGTGATAATTCTTTTGGAGAGATACTAGCTGGTTCATAACTTAGATTATTTATTGCCCAATTAATTTAATTGTCATTTTACTCCGAACATAGTTAAGACCAAACTAGATTGCATTATCTTACTAAGTTAGTCGTTCTGAGTTAAGTATTTAAAAAATATAAAAAATAATTTTGTTTATGCCCTAAAGTTTGGGCATGACAGAGGGCTAAAGGGATGTATTCGTCCCTATGTCAGATTTTTGGGGAAGATGCTGAAACAACCATGTCAACCCAGTATATGCTCATGTTAGCACAGATTTTGAACCCATCTCTAGCAGTAACTTTTGACTTTGCACCTTATCTTACTGATGCCATACATGAAGGGTTGATAAGGATAAAAAATACTAAGGTAGATAGACCTTTTGGATGGCATTCTCTTCTTATGCAAATGTTTTTATTCAAAGGTGTTGATTATTTTGCTAAAGATATGGACCTGATTAAGGAAAAGGATGATGAGGAGATGCCTGTTCAATTATGGAGCACAATTTTGTCTTTGGATAGAGAGGATGCGAGTTACTTGAAGTTTGATAGATGTTTTATGTCTAGGCTTAGGATTCTCTTGTGCCCACAAAACCCTAGGATCCCTAAAGCTCTCTTAGAGTTCCTTAGGCCTAAGGAATTCACTCAAGATATTAAGATTGTGCATAATTGGGGCAACATATACTTGTACCCTGTCTCTACTATGTTCAGAGTTTATGGTTTTAGAGGAACTCCATATTTGATCCCCTATCAAGTCCCATTGAAGATAGGAATTGCAGAGGTCCTGAGGCAAATCGAAGGTTTGCAAGAAGCAGAATTAACAAATAGGAGGAAAGGGACAATTTTCCCAACTGTTACCATTGCACATCAATTTGTAATCACCAAGGGTGGTTGGAAACATTTTGATTATTTCTTTCAGCCATACAGGTTGTCTACTATAGTGTCAAGGTTTTCTGACCCTGAAGACTTCTTTAATGGTATGTTCAAGAAGAGAGCCATATGTAAAGGCAGACCACACCAGTTCCATTTTCCTGAGGATTTGATCAGAAATGAATTCAACCTAGATGAACAGGAATTGAGAAAGGAAAAATGAATAGCATATAAAAGGGCTCTTGATTTTATCCACCAATTTGATATTGGTTATGACCCTTTGTCTAGTTTTACTCCCTTTGAGGAAAAGGCTAAATTCTTGATACTTTATTTTGAAGATTTAATGCAGACTTTAAAGGAGAAAAGGGAAGTTATATTGAAAAATGATCCTGAAAAGGCTAAGTTGGTTCTAGCCAAGCCTGCCTTTGCTAAGGCCATCCCTCCAGGTGAATATGTGATGCACAAGAGGCCAAAATATAGTGTGCTAGTGTTAGTTAGGGTTGAGCCTTCTACTTCAAAGGGGAAAAGAGAAATAGAAGATGTATTTGAAATCCAAGATTCCCCTAAAAGGCAAACGGTGGGAAAAGAGGTGCAAACATGTGAGCCTTTATGCTCTCCATCCCAATCCCCAATCCATGTGGGAGATGAACATGTAGTGGCTGAGAAATTATTGCAGTTAGGAAGTCTTGGGGAGATTGCCTGTACTTATGAAGAAGTACAAGAAGGGATACCTGAAGAGCCACCAAGTGCTGAAATGGATTTGACTGCAGAGGAGTTTAAAGGAAAAGAGTTAGACCCTATCATCAAACAGGCCAGTGAAGAATTCTTGGCTGATAATAATTTTGTCACAATAGGATCTTTCATGCAATTTGTTTGGAAGCAAAATATAGAAAAATTCAAAGCCAAATGTGAAAAGAGGAAAAGTGAATAGCCCCACAAAGATGCATTTGCAGTGGAGGAAGAAGTAAAACAAGAAATGATGACATAATTCAAAACCATTACTCCTGAGAAGGGGAGAGAAATGGTAGTAAAAGTTGGTGTCCTAATTCTCCCTGAGTGGGATATAGTAGATGCACTAGTTCTTGAAGCAATAAGGAAAGAAACAAAGCCCTTGGAAGGAGTGACATTTAGCAAGGACCATGTTGCTTTGGTCATGTGGTCTCTAAGGAGGGATGAGAGCATAAAGAGGAAGGACACTTCAGGGTCCAGCTACCTTGGAGGTATGATTGTGAAAAGAGTGCAGGACACAGGGGTAGTAGAAGCTGCCAGCACAGTTTTGGAATCAACAAAATTCAGTGTGGCAGTAGCTGAGAAGGAAGCCAAGGAAAAATTTGATCTCCAGGTAAATTAGAGATGATTCTAAAGGCTTATAATGAGGCAAAAGGGGAGATAGCCCACATGGATAGCATCATTGCCAAGTTGAAGAATCAATTAGCAGGGCAATACCAGAAAGGTGACTCTTCTACTTTAATGATTGCCTCCTCTCCAGCAAAGCCTCCATCCACCAGTCCAATCATTGAATTTCCCCCTTCTCCTATGGCTTCTGGTTTTCAATCAACTGAGACCGTACAAGATGAAGTTGAAAAGTTGAAGCAGGCTCAAGCCTTGTTTGCAAGTAAGTATGAGGAAAAGGTCAGAGGCACAATCTTGAAGTTTGCTGACACAGTAGGAGCTTCTATTGTGTACATTTATATGAAAATAATTTTGAACATGTTGATTGATCTGAAAGAAGACAAGACTACTCTGGAGCCAATTTTGAATAAGTGGATGCCTAGAGAGGTGGATTTGGAACTTATGTGTTCATCTTATGAAGAGGCAGAGGTTGATGCAAATATTAAATCCACTTGTGAGTTAGTGAAAGGCATGACTAGGTTAGCAAAAGGAAGAGCCGGTGTAGAGAGAAAGGCCAACTTGTGCAGAAAAGAATATGCTAACCATAAGTTTGAACTATTTCCTAGGGGTTTTGTTAGTTCAATTCAGTTGAAAGATGAAAAGGTGTGGCTTGATGAGCTAGGATATAACTTGTCTCAATAGATAAATGAATTCATCAATACAGATGACACATCTTTATTTATTCGGAAAATTGAAGAAATTGAGAAAATGAAGTCACATTATGGTTTTTTGGAGACAGAGGTTAAGCAATTAAGAAACACATGGAAAAGGTTGAATAAACTGAAGAAGAAAATTGTTAACTTCTCCTGGCCTGGTGATGACATGTTCCAAGAATGGAATAACAAGTATGCAGTGCAAGAAGCAGAGGTTTAAGAATAGTTAGAAGATGTTGCATCGGAATAACAAACTTCAAAGCTGTTAGGAATGAAATGATTGTAATTTCTTTTTGGCGGGAATCATGGTTGTAACAAACTTTTCCTAGGGAAGTCTGAAGCTTGTTTGCATCAATATGATTATAAATGGATACCATGACTTTAGGAAAAAATCATCACAAGAATTTGTAAAGAAACTCTATTGAAATATATCTAGGGTTTTCTGGTTCTTTCAGAAATCACCTTGAGTTATGTAAGACTTTCAAAAATGAATATTAATGTACAGATCAAAGCTTTCTGAGCCTAAATCTTCATTGTCTTCTGGTGTGCATTCATTAATTTACTGATTTTTTTCGATTAATTTAGGGTTATTCGATTGAATTGGGATTGCAAGGCAATCTTACAGATATGTTTTAGGCTTTTCTCTTCAGGAGAGGAATTAAATATACGTGAAATATCTTTGTTAGTAAATCAATTGTTTGTTGCTTTGAATTTGATAAACAGTTTTAGCTTAAAGGGAAAGAACTTATATACATGTCAGGCATATATTAGGTTAATGAAAGCCGAAGTGATGAGATGTATGAGAATGTCCAGATTTGGAACTCTTGTTTAAATTGGGTGACTCTGTAGCCTGGATAAGGCACTGATATCAGTTGTGGAGTTTTTTCTATCTTTCTTGGGGTCAAGACTGAAAATGAACACATTTTTTCTTTTAATGTTTCAGTATTATTGAGGTAATGAGGTTCATAGGTTTTTAGCATTGGTTTGTTGTGGATCTCATATTAAAATTATGAAAGTATTCACAAGAGGTATACCCACCTAAGCTTTGGATAAGCTTAAAGTGTAGAAGGTTTTGTAGAAACCTTGTTATATGTTTTCTGGAATTCTATTTTCTTGTTGTCCTCTCCATATGCAACAGTGGTTTCAAATTTTCTTACAAAGGGGATTGGGGAAATCAGAATTTGAGAACAACATGCTAGACAATGAGATAATCAACATCAAAATGAGTTTTGGAAGCTCTATTTTGATGGGTCGAGAAGTAAGAATGGTGTTGGTGGTGGTTGCATGTTGACTTACCCTATTGATGAGAATTATTATGTAGCTTTCAGGTTTTCTTTTAGTGGCACCAATAATACAGCTGAGTATGAAGCCTTAATTCATGGTTTACAATGGACAAAGAAGAGAGGAATTAACTGTTTGCAGGTTTATGGTGATAGTGAACTGGTTGTCAACCAAGTAAGAGGTCTCCATACCACTAAGAATGATCTTTTAAAGTCTTATAAACATAGGGTATGTGATCTTATTGAAGATTTTCAAGCTTTCAATCTGTTGTCTATTCCTAGAAATCTTAATAAGTATGCTGATAGACTTGCTGCAATAGGAGCACAGTATAATATTCCATGTGATATCAGCAATATTAATGAACATCAATATGTAAAAGTGATTGTTAGGTCTTCCATTCCTAACAATGCTAATCATTGGAAAATTTTTTATAGTGATCAACAGATTATTAAATTTTTGAGGGAAGAGGCAGAGTTTTCAAATACCAACCAAGAGAAGCTTAAGCAACAGTATGATGATCAGGTCATACGGCTAAAATCAAACAAGCTAACTAAGGGTTTGGTCACATTGGAGTCAATTTTCAATGAGGATGATCAAGTGAGAAAAGAAAAATCTAGCTTGCAGATCAAGGAGGAACATTATGAAAATGTTTAGATTTTCAAAGATAAGCTGTTAAATTTTGGCAAGGTATGTACTTTAGAGGAAAGGCATACATTTGTTTTACTATGCCAAGAGTTTAGTGACATATTTGCTTGGCAATATTCTGATTTAAAAGGCTTTGACCCTAGTATTGCCCAACATACCATAGAGCTTGAGCCAAATGCTAAACCTATTAGGCAAAAATAGAGGCCTCTTAATCCAAAGCTTGAGCCCCTTATGGTCAAAGAACTTAATAAACTCATTGAGAGCACCATCATTTTTCCTATTAAACACACCTCTTGGATGTCAAACCTTGTCCTAGTTAGGAAAAAGAATGGTGAAATCAAGCTTTGTGTTGATTTCTGAGATCTCAATAGAGCCTCATTGAAGGATAGATATTTGCTACCCTCTATGGAGAAAATTCTGCAAGTTGTTGCAGGTTCTGAGAGATTCTCCTTGCTAGATGGCTTTTCAGGTTATAACCAAGTGTTAGTGAAGGAGGAAGATCAATTTAAAACATCATTTACAACTAAATGGGGCACTATGGCATATAAAAAGATTCCATTTGGTTTGTCAAATGCTGGTGCCACTATTCAACGTGCTATGGATATGACATTTCATGGTTTGATGTATAAATTTGTACTTGTTTATTTGGATGATATCATTATTTATTCCAGAAATTCAGTTAAACACATAGCTCACCTAAAGAAAATTTTTGAGAGTTGTAGAGAGTATGGTATATCTCTTAACCCAAAAAAATGTGTTTTTTATTCATGAGGGTAAGCTTCTGGGCTATGTGGTGTCAAAAGAAGGTATTGCTATTGATTCGGAGAGGGTAAGTACTATTCTTTCCTTACCTCTACCAGCACACAAGAAGGGCTTGCAAAGCTTCTTGGGTAGGATTAATTTTGTTAGGAGGTTTATTCCAGATATTGCAAAATTATTAAAACCTCTAACTTCTATGTTGAAAAAGGATACTCCTTTCAGCTGGTCTAAGGATGGGAGGAGGAGTTTTGAGCTTATAAAAGAGGCACTTGCAGCTACTCCTACTTTTCTAAACCCAGATTTCTCAAAAGACTTTAGTTTGTATGCTTATGGAAGTATTGACAACATCTCAGCTATGTTGGTTCAAGAAAATGAGCATGGTTTGGAGCAACCTTTGGCCTTTTTTAGTCAAGGTCTTAAGGATTATGAGGAGAAATATTCTTTTGTTGAAAAACATGTTCTTGTTATTGTTAGAAGTTTGAAAAAATTTAAGCATATGCTATTTAACTATAGGATTAAGTTGATGGTTTCTCACCCCTCAGTTAAAGAGTTTTTGCTCAGCAGGGACTTAAATGATAAGAGGACTGGTTGGGTGACTAAGGTGATGGAATTTGATGTTGATATTAAGGTCACCAAGCTAGTCGGAGGTAAGGGACTGTGTGAGCAGCTTGCTGATCACACAAATAGTAGTAAAGAGGATGAGGAGAAGGTTGTTTTAGCCCTCTAAGATGAAGAACAAGTAGTTGTTCATGTTCCTCCTACTGGCTGGGTACAAGAAATGACTCATTTATTGTTGACCGGTGAGTGTCCTCATGGATTGAGTAAGTCAAGAGGAAGGTATTATAGACTTCAGTCCATTCCCTATGTACTCTTGAATGGTTTTCTATTTAGAAAGGATTTTCATGGTGTATTATTGAGGTGCATAGATGTTGATCAGGTTGACAAGGTATTGCATGAGTTTCATGGTGTATTGTTGGCCTAATTTTTTCAGAGATGCACATTCCTGGGTTAGAAAGTGTAAAGAATGTGCCATGTTTGCAGGAAAAGAGAGGTTGGCAGCGTTGCCATTGCAACCTATTCAGAATCATCAAAAGGACCATGGAAGAAAATCAGCGAGCTTGACATACCAAGCTCAAATCAACCTTATGGGCTAATAGAATCACACCAAAGAGGTCCACTGGAATGTCTCCATACATTCTTGTGTATGGGAAAGAAGCAAGGTTGCTTATTTCACTTGAGTTTCCAGCCCTTGATCTATCTAACCAGCTGGATATGATTGAAGAAGAGCCTATAATAGCAAGATTGGCTCAGCTGATTGAGCTAGAGGAAGTTATAAATAAGGCAATGAGGCAAATTGAGCACCACCAAGCTCAAATGAAAAGATCTATGATAAGAGGGCTTATCCTAGAGTGTTCAAGGAAGGTGACATTGTCCTAAAGTGGGATGAATTCAAGAGCAGTCCAGGCAAGCATACAAAGTTTGATGCTTTTTGGAGTGGGCCTTATATGATTTGTGAGTGCAAGCAGCACAATGCCTTCCAACTGTCTAAGTTGGATGGTGAAGTTGAACCAATCCCAATCAATGGGATTCACCTCAAGAATTGCTTTTGAGGTATGCCTCAAATTTGTACATATTTCAGTTTTTCTAGTGGTAATAAGTGCTTTGCACAGTAGGTCAGTTTGTAGTTTTGTTTTCCCTAAGTGCCTAGTGCACAGTACAAAAGGAGTAATAAGATTCATACTGTTACAATCCATCGAAGCTATAAAAGAGAGGTGTCCATCATATGAAACAAGGAATATGTTTATCCCCTCTCACACACAAAAGGCATCTCCCTCATACAGTTGCAATAAATTGTTGTAGTGTTTCAGAAGTGTTTTGTTGTTTTGTCTTGTCCTAATCTATCAATACACATGCCTAATTCATGACAGTAAGGTCTTAAGCTCACTGCCATAAACCACACACTTGTACTCAATAGATTAGGATAGGTTTTTGAGAGAAAAGAGAGTTTTTACAGTCATGTGTGATGTGTTGTTTCAGTTTTCTATCAGTCTCAGTGACTCTGTGCCCAATGGAATGCATAAGGTAGCTGGTCGAAATGTTTAGTAGGCAAACATATGGCAGATGTTGTCAAAAATGTTACCTATTTTCACTACAAGTTCAATATGCCTCAAAAGGAGAAACAAGTGCTAAGTATGAAAAGAATACATGTTTTTGTCTAATTTGTTTGCTTCATGTGCAGACACAGGGAAATAACTTTTTGTTCATTGAATTATAGCATGTGGGGTAAAATGTGGCTCCCATGAGGGTTGAACCCAACATGTTGTTGGAGATGAGCATTTCTTTGCAGTTTTTTGAATTTTTGCCTTATCGGCGAGACCTACCCCGATTGGCAAGACTTACCCCAATGACCCGATGAGTAGGGCAGAGTGTGGAATGTTGTCATCGGCTATCGGAAGGAGCTATTTTATGTTATCCTTATGACCTGATGGAAAGGCCCAAGTGTAGTCCATTTATCCCACATTGGCCGCAGGGAGGAGCATTTCAGTATTTAAACGCAAAGTCCCACACATATTAAGTGTCAAAGCTTACGGGATTTTGACAAGGAGCAGCTCAGTGTTGGTGGGCCCCCCCACATGCGCACGTGTCTCAAAGCGGCCAAATTTTGTATTAAAAGGGAAAATTAATAGGTGAGCAGGTTGCAAAGGATTTGACAGCCATTGCTATACCGCTATGCGAAAGTGCTCAATTGTTAATCTTCGCGACTTAGCGACTGGTGAGGTGGTGTCCAGGTGGAAGTTGAGGTGGCGCCCAAGTGGATCATGTGGAAAAACAAAGGCTAACACGTGGTGATAGCATGGCATAAGAGAGAGCCCCTTAGAGAGACTAAAGGTCAGGCAACAAATTAGATAGATCAACGGTGATCAAGATGATCCAACGGCTGTCGCTATGTCGCAATGGGAAGATAATCGCCAAATACTCCCCACGACTTGGCGACAAAGCACGTGCCGAAAAGGGAAATTTAAAGCTCGAGAAGATCATTGTATCACGGTTATGAACTGCCTTGAATGAATACCCTCATGGCAGGTGGCAGTTCAGGTGATGTCGAGGTGGACTGAGCAAATCACAAGGTGACACGTGGTGACATGTGGAAGAACAGGTAAAATGTCATCAAAGTGAATGTCAAACAAACCTTGGTCACAATGGACCTCTAAATGCTTTCACTGAATGCATCAGTTTCATCAAAATAAGAGGTATCGATGAGACATGAAAACTATTCGTCGAGGGAGGTAATTTGGCCGAAAGACTGATGCTGAACAAACCAAAGTAAAACGGTGGGTCCGGTGGCACTGAGGTGGCGAATGAGGCCGTACTCAGGTGGATCAGGTGGAAAACTGGAGATTGACATGTGGCATGGATGGATGAAGAGGTAAAGACTAAGCAAATCAGATAGATCAATGATGATCAAGAAAGATCCAATGGCTGTCGCTATGTCACAATGCAAAGATGATCGCCAAATACTCACTACGACTTGGCGACAAAGCACATGTGGTTAAGGTGGTCGTCCAAGTGGGCTCAGAATGAATTAGGATGTGCTACGTGGCAGAGAGTAGAAGAAGAACTAGGGTGGGCACAAGTCTAGTGGCAAGTCCAAGTGGCGATTAGGTGGATCCGCGAGGCAAAACAGAGGTTGACACATGGCGCAAATGGATAAGGAGATAAGGAGCGAGCAGGTTAGAGCTCATCCAACGGCTATCGTTGTTCCACAATGCGAAGATGATCGACGGTTATCTATCGTGGATCAGTGAAAAAGAAAGGAGAAGTCCAGTGGTGGGTCCATCCTAAGGTGAGATGGCAGACACGTGGCAAGTCAGACGGTGGCCGACTAGATACGAGAAAGAACCAAATGGTGGGGCCCGACAAAGTATATTATTGGGAGCGTGCCATCGGATATCACACTATTGGGAATGTTGCTATTGGATATCGGTGGGAGTGTTTTGATGCTACGCTGATAACCTGATAGGAGGGTGCACGAGTTGTAAACTATCCATCTAGGTGAACTCAATGCAAAATGACGTGAAGTTGTTTTCATTTTGGCTACTCTTTTTGCAGTTTTGAAGGAGTTTCTCTCTCAGTTAAGCCCCTGATTTTGAGGAAAGGCTTAGACAGCTGATCCATCTTGGAGCCAAAAATTCAATTTTTGAATTTTTCCAAGCTTTTGTATAAGTGATTGTTTTTCACTCTTTCAAAGGGAGTTCTGGAGTTTGGAGATTGGGGGAAGCAGAAGATACTCATGCTCTTGTAACTCATTTCTTATGAGTTTTCAAGATTTGTAATACAGATACCTCCTATTTATCAATAAATAAGTCCATTTTCCTTCTCAGATTTGTGTTGTTCAAGCATTGTGTGTGAGTTCTTAGAGTGAATTTTTGTGATTTTTATAGAATCCTTCTTTTCATCTTATTACCTCAGTGTTATGATCATATGCAGCATATTATAGTGCAGGTCAGTGAATGTGTTGTTATTTTTAATGTTTGAAGTTGTGAAAATATTAGTGTTTTTCTCTTGCAAACATATAAAAGTTTAAACTTTCATATGAATCATTTTTGCAAGCATGCATATTTATGTTTTGAGATTACAAATCTTCATTATTTGATTATTTTGTGAGGTTTGTAAGCATCTACAAGTCAGTTTCAGTCATTGGTGGATCACCTTTTTATCTATAGTTTCATTTTATGCATATCCTTATTCCCTTTTCTCAGAAATTCAATTAAGTTTTTAGGTGATCAAATAGGAAGTCGGCCTATAATCTGGAGGTCTGCTCTCATAATAGGATACCCACAGCCTGGAGCAGTCCAATGTGTCACTGGATTGCAGGAATTTCAAGCTTGCATCAGGTGCAAATCCATGTGACAACACTAGCGATTTGTATGTTCGATTTTGCAGATTTAGTTATCGGTATTCAGTTTCAGTGTACATATCCATCGACGATGAGATTAGTGCATGATTTATCAGACACACATAGAGGTCACATAGGGTTGTGTGGATTTGGATATTTGTTATAGATGCCCAATATCTATGTGAATCATGATATGTTTACCACATTAGTTGAGCATTTCCATTCTGAGCATAACACTTTTCATTTGTCGGTTGGAGAGATGACGATCAATCCGAAGGATATTTACAGGATATTGAGGATTTTGTTTGCTAGAGATAAGGTAGATTATGAGTCTACTCCATGACTAGGTATTGTGGCTCTTAGACATATTTTCCATGATGAGACTATCCTTGAGCATGCTATCACTTGGGATGATTTGATGAGCACGTATGGTACAAAGTACCTTCTTGCGTGCATTTTGGCTGGAATGATTGGTTGTTTCGTGATGCCTAACAAAAGACTATAGGGATTTTTATGTGGATGGGGTAGAATACTAGAGAGATTGTTGACTCATCCATTTAGATTAGGTTGGGGTTCATGCTTACTCGCGCATATGTACCATGAGATGCATGAGATTGTCTATCGTGAGGGGAAGAGCATGGCAGTAGGTGTCCTAGTTTTGTAGATATGGGCATGGGAGCATATCCTGATTTGCAGGCCTATTATGGATGATTCGAGGGAGCCACAATAACCTATCGTATACCGGTATTCAAGTTATGTCACACAGACCCACCTAGGAAAGATTGATTATTGGAAGAGGTAGTTGAATGACTTGATATTTGTAATATGGAGACCATATAGGGGTCTAGAGTTGTGGGACGATTGGAGGGTACAACGAAGAGATATGTCTATGACTAGAGCTCTGATTGATAAATTGACTTATATTATTGAGTGATTTGTAGTGTCTAGGGTTTTGAGATAGTATGGGAGACCGCAGAGTATATCCCAGGAGTTCACAATGTATGCTAGATATGGGGAGGAGGAGAGACGAGGATGGGTACCGAGACTATAATATGTGTTGAGCATGCAGGAGTTGTCGGGTTTACATCCGCAGAGATGGGAGTAACTGGAGGATGTGGCAGCGCGAGGGTATTGCCCCAATATAGAGATTGGTTTCAAAGACACCCTTTTCCTCGGTTTATGAATCCTGGAGAGCATGTGCCTCTTATAGATGAGGTTGAGGAGGATGCACTAGCACTAGCACAGGTACCAGGGATGAGTGCGGGTACAGGGATGAAGAATGGATGTACCTAGATGGATAGGAGGTGATCCCAGTGTAGTAGCAGCAGGGCACCAGTGGGAGGTCGATAATGACAGAGACGGGAGGGTGGATCCTTAGAAGTTGTTAGGGTTGAGGTTGGCTGTCCTAGGGCAGCAGAGGTTAGAGGTGAGGAGGAGAGAGTGACTCCTAGAAAGGTTAAGCAATAGAGGGATGAGCAGGGAGGTGGAGAGGGGGAGATGGGGAGAGAGCAGGAAGTGCCAAACATAGTATGGTCTTTGAGGGCGAGGGTGATAGGTTTGCAGTCACAGTTGACAGTGGCACAGACGCAGTTGGTAGAGCGAGATCGAAAGCTCGTTGAGATCAGAGCATAGCGAGATGCCCTTCAACAAGAGGTTTTGGATCAGATGAGTCATGCAACTTATTATGTTGCATCTTATAGCGTAGCGGTCCCAATAGCACAGTAGGTTGTGTCGTATTCTCAGTATATGGTGCAATCTGAGGGAGCTAGAGCACCCAAACAGGACGTTCGTCAGCAGGAACCACCTCCTCCACCCGACGATGAGGGAGAGGCAAAGAGAGAGATTTATGGACCTCCTAGATTTTGTTATATACCCTATTTTTTGTAGCTTATACGATTCTTGATCCGATGAGACATTGTGTATGACAGTTGATATCATTTGTACTCTTAAACACTGAGATTATGATGAGATATACGAGCTCTTGATTTGATTTCATCGTACTTGTGTTAATTGATTATGATATGTCTTTCTATATGCTTTATTCTATATGTATGCATATCTTTTCAGTATGGATATATGTAATGGGGATGAATATGGATGTTATTTTTTATTTCTTTTTCATATGCAAATAAATGATGAAAATGAGTAACTAGTAATGCAAATGTTTATTTTTCATGCAATAATATGAATGCAAATTGGTATATAATGAAATGTATGGATCTATATAAGATGCTCATGTATGCAACTAACATCTCAATACACAAGTACTCGATCAGAGAAACGATTATGAAAAGGGTACCACTTAGCTGAGAAATGACGATTGCTTCAAACTCCCATTCAAAAGATAAAGAGATAATTGTTATCATGCTGAAATCACTTGAAATGCATAAAATTTGAAAATGAATGCAACCTAAACTTAGTCACTGGATTTGGTATGCTTAATTTTCATCATTGAGCATTTTACAAACACAACAAGCAAAACAGAGTTCCTTCCATTTCATATGCAATATGAATTATCTTGTCTGCAATGACCCTTTTATCGTTCATATCCTTGGACAGATTACGCATGCATCTGGATTGCACATTAAAGAAATTCCCTCAAAATAGACAAAGAAATGACTCCAACCTCCCTGTAGCATACAAATAAGGGGAGTCGAGGTATGTGTGGCGATTTCACATTGATGTGAAGGAACTTATCACAAACACCCAGCTGATTAGATGTTTCCAGATCATTGGAATCATTCCTACAAGCAGAAAAAAAAGAAAAGCAATATGCCCCCAATCATTGCTCCTCTTAGTCAAGATAGACTTCCTTGAGTTACTCAAAGGGAATAATAATAAAAAACCAATGTAAAAGACAACACACAAGGAAAATTGCAATCATATCTCAAACAATATAATGATTGTTCTCAGTAGTCTTGTTTTCCTTGTTTATTTAGTGATAAAACTCGGCGGTTGTGTGGAGATAGGTGACAGACTTGGATTGGATGACCTGGTACTACCAACAAAAAGATGACTTGGTTAAACTTCTTGGGATATGTAAATTGAGCAGTCGATTACCCTAAGACTAGGACATAGATCGGTTTCAAGCCATGAGGGTTCCAAAAGAACCAGGATGTCACAAAAGCGACTAAAAGATATGTACAAACGAAAGCAAAGATGCAGGAAAATGGGAATGAAAATAGGAAATGCCAAATTTGCGTTGATAGATGGAGCGCTTGAGTACAAGAGGCATCTGTTTACAAGGTTTTCACTTGCTTAGAAAAGATCCGTTTTTTTTTTACTACCAAGGTGCCTGTTTACCAGGTTTTCACCAAGGCATTTTGATTTTTTTTAAGGACTTTTTAGCTGTATAGGTTGCTGGAATAGAGAATACTAAGTGAAGAATTTCTTCAAGTGGATGGTGTTGATCAGTTCACGAAGTTGTTCTCCTTACGATGTTGAGAGTTGATAAGCACCAAAGCCAAAAACTGCAGTAATAATTAGGGACCCAACCAGTTGGGTTCAAACTTCCCTTTGTTGTCTTGAAACTGTTGATTTTTAGGATTCTCTCTTAAAACAAGGTCACCAACCTGAAATTCTCTTTGTCGAACTTTCTTGTTATAACCTCTAGACATTCTCTTTTGGTACACTCTCAGATGATCAAACGTCACTTGCCGACATTCATCCAACAACTCCAGCTCTTGCAATCTAGATATTATGTAGCCTTCATCAGTAACAAGACCTTGCAAAGAAACTCTCAAAGAAGGTATTTGCACCTCCATAAGCAAGACTACTTCGGATCCATAGACCAAAGCAAAAGGTGTAGCCCTAGTAGGTGTTCTGATACTTGTTCTATAATAGCCCATAGTGCAAGATTGAGTTGCAGATGCCAATCCTTTCCAGATTTGTTTACCGTTCTATGCAAGATAGTCAACATATTTTTGTTAGATGCTTTAGCTTGTCCATTGCCTCGAGGGTAGTATATGGATGACCAATCCTATTTGATTTTGAACTTTTCATAGAGCTTATCTAGATCTTTGTTTTTGAACAACCCCCATTGTCAGTCACTATTGAAGAAAGTATCACATACCTATAGATTATATAGTTAAGGATGAACATTGCCACTTATTTACCGACTACTTTGATTAGAAGAACCTCTTCAACCCACTTAGTGAAGTACTTAGTGGCAATTATGATAAACTTGTGTCCATTAGATGATGCAGGATAGATTTAGCCAATGAGGTCAAATGCCCATTGTTGAAAAGGCTAATGTGTGATGAAAGGTATTAAATCCCTTGTTGGAGCATGTATGAGATTTCCATGTACCTGACACTTCTCATAAATTTTAGCAAATTTTATAGCATTTTTTCCATATCTGGCCAGTAGTAGCCACCTCTTAGCAATTTCCAAGCCAGAATAAGACTGTTTGAATGAGATCCACAAATACCTTCATGGAATTCATATAACGCGCATTGGGACTCTTCAGTTTCTAGATACCTAAGCAAACTACTATCCAAACCTCGCCTATATATATCATTAGCGATGATGACATACCGTGAAGCATTTCAAATTATGTTTCTCTTCTCATTACGGGTAATATTAGCAGGGATAATTTGGTCACGCAAGTAAGAGTAGATATGAATATAGTGAGATGAGTCATGTCCAATAGTAGAACAAACTATCTGGGACTTAGGGGAATCATAAGAAAGATAATGTAACTCTTCCACCAGGAATTCATAGTGGAACTCGGATTCTTGTAGTTGTGGTATAGATGCCAAGATAGCCATAGCATCTATTGCTCTTCTTGCTGATCTAGAAATCTATTGAAATGATACAAAGGTAAAGTATTTCTTGAGGTCCTCAACCATTCTTTTATAGGACATCATTTTTTCATCCCGAGTCTGATATATATCATTGATCTGATTGATAATCAGCTGAGAATCTCCATAGATGTATAACTCTACAACCTTCCATTCGATATCCAATTTGATTCCATTTACCAAGGCTTCATATTCTGCAATATTGTTGGTACAAGGAAAGAGAATCTTGTACGCCTTTGGGATCAAATATCTCTAAGGAGTGATAAAAAGTATTCCAGCACCAGAACCTTGTTGAGTGAAAGACCCATCAAAGAACATTTTTCAGGATCGCTAAGTAAGGTGCATGATGGATTCATCTAAAAATTCTATGTGCAAAGGTTGATTGTCTTTAAGTGGAGCATCAGAAAGTTGATCTGCAATGACCTATCCTTTGATATCTTTGTGTTCTATATATTTAATATCAAATTCTGTAAGAACCATGACCCATTTAGCTAATCTCCCTATAAGTGTTGCTTTGTTGAGAAGGTATTTGAGCAGATCAATCTTAGCCACCAATTTGATAGAACGTGCTAGCATGTAGTGTTTTAATTTATGTGATGCAAAGACCAATGCCAAACAATCTTTCTCTATGATAGTATAGTTCATGTCATAGGACACTAAGGTCTTGCTGATATAGTATATAGCTCTTTCTCTTTTGTTCTCATCCTGTTGTGCCAGAAGTGCCCCCGGTGATGTATCAGTAACTGATATATAGAGAATCAAGGGCTTGCCTTGAATTGGTGGCATCAATATAGGTGGATTAGAAAGATATTACTTGATTTTCTTTAGATTTTGTTCACAATCTTCATCCCAGTTGTATGTAACTCCTTTTCATAATGCCTTTGTGAATGGTTGAGCCTTATCTCCTAGCTGAGAGATGAAGTGTCTTATTGATTGGAGCCGCCCTTGTAAAATTCTCATTTGACTGACATTATTTGAAGTTGGCATTTCCATTATAGCTTTAACTTTTTTCTGGATCCACTTCAATTCCTTTCGCTGAAACAGTGTATCGTAGGAGTTTACCAGATGTGATTCCAAATGCACATTTCTTGGGATTTAATTTGAGTTTGAATTTTTCCATCCCGTCTAAGATTGGACCTAGTTCTGAGAGATGTGTCGATATTTTCATAGATTTGACTAGAGTATCATCGACATAATCCTCCATGTTTTTGTGCATCATATCATGAAAAATTGTTGTTACAACTCTTTGATAAGTAGCGCCTGCCTTCTTTAAGCCGAAGGGCATTACATTCCAACAAAAAGTTCCCCATGCACAGGTGAATGTTGTTTACTCTTGATCCTTAGGTGCAATTTTGATCTGATTTTATCCAGAAAAACCATCCATTAAAGAGTACATTTCATAGCCAACAGTCATGTCCACTATCATGTCTATATTGGGGAGTGGAAAATCATCTTTTGGACAAGCTTTGTTTAATTCTCTGAAATTTGTGCAAAAACTTATTGATTTGTCAAGTTTGGAAACAAGTACAATATTAGATATCCACTCCGCATAATCAATTTCTCTGATGAATCCAGCTTTTAGTAATTTTTCTAGCTCATCCTTAATAAGTAATGCAACATGAGGATGCATTTTTAGGAGTTGTTGTTTAACAGGTTTAACTCCGAGAGTGATAGAAATATGATGCATTATGAGGTTAGGATCCATACCCGACATATCAACATATGTCCATGCGAAATTGATATTCTTTTCTGTGAAAAAATCAACAAATTATTTTAGTTCTTCGGCTGACAAGGATTGAGATACATGTATGGTGTGTTGAGCTTCTTTTGTTCCAATGTTTACTAGTTGTGTAGGTTCAATTAGCATTGATTATCGCTCTTGAAAGTGATCAGGAAAAATCTCAAGTATCTCACCTTTAGGCGCATTAGAGAGGTTTTCACCGTTAGGTACGTCCTTTATTTTTACTATTTTTTATTCTGACACCGCCACAATGTGGTTTTTCCCATCAGAACTTTTTTTTATTTTTTTTATTTTTGCGACTAAGATACTTGACATCTGGTGTTGTCATGTTCTCACTTTGGTCACTGGTGGAAGAGTCCTTTTGTTCAACTGCATTAAGATAATACGCTAATGTATAGTCGTTGGCGAAGGTAGGTATATTCAAAGGTTGATCTTGAAGAGTACAATCAATAAGCTCAGGATGTACTAGGGATAAAGATTTAGCAGGTTCAAGGGAATTCACAGTATTGTTATCACAACCTCGAACCAACAAGTCGAGTTCTAGAAGACTACCTTGCGTAAGCGTCTCGAGACTAGGAAGAGTTAGAACACGATTATCAAAGTTAACGTTAGTATTTAGGGAACCTAACCCAACAGACCTACCACTAGCACCGTCTTCTACTTCAGACTAGACTATATATCGTGGTCTGATAGTAACAGGTTCAACAGATAGAGTTTTGACATTCATGATGAAGTAGTCATAGTTTGGTGTCGAATAGGTAATGTCATAAATAGATCTTATTTCAAAGTGATCAGAGTTAGAAGATGAAGCCTTTGACTCTTCTTCAAGTGGCTTAGTGAAAGCATGTATAGTATCAATATCTACATCTTTTATGTTGCATATTCCTTTGTGATTTGATTCAATGATCACTTGTAGTTGACATACTTGTTGACATAACCTTGAGGACTATGTTAGTGTCTGTTGTCTTTTCCATTCAGCTTCCTCTGGACTAATGACCGGCCCTACTTTTGTAGCCTCCAGTTCTTCATTTGTAGTCCGATATATAATTTTCTCTATCTCATTAGAGGGAGATATAGTAGGTGAATAACTTTCTTGTGCTCTTCCTTCTTTTAGTCGTTGTTCATAGTCTTGTCTTTTTAGTTTGATTTCCTCTATTTCCTTTTGCAGTTTTAAGCACACTATCTCTTGTGCTTCATCTATGATATCACTAGGTTCTTCAGGAGTTTCTTTAGTAGATACATCTGATAGAGACTCTGGACCCCATTCATACTCATTCGAGTTAGTTTTTGAATCACCTACTTTCATTCTTCCTGTATATGTGACCGGAATGTTCAGTGGTGAAAACAATTCTTTAATTCCTTCCATCTCTTCTCTCATATCTTCTGGGATTTCTACTCCTTGTAGTGTTATTGTTGATATAGTTGGAACTTGGTTACAAGTTGCTTCTTCTCTCTTGATTGCCAGTTCTTCTTGTTCTTTCTCATACTCATCCTGAGTTTGCTGAATATTTACTTCGTGTGATGTTTGATGTAGTATCTTTTTCCTCCACTTATATTGATGATGAGAAGTATATTTTTTATCTGATGACTCCTCTAAATGGTATCCAAGTCCAAATTTATCATTTGTAGACTTAATTTGTAGCTTAATAGGTTAAAAAATTCCTTCTTGATGTTTTCCCAGAGGACCGATACCTAAATATCCTATGCGTTGAATCGTCTTATAGCCTGGACCATATTGTTCAGGGGAAATCTCACAGTGTTGCACTTCTTTGTTTTCACCATCTTCTTTGAAAAGTTGTTTGAGAACAACCTCCTCTTATGTTTCATCTACAAGGGAAGTAGAGGACTGTACAAAAATACCATCATAAATGACATTTGGAGTTGAATTTTGTGGCTTCATAGCCTCAGATGGTTTTCTAGACTGTGTTGGTAATGGAGGAAGAGACATTAGTGAAAGTATAGGTTCTATCTTGTATCCATCCATGCTAGTACTTGTGATTTTCAATTTCTTTTCTAAGTCTTTCATCAAAGTTTTTGAACTTTTAGCTGCAGAGGTTGCTCTGTTATGAGGAACAAAGGTATCAGTACACTATTTCAATGCACTACAGGTGTAACTTGTATCAGTAGTAATACTGACTTCAACTCTATTATAAGGAAATTTCAAGCATTGATGATAGGTAGATGGTACTGCTTGCATTTCATGAATCCATGGCCTGCCCAGCAAGATGTTGTATGAAAGAGGAAGGTCAAGCACCTGAAAAATAACATCTCTTTCCACAGGTCCTGTTGGTTCCCAAAACCACAGATTCGCAAACCAAAAGACTTTCCAAATCCTCAAGCAGTCCAATCAGCCTTGGCCAACGAACAGGGATAGTCAAAGACTAAATCCCTCTACACTTTAGGCTCCACTGAACCTAGGTGGGTATACCTCCCCCTCTCAAGCACAACAAGAGTTATTTAAAGTGGATTTAAACTTTGCCAAAACAACCCTTTGCAAGAATGGCAATAATTTCGTGCTACAGTTGAGTGCTTTTATTTGAATGCTTTTGAAATTGAAAACTGAATGTAAAGATAATTGTGTATAAATATTGTTGTATTTTGGAAATAAAATGCTTTCAAGACATACAAGAAATATGCAATAGATTAGTTCAAAAGGCTTTAGAAGAATGTTTCTCTCTCAAGGACCTTATGCGTATCAAATCAGAATCTCAGAGAATGAATAACATACCAATGCCTCTATCCAAGAATATCTATGATACTTTGTGGACAAATAACTTTATCAACTCGGGAGACAATGTTAATCATCACTATAAAGGTTCAGTATGTGTCACATAAACAATAAGAACCAATCTCGCATTTAATGTAACAACCTGTGATTCACATTATAGCAAATCCTTAAACAGATTTATCAAGAGGACAAAGAATATTTCATCAACACAAAAGTATACACTATATTTGAAGTAGAAACATCGAATCTTGTATATTAATCTCTGAGAAATGACAACACACAAAAGCTACACTTGGAGATACTTCATTACAATTTGCTTGCACAAAATGATACTTCTTCTTCCTATAGACTTCCCTAATACAAATGACTTTCAGTCCTTACAACAGCCTGATGTTCTATCACCATCTCCCCTATCCCAAACAAAATTACTCCCTATAAGTATGACCATGAAAAGGCATATATGAAAGGACACCCCCTTTCATACACAAGAGGGAGTTATAGACAGTTGCATTCCCAAAGGACACACCCTTTGGTTTGAAAAATAATTACAAGTAATAACCCTAAAATCAAACTAAAGAAATGCTTTAATAATGTTCTTTTATTTTCTTCCTTGATGAAGTTCCTCTGTAAATCTTTAAATATTCATTATCTTCCCAAAATCTCCTGCACATAAGATAAACCAATCAAATCCCTTGGTTTGAATAGTAAATATATCTCACCTTCAATTAGGTTAGAAAATATTATTTGCAAAATCAATCAAACTCTTATTCATAGGATATAAATAATTTGCCCTAAAGAACAGTTTAAATATATTGACTTAGGGTAAATAGCATATGAATAGATTTCCTCATAACACTAAAATCCATTTTAATAAATGCTCCTCATCATTTTACCTTGGGTAAAAAGAAAATAAAATACATTTTCTCTAATAACAAAATAATAATCACACTTTGATTCCTCACATACATTATAAATATTTACCCTAACATGTATTCAATTAAGTGTTTTTAGGGGTAAAAATATTTATAAAAATACAATATAATATCCACTTTGGTAATAAAATGCTTTCAATGATTGTCAATGTGCATTTAAAACATTTGCAAATATAATGTATTTCTCTCTTTTGACAAAATATATTTATTTGAAATTTCTCAAAAGGCAAAGTAAAGAATACTATTCATCGAAATATAATAAATTTACTTTCAAAACGCCTCAAATAATAAAGAACATTACATCTCAAAATAGAATATTAAAATATTATTCTTGGATAAGGAATACTCCCTGCTCCTTAATGTGCCTAGAAATCTGCACAAAAAATGACAAAGTTAGTTTATCTTTAATAATGTAATCCCTAAGGCAAATATTTAAAAACAATAAATTTGCCTTATGTATCATTTCTTTATAATATAACACTTTTAAATTAGGGCAAAAATATAATGTGAAATATTCCCAAACATTTTATTTTAATAATGAAGTGATTTTTCTTCTTTAAATAAACTTTAATAATAAAAATCACTTTAATAAATCCTTCTCAAAATTTAGTAAATAACATTTAAGAATGTTTACTTTTAAAATTTTCAAGAGTAAAAAATGATATTTAATAATGCTTTTGGAAAAACAAAATCATTTTCACCCTTAATAAATAAACTATTTAAAATACACTCACCTCATGGCAAAATGAAAATAATAAAACGCTCACAAAATTCTCCTAATTTTTAGGAGATTTTCAAGAATGGTCTATAAAATGGAAATCACCTAAAATTTCAAGATCAAGAAGTCCCTATAATAATGCCTTTGGAGAAAAATTCATAATTACTTTACCTTATGAGATAAAAACCTTTTACCTCCCTTAAAATACTTTAAACCTTTTATTTAAAAGATTCAAAGTATGCTCTTCATAATGTGCCCTTAAATCATTTATTTAAATGAATTAAATATATATGGAAATTAGAGTATTTATATATTGCTTTTGAAAATAAACTCTTTATTTCCTTCACCCAACTACATAGTGTTTGATCATTTCATCTGATCAAACACAAAATCTTTTATTTCCTGCATATTACACGAGCTCAAAGTTTGTGTTAGTTTTTAAAACATCATATAGTTTCATAACACAAATAATTTAAATGCTATAATATTAATTGGAGGATAAAAAATAATATTTTTAAACTTAAACACTCTCCAATTAATATAATTAAGACTGATTGTAAAATAAAAATAAAAAATACTACGATGGAATTCAATCAATGTAATGTCATTGTAGGAGAAAACCGCTCAATGTCTAGATAACATGATTTTGAGAAAAAATTAACATTGCACATAGTAAATTGCATTTGGATTTATTTTACAAGATATAAAAAATAATAATATAATACTAAAATTTGACATAATAATACTTGCATGTAAACAGAAATGCAAAGGCATCTTACTTTCGAACGAAAGAATTTGGGTTTGAGAGGGTGCACCTGGAGAGATATGAATTTATGAAGCACATACATACCTCGCATCATAGGTTCCTGAGATTTGATCATAGGTAATAAACACACTCAAATGGAGAAAATTGCTTTCAAGTATGAACTTGGAACTCTAAAATTTGAAAATTTTAGGGTTCCAACAGGTCCTACCCAGATCGGTAATAGTACCAGACATTTAGAGGTTCTTTCTTCTTCATCATAAGCTTTGATTGTTATTTTCTTTGTTAGATCAATGACATGTTCAGAAAATCCCATCCGTGTCAGTAAATTGTAGGTACAAATATTCAACCTAGCGCTTCCATCTATCAAAACACGTTTGAATCGGTGTTTATGGATCATAGCTTCGATGTGTAATGGTCGGTTATGTGGATGATTCAGTGAATTGTCATCTTGTTCAAAGAAGGTGAGATAATGAGGTGAAGTCAAGTGACCCACCATAGATTGAAACCGATCTACATCTAAATCTTTAGGTATATTAGTAGTAAGCAAAGCTTTGTTCAGGATCTCTTTATGAGCATAAGAGATCTTAAGTAGTTCAAAAATGGAGATTTGAGTGGTGGTTCATTTTAATTGTTCGACAATGCTATAACCAGGAGAGGATGATGAAGCCAACTGCTTTGATTTAGTCATGATCGTATCTAGTTGTCTATTTGAAGAAGTCGGTAGGTTTGATGTTGTTTGATCAGGAGTTGAGGAACTAGCTCCTTTGAGAGTAACCTTCTTTTGACCACGGGTTACAACATTTGCAGTTTGCATTTTATTTTGTTTATATTTGACTATGATCATGTTGCAATACTTTGATTGGGAAGATTCAATCATGTTGAGCACATTGTCATTGTTGGCATAGGTGTAATTGAGTTTGGCACCTCCCTTGGATTTTGAGGAATCACCTTGTTCATAAGAAGGTAAAAGATCTTTAAAAGCTTTATGATTAGCATTAGTCGTGTGATTTCCAACAACAATTTTGCCAGCATCAATGAGGTCTTGAATCAAATGTTTGAGTTTCATGCAATTATTTGTTGTATGACCCTTTTTTTGATGATATTCACAGTACTCATTTTCCCTCCACCATTTGGGTTTAACTTATGGATCATATGGTCTAGAGTTGTCAAGCAACGTGATCCGATCATTTTCCAATAAAGTCTTAAGAGCTGATTCATACGATTCTTCTAAAGAAGTGAAATTGCGTTTAGGCTTTGAAAGCCAAGGCTTCTCTTTAAACCACTCTTTTGATTTCTTAGGAGGGTTTTCCGTAACAGTTTCAGCTGCTTTAAGGGCCGTGTGCCGCTAGCTAGATTAAATATTATGAATTTTGATTTTGGTTAAACAGTGTCCACCACTCCATCATTAACAACATTTTTGGTTTTATCTTTGCCATATTTCCAGTATTTATTCTTCTCATTGGAAATAGAACCTTGTTGTGTTTCTTTCCAAAGTGATATATCTCCTTTCCTTATAAGCACATCTTCCATTTTGAGGATGCTATCTACCATTTTGTTGAATGAAAGGTATACTTGCATTTGGATATTGTATTTCAATTCGGGGATCAGGTTATAGACAAAGATATCCATCTTCTCAGAATATGGAATAGGTTGTGAATATCTAGAGAACATCTTTCTCCAACGTTGAAGAAAAGTGAGAAAAGGTTCTCCTATTTTCTGTTTGGTATTTGTTAGTCCTCCCTTCTTTTCTTTTGAGTTTCAATTCGAAAGTCGTCCTTTAATTTTTATTTTTCTTTTTGTTGCGTGTTTCCTTATTTTGAACTTAAGTGATTGAACCTTGGCTTTGTTCTGTTGAGCATTGAATTTAAATAAATAGAATTATGTGGTTTCAATTGAAGCTACATAAGTTTTCTTGAGAAAAAAAATGAAATCAAGCATGCCCTTAAGAATTTGGATAGAACCCTTGGCATTTCCATCGACATCAGAATCCTAAAGATTATCTCTCAAACCAAGGACATCGAATATACATGTTCATCCTTCACCGAAATGCCTAGTCTGACTGAAATGATTCTATCAAAGAAGCCTACCAGTATCCTATCAATAAAGTGATCTATCGAACAAACCTTGGTCACGATGGATCTCCAAAGGGATTCACCAAAAATATTAGTTCCATCGACATAAAGTACATTGAGGAAATCAGAAGTGGTCCCATTGATAAAATACAGAGTTTCGATGAAACTAAAGTATCGATGAGACATGTGAGTAGCTCACCGAGGGAAGAACTTTGGCCGAAAGAGTGATATCAAAGGAACCAATGGATATTTCATCGACGAAGCTATTTTGGGGAAAAGAGCATATCGAAGAGGCACAAAGGATGTTGACCGAAGCTAGCTTTCTCATCGAAGGATAAAAGAGTGATGAAACATGAGAAATTTCCATCGATGACTTGTTATTGGTCGAACATAAAGAGTCGAAGGAGAGTATTTTTCTTTTACCGAAAGAGGAAATTTCATTGATGCTAGTACAAAGGCCAGATAATGAAGGACTATTTCGATGGAATTCTAACATCGATAAAACGGTGGAGGGACTTAGCGATAAAGGCATTTTCATCAAAAAGGAAGATTTCGATGAATTGATAAAACATTATACTGACATAAACACTTATAACGAGGCTTTGATGAAATAAAGATATCAATGAGACCAAGAGAAGTGTCGGTGATGATGTCAATTCCACTGAAATAAAGAATGATGTCGATGGAATATGGTGTTTTGGGGAAACATAAGGTAAATCCATCGAGACATATGATTTCATCGAAGTACAACACGGGTGTAAGGTTGAATAAGCGTCGGTAAAAAATTCAAAGAACTGCTAGACAAATGATTATCCATTACTGCGAAGAAACAAAACGAATCTCAATGAAGTCACATTACCATAAATTCAAACGAATATATGTGTGACCGTTGCTTAACTGAAATTATTAACTGATGCTCATTGAATTAATGATGAAGGGACATGACTTCTCATAGAATAGGTGTTTCTCGTTTATTTATATGAGCATATTTTGTAAAATGAGGGAGGATTAGAATATTAGAGACTGGACAGATACTATAGCCTCTGGCATACGATTGTACCATTTTGAAGTTTTAATAGAATCAGTCATTTTTCTTTTGTATATGTGTTGTGGATTATCTCATTTTCTGTAGGCAGTTGTTTGTGATATTATCTAAGGGAGATAAGGTTATTCGTATTCTTACAGTGAAGTTTATGTTTCTATATTATAAATTTGGATTAAAAAGATCTACTTGTGGATTGTAATTGTTCCTTGTAGTTCTTCCTTGAATGGTCCCTTAAGGTTAGGGTTAAATTGATTCAGGCGGTTTATGATATAAATATTTAGCAGCTCTCATAAGAAATAGTAACTGACAGATTTACCAAAGGGAGTAGGTTTAAAAATTGTCTCACAAATCATAAATTGTCCTAGAGAAATATAAGACTTTGTAGCCCAAACAACAAAGAAGGCACTGGTCATCCATAAACCATAATTATAATTATATGAATGCACCTTTACATTAAAGCAATAGGGATTAGTTGAGTAAGAAGTATAGAGTTAGTTAGTAATAGTGTACATATATAGGAATTTCAAGCACAAAGATCAAATAGCTTCCATAACAACAATCTTAAACTCATCTAAAAGACATCTATTCCAAGAACCTTTGCCATTCTGAGATAGGGGTCAGTTAGATCAAAATAATCAATCTGCTATAAAAAGCATTAGTTATCAAAAGCCACTAGTGAATAGGTATACCCGCCTAGGCCTTGCAGAGCCTAAAGTGAGAGAGTTAGTAACCAAATAGGTTCACTCTATAAGTTGGCCAAGTCAAATTGGAGGGTTTGATCATAGGAGTTGGCATTTCCTTAGAACCTATCCAATCTATTGATTTGAGACCCAACAGATTGGCGACTCTGCTGGGGAGAGTATTCATTTAAAAAGACTCTGTTGTGGGATAGAACTCATATAAAAAGAAACAAATTTCTTCTCTAAGGAGAGGTGGCGACTCTGAAGAAAAGAGAAGAAGTTTTATGTACGAAAGGAGGTTAATAACACAAGGCCATCCAATAATACAATTGAACTTTGATCAGAAAAGAAACAAGAAAAAACCAAACAAAGAACCGACAAACAATCCAATGGAATAAATGAATGATTTCATGAATGAGAGGTATAACCAGTACTACTCTAAAAAATAACTCACAGTCAACTTGGAATAGACAGAATCATACAATTCCTTCATACCCAAGAAATGAGGATTTGGTGGCTGCAGATAAAGCATGAAAAGGAAAATTCCATCCTGGTTTTGAAAACCATCGCTCAAATTCAAGAGCAAATACATCAAGTTCCTCAGGCTCAAGTAGGATGGATGCACTAGACCGTTTTGCAGATTTGACGAAACAAATGTTAGATGTAGCTACTAAAATGAAAGATACTGGAAGAACAAGGGAGTGTGTGGAATTATGTGCTAGGCTGGGTATCAATGTTAATGAAAATGATATTGATCATGACCTAAATAAGTACAAAGAAAGATGTGAACATGCAACCCAAGGATCGAACAAGGGAAGAAATCATAAAGATGAAACCAATGTAAAGAACAATACCTATAAGATAACTGGAAACCCCTTATATGATCATGGGAATGGTAATTATGCATACACCCATGTACCTCTTGAACAACAATACAATCATTATAACAACTTTACATATCAAACTCAATTCCAACCCCGAAACCAATTTCCCCATTATAATAACATGAGTCAGAACCATGGGAATTTCTTCCAGGGAGGATATGGATTGATGAATATAGAGCGTAGCAGACAATTTGACTTTTTAGGAATGATGGTGTATCCTCATCCCATCCCAAATGAAATCAGGACTGCAGTACCAAAATTCACTGGGAGTAATGCTATCACAGGAGAAGCACATTGCAAAGCTTTCGATACAGTCATGGAAGATTTTTGCCTCCCATATGAAGATGTTAAAATGAAGTTATTCATGCAGTCTTTAACACAAGATGCACGAGATTGGTTCAGAACATTACCTGATGCTTCAATAAGTAGCTTTGCAGAGTTTAGGAGACTTTTTCTCGAACAATATGGAGATCAAAATAGCCTTGAGTTTGCACTACATGAAATAATAAGTATCAAAAAAGAACCTAATGAGATAGTAGTCATTTTCAATAGAAGATTTAACAAAGTTATAAACAAAATTCCTAATAGGATAAAGCCAGTCCTAGAAGTAAGTATCTTGTACTACATAAATGCCTTTGACAACAAGACAAATTATGCACTCAGGACAAAAAACCCTACGACTCTTCAAGGGGTTATGAAAGCTGCCATAACTATAGAAAACAATAGAAAAGTTGCTGGAAGAATTGGGAAGAGAGAAGATACTAGATTGTTCAATCCAAGAGCTCCCAAACAAAATAAAGATGAAGACAAATTGGACAAAGTATTGAATGTTCTACAAGATTTATCTGTGAAGGTAAATAAAATAGAGAAACAACAGTTATTCCATCATGATAGACCTAGACTACACGATATACCTTACAATACTACCTGGAAGGATGGGAAACCAGTGGAGAAGAATCAAAAGGATAATATGCAGACACCAAACCCTCTAAAAAGAACTGTGAATCGGGTGTCAGATGATAACCTGTGGTGCTTTTCTTGTGACATGCCACATTCTCCTTACCAATGTATAGTGGCAAAGAAGCTGCAAGAAGAAGAAGAAGAATGTGAAGGGTATATAGATGACCACACCAAAAAATTTCTATCATTCAAAGAATATAACTCATCTGAGGAAGAAGGGGATGGTGATGTAAGTTCCAAATGGATCAATCAACAATGTTGTATGCTGAAAATATTCTCAGATGAGGAAGAAGAGATCAAACTCAGGGTCCCCACTGAGGAAGAAAGGAAAGAATCATGGTGGCTGTGGTGGAACAAGCCAAAATAACCTATGCTCTCAGAAATAGAACTATAAACCCCGACCAAGGAAATCCTTCCAGTATGTTCATGAAAGAAACCAATAAGATATCTAAATCAATTAATAAAATGAATAATGTCCAGGACAAGGATTCAGGCAAAACCAAAGAGAGGGATGTTCAAATAACAAAACCACAAAAGGGAGAGAAAGAGAGTATAACAAATGCTTCCTCAACACTAGACACTACGTCATTTGACATTGTGAATGCTTTGACGTAGATGAAGGTCTCTATCCCATTGCTTGAGATAATGAAGTTCCCTAAATATAGAGAAAAGACTCTAAAAATGATTGTAGATGTCTCAGGAGAAAAGGTGAAGGAGCACAAGAAGGGTGGTCAAGATGGTAGTGGTAAAAGTGATCCAATTCCAACCATATGCTTGGGATCAACAATAACAAAGAATCCTTCCCAAGTGGATCCTTTCTACCTAACTTTGATGATCAATAACAAGATGATTAAAAACTGCATGATTGATTTAGGAGCATCGATAAATGTTATGCCTGTAGGAGTTATGAAAGAGCTTGGAATGGGGGTGGATATGACATTTGGCAAATGTTATGTTATGGATAACATATATGTTCCAGTTGTGGGTGTTATGAAAGAAGTAGAGTTCAAACTAGCAACATGTCCTGAAGCATCCTACAAAACAGACATCACGATGGTAGATGTCCCTCCTAATTATGGGATGTTGTTATCCAAACAATGGTCAAACTGATAGGGGGACATGTCCAATTGGATTTTTAATATGCTACCATACCAGTGAATGGGCATGAGGTGAGAATTAAGAGATAGCCTCGTTCCTCATATATCATTGAGGATGTGGAAATTCCTGAGCTAATATGTTTTATTCAGCCAGACATAGATAATTTTAAAGTACAATTGACAAAGCCAACGACTGAGGATTTATCTCCAATTGAGTCTTGCATCAAAGAAACCAATGATCAAGTATGGCACATGTACTTTGATGGCTCATGTAGTAAGGAAGGAAGTGGAGCTTGGATTCTTTTCATTTCACCAGGTGGAGAAAAATTTAAGTATTCTTTTAGGTTAATGATTGAATGTACCAACAATATTGTTGAGTATGAGGCTTTAATCACAGGACTGAACCTAGCAATTAAGCATGGAATTAAAATCCTTAGTGTATTTGGGGACTCAGAACTGATAGTGTCCCAAGTCAAGGAAAGATATACCTCTAAACATATTAGACTGAAACAATATAGGAATGCAGTGTGGGACACCATTGAATTGTTTGATGCCTTTTAGATAAATTGGGTTGATAGGTCAAAAAACATAATGGCTGACTTTATAACGAATATTGCACTAAAGGAAAATGATATGACATTGAATGGGATATTGGAAGTGGAGATAAAAGTCAGACCTTCTATCCCTGATAACCTATACAACTGGCAAATTTTTTAAGATGATGTTGACTTGCTAAACTTCTTACAGTGTGTGGATCATTATCAGGCACAAGCTATTAAATTTAATAAATTTGTGGAAGAGACTGATGGGAAATAAACCTTGTTTGGATAGGAGATCATACAACTGAAATCGAACAAACTACCAAGAGGTTTGGTTGCATTAGAAAGGACTTTCAATGCACAGGACATAATAGAAACTAAAGTGACTGTAGTTAGAGAAAGCGATGTTGAACAAGTTAACTTGGGAAACGAGGAATCACCAAGACATGTGTTTGTTGGAAAGAAATTAACCCCTGAAAAAGAGAAAACAACTAATAATATTGCTCAGGAAGTATAGGCATGTTTTTGCATGGTCATATGATGACCTCAAAGCATATAGAGAAGATCTTTTCCAATATGAAATACCCCTTAAACTTGATGCCAAGCCATTTAGACAAAAACATAGACCTATAAATCCAACCTTGCTACCTAAGACGAAAGAAGAAATAATAAAAATGAAAGATGTAGGGATAATCAAACCTTGTAGGTATTCCACTTGGGTTTCAAACCTAGTGCCTGTCAGAAAAAAGAATGGAGACATAAGACTCTGTGTAGACTTCAGGAGCTTGAATATATCATCCTTGAAAGATAACTACCCATTACCAAATATGGATATCATGTTGCAGAAGGGGACTGGATGTGAACTATTATCTATGATGGATGGATTCTCAGGTTATAACCAAGTGAAAGTCAGGGAGGTTGAGCAATACAAGACAACCTTTACAACACCATGGGGGTACTTATGTGTATGCAAGGATGCCATTTGGCCTAACTAATGATGGGGCAACTTTCCAAAGAGAAATGGATGTAGTATTTGCAGAGCTAATAGATGTGATAATAATGGTATATCAGGATGATCTAACCGCTTACTCAAAAAGGTTGAAGACCACTGCAATCACCTTGAAAGGATATTCATAAAAGCTTTAGAATATGGGATCTCTCTTAATCCAAAGAATTTTCATTTTGGAGTTGAGGAAGGAAGGCTCCTAGGACACATAGTAAATAAGGAGGGAGTAAAATTTGATCCTGAAAGAGTGGCTGCAATCAATGAAGTCGCCATTCTAAAAACTGTTAAAGCCATTCAGTCATTTTTGGGACAAATCAACTTTGTCAGGAGATTCATCTTAAACTTTGCAGATATTGTAAAGCCTATAGTGCAGATGTTGAAGAAAGGAGCCAAAATAGATTGGGATCCAGAAGCATTGGAGTCCTTTGTAGTAATCAAGAGGGCAATATCCGAGGCACCAGTACTGATATCACCATATTTTAGCAAACCATTTATGATCTTTTCTTTTGCCTCATCACACGGTAGCAATAGTATTATTACAGAAGAACCAAAGTGTTTGTGAGCAACCCATTGCATACTTCAACAAATCGTTGAGCCCATCCGAGATTAAGTATGATATAAATGAGAAACATGTCTATGCTCTAGTAAAAGCGGTAAAACACTTCATACCATACCTGGTAGGTGCAGAAATCACAACTTATGTTCCTAGTGTAGCAGTGAAAGATATTTTCAAGCAAACAAAAGTAACAGGAAAAAGGTGCAAATGGATCAATCAAATCTAGGAGTTTAACATTGAGCTTAAGATTCTGCAAGTCATTAAGGGTCAGGGATTAGCTAAACTCATGGCGGGAGCAGATTCTGAAGGATTTCAAGTAAATGAAGTTGGGCTTGAGGAAACCAGTTTCAACATCGAGCACACAACTTGGTACACAAATGTTGTGTATTATCTTAAACACATGAAGTGTCCAGACAATATGAATGATAATCTGAAAAGGACCCTGAAGTTGAAATCATTAAAATATGTGAATATCAAGCAAAAAGAATCTTGCAGGAAATGCATGGTGGGGTATGTGGTGGTCATTTTTCTGCTAAAACCACTGCTCATAAGATATTGAGGGCTGGATATTATTGGCCACATGTATTCAATGATGCCTATACATATGTTAGGAAGTGTGAAGCGTGCCAGAAGTTCTCAGGAAAATTGAAGTATCAGGGGGCTCTCCCATTAAGACCTATGCAGGTTGAAGAACCTTTTCAGCAATGAGGGTTGGATTTCATTTGGGAGATATCAGACAAATCTAGTGGACATCACAGATGGATATTGGTAGCCACCGATTACTTAACCAAATGAGTAGAAGCAATTCCTACCAAGCAGGCCACTAGCAAAGTAGTCATCAAATTCGTGATGGAAAATATCATTACCAGATTCGGTGTCCTTGCTAGGATTATTGTTGATAATGGAATGTGCTTTAGATCTAAGGAATTCAATACCTTCTGTGAGGAGTATGGCATCAAAATATCCCATTCATCTCCATATCATCCCCAAGGTAACAGGTAGGCTGAATCTAGCAATAAAAATATCCTCAAGATCATAAAAAAGATGCTAGGACAAAATAAAAAGGATGGGATTCAAAATTGAGTCTGGCACTTTGGTCTAATAGAAGAACAGTCAAGAAGTCCATGGGAAAATCTCCGTTTGAATTGGTTTATGGCAAGAAAGCTAGACTTCCGTTGGATAATCTTCTGCATGTCCACAAATTTATGATACAAGAAGGAATTGATGTGGAATATCCTTTGCAGGAGAGCTTGATGAGATCAGAACAAAAGCCCAGAAGTGGAATGTTAAGGCACAAAATCAAATGAAAAGGTTATATGACAAAAAGGCAACAAATAGGAAGTTTGAGATAGGTGATTGGGTCCTGATGTGGGATGCCAGAAACTAGGACAAAGGTAGGCATGGAAAGTTTGAGTCCCTTTGGCTTGGGCCATATGTGATTATAGAGAAAGAAGGGGGGGATGCTTATTACATACAAAGTGAAACAACAGACAATCAGGAATTGCCAGTACATGGACAATTCCTGAAGAGATTTTTCTCTTAAAATATTATTCCATGTACAGTAGGTTAGGGTTCATTTTCCATTGTATATACCGCCAGCCACCATTAGTAGGTCCCTATTCACCAGAGATTCTAGATTCTTGAAGGCATCCATAGCATACCTCCATCCCCAATCAGAGCCATTGTCGAGCATTGAATTTAAATCAATAGAATTCAGTGGTTTCAATTGAAGCTATAGAAAATTTCTTGAGAAAAAAAATGAAATCAAGCATGCCCTTAAGAATTTTGATAGAACCCTTGGTATTTCCATTGACATCAAAATCCTAAACATTATCACTCAAGCCAAGGCCATCGGATATACATGTTCATCCTTCACCGAAACGCCCAGTCTGACTGAAATGATTCTATCGAAGAAGCCTACTAGTATCCTATCGATAAAGTGACCTATCGAACAAACCTTGGCCGCGATGGATCTCCAAAGGGATTCACCAAAAGCATTAGTTTCATCGACATAAAGTACATAGAGGAAATCAGAAGTGGTCCCACCGATAAAATACAAAGTTTTGATGAAACTACAGTATCGATGAGACATGTGAGCAGCTCACCAAGGGAAGAAGTTTGGCCGAAAGAGTGATATCGAAGGAACCAATGGATATTTCATCAACGAAGCTATTTCGGGGAAAAGAGCGTATCGAAGAGGCACAAATGATGTTGACCAAAGATAGCTTTCTCATTGAAGGATAAAAGATCGATGAAACATGAGAAATTTCCATCAATGACTTGTTATCGACCGAACATAAAGAGTCGAAGGAGAGTATTTTTCTTTTACCGAAAGAGGAAATTTCATCGACACTAGTACAAAGGCCGGATAATGAAGGATTGTTTCGATGGAATTCTAACATCGATAAAACGGTGGAGAGACTTAGCGATAAAGACATTTTCATCGAAAAGGAAGATTTCAATGAATTGATAAAACATTATACCGACATAAACACTTATAGCGAGGCTTCAATGAAATAAAGATATCGATGAGACCAAGAGAAGTGTTGGCGATGATGTCATTTCCACCGAAATAAAGAATGATGTCGATGGAATATGGTGTTTCGGGGAAACATAAGGTAAAGCCATCGAGACATATGATTTCATCGAAGTACAACACGGGTGTAAGGTTGAATAAGCATCGGTAAAAAATTCAAAGCACTACCAGACAAATGATTATCCATTGCTGTGAAGAAACAAAACAAATCTCAGTGAAGTCACATTACCATAAATTCAAACGAATATCTGTGTGACCGTTTCTTAACTAGAATTATTAATTGATGCTCAATGAATTAATGATGAAGGGACATGACTTCTCATAGAATAGGTATTTCTCATTTATTTATATGAGCATATTTAGTAAAATGAGGGAGGATTAGAATATTAGAGATTGGACAGATACTATAGCCTCTGGCATAAGATTGTACCATTTTGAAGTTTTAATAGAATCGGTCATTTTTCTTTTGTATATGTGCTATGGATTATCTCATTTTCTGTAGGCAGTTGTTTGTGATATTATCTAAGGGAGATAAGGTTATTCATATTCTTACAGTGAAGTTTATGTTTCTATATTATAAATTTGGATTAAAAAGATCTACTCGTGGATTGTAATTGTTCCTTGTAGTTCTTCCTTGAATGGTCCCTTAAGGTTAGGGTTAAATTCATTCAAGTGGTTTATGATATAAACATTTAGAAGATCTCATAAGAAACAGTAATTGACAGATTTACCAAAGGGGTTAGGTATAAAAATTGTTTCACAAATCATAAATTAAGTCCTAGAGAAATATAAGACTTTGTATCCCAAACAACAAAGAAGGCACTGGTCATCCATAAACCCTAATGATCATTATATGAACGCACCTTTACATTAAAGCAATAGGGATTAGTTGAGTAGGAAGTATAGAGTTAGTTAGTAATAGTGTACATATATAGGAATTTCAAGCACAAAGATCAAATAGCTTCCATAACAACAATCTTAAACTCATCTAAAAGACATCTATTCCAAGAACCTTTTCCATTCTGAGATAGGGGTCAGTTAGATCAAAATAATCAATCTGTTATAAAAAGAATTAGTTATCAAAAGCCACTAGTGAATAGGTATACCCGCCTAGGTCTTGCAGAGCCTAAAGTGAGAGAGTTAGTAACCAAATAGGTTCACTCTATAAGTTGGCCAAGTCAAATTGGAGGGTTTGATCATAGGAGTTGGCATTTCCTTAGAACCTATCCAATCTGTTGATTTGAGACCCAACAAGTTCAAAGTTCAAGTTCAATGCCCACTTCAAAAGTTAGTTGTCTTCACGGCTTTGTTTCATGGTAAAGGTGAGCGCTTTGTTTAAAGTTCATGTTGAACTTGAACCTTTGAACCTTTTGGTTCAAGGTTCAAGGTTCAAAGTTGGTTGTGCATCAATTATATATTTGCTCGTTCATTGTCTTTTGTTTTTATGTCGTGAAGACAATTTTATGTTCAGTTCTATGTTCTTTCTCAGAGTTGAACTTGAACCTTTGAACCTTTGGGTTCTTGGTTCAAGGTTCAAAGTTTGAAATTCATAGTCTGAGGCTTCATTTAGAAGTGGTGTGCGTATCATGGAGGGAACATAACGGCGACAAAAGGGAATATTCTAGGTAGTTTGAGATGTTAGTTTCTAATTATGGAAAACAATCATGGTAATTCATGTGACATGTAATGGAGTGACCCAAAATTAAATGCATGCCAGATATCCATCAAATTGGGTGTCAATTCACATGAGCTTACTTAATTAGTACATCTAGCTAGGATTTGATTAAGATTTTATTCATTTTTGTTGCAAAAGCTAGCAATCTCTCTAGTACTTTCTCAGTAGCCATAAAAGCGAAGGAGGCCAGAGATATTGTATCTGCACTCAGAAGGTTTCAAGAATTTTCTATCAGGATCAGGTTAGTTTCAATTGTTTCTTTTTCTACTGTATTTTCTTGCTCAGAAGCTAGTTGTTGTTTGTTTCCTTTTTGTATTAGTGGAATTCATTTTATTACCTAAGTTGTTTGATAAGTATGAGAGGGGCCATCATGAGGCCAACTCTGCCAAAATTGGGTCGTACTTCCTGTTTAATTAGCTCACTACCGAAGATGGGTGACACTTCACTAGCACAAGCAGACCTCACAGACTTCTTAGAAAGAGCTAAGAATCTAGCTCAAAATTCCATGATGGAGAAAATTGTAAGAAGTGGTTTGATTGAAGTTGTTGTATTTCCTGTTGCAGCACCGTGCCCGGAGCTGGTTTTAGAATGCATGAACCGGTATGATGCAGAACAAAGGCGTATTAAGGCTATCAATGGAGAGGTGTTGTTGAAAATTGATAGGGAGACTGTAATGGAAGCCATGAGAATTCCTCATAAGGATTCGTACGAAGACTGGACCATTGGTACTTCATAGTCTTTCTTCTCCGAGAAGAAGAGCACCTACAGAAGCGTAATTGCTAGAAACTGGTTGTTGAAAATCCAAAAAGGAGGTTCCAGGTTGCCAAGGCCACTCACCAGAGAACATTTTATAACATAAGTGCAGGATATTGTTATTTTGTTGAATAGATTGAAGGGAAATGCTCATGCCTTTTATTAGGAAGACTGTATGTATTTCTACATTCAAGTCATGTTGAATGAAAGTGCTTATCTAGATTGGGGGCAAGTTGTTGTAGAGAGACTACATGAGGACTTAATCAAATTTGTAGGGATGAGTGGTTTTTATATGTCCTCGTACCTGTTTTTATCCTGCACTCAAGACTAGAATGACTTACACCATGAACCTTGGGTTGATGGGATAAGGGTTTACAAATATTATCCCGACCTGCAACAACAGAGATATGTTGAAAACTTAATGAGGTGGAACGATATTTTTGTAGGTAGATTGGTTCATGAGCTGCAAGGTAACATAAACAAGAGATTATCAACATAAGTGATGGAATTTGTAGGTATCTATGGTAGTTTCTTCATCCAGTTTGCTCAGTTCACTTATGTTAGAGTTGGCAGCTTTTAGGGTGAACCTTTCAGGTTACCCAGGTATGCTCTGGATAATTATATTTTGATTGAAGTCAGTCGACAACTCACCTACATTGATAAGAGAAATGAAGGGAAGTCTAGAGTTGTATATCTAGTAGAGTTGGGATATTATAGTTGTAGATCTGTTTCAGATGCCTTTAATCTTGAACTTCAATTCAAGAAGTTCAATTTACAGTTATATGTTGCTAGACGCAAATTTGATAGTTGAAGGTTTGACATAGAAAACTTGAATGTTGATATTGATTTGTGTCATGAACCTCAGCTAGAAGACTACTGGGAGAACTGTGATGATGAGTTTGAAGTTAGAAAGAGAATTGTGGTCTAGGTTCACAGTTCAACAAATTGTGATGATGGGCTTATCGATGAATGTCTTTGATGTACAAGAGGATGAGGGTGAAGAAATTGTTGATCTTGAGTTTAATGAGAAGATACAAGGGCAATATATTCCATAAGTTGATTGGGATAGAAAAGGGGATGACAACATTCAAGATAGAACCTTCAATGTTATTAGACGGACACAAAGATGGCTAAAGGACTGTTGTTTTAGATAGTAGCCCATTTCTGCACCTAAGAGTAGAAAAGTTGCTTGAACTCGTGCAACTTCACAAGTATCTTTTCCCTCTTCTAGCATTGCTATTGATATTGAAGGTAATAAAAAATAGAGGATCGAGAAAATCAAAACTACAAACTTAGGAGAATCTTCTATGATTTCCTCCCCTGCTCGTGTCACAAGATCTTGTAGAAAGAAGAACAGTCAGAAACTCCCTACAAATCCACTTGTAGTAGATTTGGACTCTGAAGAATAAATTCAAGGGATAATGGATTCCTAGATGCAAGACAAGCTCATTGCTGGTGCTACTGACAATGGAAAGGAAACTCAAGAAGTTGAGGATTATGTAAACTCCATGGCTATTGTTATCACTAATCAACAATCATCTCCACCCAAGGAAACATCTACTATTCCCAAATGGTTAATTACTTCACTTAGCAAGAAAATAAATGTAATTCCAATCTCAATTCCAATGGAAGACATGGTTAGTAAATGTTTGGGAAGAACGTCAAAGTCCAAGAGACTTAAAAATGAAGCAATGATAGACGTGGATGATCAAACAAGGAATTGGATTGTAGAGGTAGCTCGACTCCCAATGGATAAATATGTTGGGACCATCACTAAAAAAGACTTTATTATTGAGAAGATTGACTTAGGGGTGACCTCTCAAGATGCAGACGCTAAACACCTGGAGACCTCCACCAAGAGAATTCTGACAAGGACTTGGAAGGACAAAAAGGATAAAAATAAAATGAAACATATCATAATGAAAATGGCCCAGTACATCAATGCCATACAAGATCCCAATCCACAACCGCTTTCCTAAGTACCTTTGTCATTTGTTCCAAAGTCACCAATGAACTAGAAATTGCTTGATCAGGTTCAGAGAAGTCGAATGGTAGCAAATGTCTTTAGTGAGTGGCTGGAATCAATTGCTCAGCAAGGTACAAGCTACATCTCTGATCTAATTAAGGTATTTGGAAGTGCAAATTCTATGGGCAAGGAGTTAGAAATGAAAATAATTGCTTAGGAAAAAGAGAAAAGAAAATGGGTAGTTGTACTAAAACAAATGAGAGATACTCAAATGTATGGAGTGATGAACTTCCTGGTAGAAAAACTAGTGCATGGTCTAGATGACAATGTGCTTTTTGTATGTAAAGAAAATATTGAATGGAGGAACTCAATTATTGAACAGGGGCATGAAGAATCAATCAAAATTTTGAAGGAGTTAAAAGAACTGATTAATATTATGCAGAAAGATATGAAGTGCATAGATATTCAACTCCTGAAATATGATAGGAAGACACTTGAAGATCCAGCCAATACGATTCAAGCCTTCAAGGATCGAGTTCAACAAATCCAGGATGGAAAATCCTTAACAATAGAGGATTTCTTGAAAATTGCATGAATTGAATCCATGCTAGTTCTTTGCTTTGATAATATCGAGACACATAAGGGCAAGGTTGTGCAGGTGAGCAAGAAGAAGGAGGTCTGGAAGCAACGAATACTTCATATTGGTCTTTTGCATTATCATCTCATCAACAACTTCTCTACAACTCATTTGGAATGGCGCAATATCTGTAGAACTCCTTCGTCTCAGGAGAAATAGGTGGAGGCCATGTTATCTGCAGGAGCTTGATCGCATAGCCGTTGCTCGTGTCTTATGTCAATTTTCTTGTTTAGTAGTTGTTTTTCAGTTATAAGGATAGACTTTTTTGACTCTCAGGGGAGTTAATCTTTTTACTCTTGTTTTAATTGTAACAAACTATCATAGCTTGGTGGCTATATATACTTGGTTATAAGCCTTGTTAAAGGTCCGAGAATTTTTTGGGTTAAGATAAGACATAAGCTTTATATTTTTGCAGTGCTATGTATTATAGAGGAAAGACAATTTGATCTGAGAATAAAATTGCAATATTTTTCGTTTTATAAATCTGTGTATTTATGAATTGAAGTGTGAATCTCTATGAAGATTTGATTCAATTGCGAAATTTGTCATCTTTCTAATACAATGTGTGAATGTACAAAAAGAAAATCTTTTGAAATGTTTGTCTTGTTGATTAGAAGAATGAAAGTCTATGAGCTTTTAAAAGAAATATGTGCTTAAAAATATTTGTGGTGTTCATTTTGTGTTGACATATGAATGCCTAAGTACCTTTAATGATTTCTAGTAAAAAGTGTGCATAGAAGTTGTTGTAACCTAATCTTATTGAAAATCATTCTTGGGGAGTTGTTCTCGTATACAGAGGTTAAATGTTTAAGAAGTTATCCAACTGTTGGTATGTTTTGTCTTTTGTTTATGGGCATGGAGAAGTTAAAGAATTAAAAATGTGTAAAAGATAAATCTATTAACCAACAGTATTGCAAAGCTCGATCATAGTGACTAGATGAGGAATTTTATAGGAGTATTGTTGGAGAAACAATTCGACTAATTACTCAAAAGATTTAATTCCCATAGGTAGGCTTGAAAACCATTCCATAGCTTGTCCTCCTAAACTCCTCGGGAAAAGGCACATGAGATATGTATGTTTGTGCATGAACTCCATGCATAAAGCACAAAATTCTCTGACATGGTCTTGAGGATCTGCCTTACCGTCATATTTGTCAAACTTAGGAATTTCCACTCTTGAAGGAAATGGAGGCATATGAAGGTTCTTGTCAAATGGGAACGGGCAGATCTCGCCTAAAGAATATTGCGTAGATGATTTATCCTTGTTTTTTATTTCTTTGATTTCGGTCTGTAACGCGTGTAATTGTTTGTTTACCAATGCTAGTGGTGTATCTTCCTCTTTAGTGATAAGGGTTTCAATATTATAATCAGTGGGAAGTTTAGCGCCTTGTTTCGGTAGCTCTAGAAAATGCTCTTCTTTTTCTCTAGCCATGCTAATTTTCATCATTTTCAGATATCTATATCATTTTGACAGCTATTTATAACAACTTTTGTAGGTTCAGAAGCTTTAGACTCACTAGATGAGGAATCACTGTCATTACACTAGAAGAAATATGGCCAATAAATGACTGTGACCAAAATTATTAGTCACGAGACCAAATTTTAATAATTTTTTACAAGAAATCTATGAATGACTAAATAAATGACTAATTTGGTCATCGGGTGAGATCACACAAATAAAAATGACTAAATAAATGACCAATTTGATAGATGATAGAGAAATTCTAAATAAATGACTAGATAATTGTCTGGATCTTCTCTTAAAGAAATTAGGTACTTGTGGAAATGATATAAAAATTTGATCCTAATATTTTTGTTTGTAAATTATTTATTATTTAAATATTATTTTTATTTATAAATAATAAATTATTTTATTAACAGATGTATTATATTATATTTTTTATTTCTATTAAAAATATAATAAGAAGAAAAGTATAACAATTTCACTTGGATTTAAAACAATTTTTGAAGACAAAATAAATATTTTACCTTAAATACTTAAATTATTCTTTATATTATCTTAAATTAAAAATTAAAAATATTCTAATTGTATATATATATATATTCTAATAAATATATATGTATATATACATCTTACTGTTTATCAAAATTGCATGCTAGAAGGGGGAAAAATATAAAATCAAATGACCTTGGTTTAATAATGATGAGTTTTAAATCATTAAATTTCTCCTCTTATTAAGTCCAAAAATTGTAAAGTCATCCTTTCTATGTTGTTTAAAAAAAATATATTGAAATGGTGTCTGGAGGGAATCAAGATCAAATTTTAAGTATAAAGGAAAAATTAAGTCTCCCACGTTGCATGTTAAGTGAAGAGATTAGAAGTGCACTTGTCCCATCATGACGTATGCACAACTAAACTAGGGTTTAACATTGAGAAAGTTTGATTGTTTGCAAAAACAAGCCTTGTCCACTACAAATTCATCCTCATGCAAGGCTAAAATGGCGGTCATAAGGGTAAAATAACCACGGTTTGGAGAAATTCATTGAATGTAAGTAGTTGTTTACGAAGATTTGGTAGCCGATTTAAGGTAAAGGAGCAGTTTAAAGAGGAATAAGTGAAATTTTTCAATCAATGAACAACAGCGCTAAAGGTCGATCAAGGGAAGTTTCTAGAAAAGCTGCATGATGAGGTAGGATTTCAAATCCAACCCGCATACCTTGGTGCTTTATCGTGTTCCTTGGATTTCCATGTGTGCAAAAATTTTGTTGGTTTCAAGATACCATGCATCCTTACAAGTAATCTATTCTTAATTTGTGAGAAGTTCATGTTATCTACAATACCTTTCATTTAGTCTAAACATGAAGCTCTCTTTGTTCTTTTCAAGATTTGGTTATTATCATGTATTCATTGTCCAACTCAGTCATTAAATATTCATGCATCTAAAGATGGCGAGCTTGTAACAATAGAGGTCATATCTTTGTCACACTCATGGAAGATAGAGGGAGATTATTGATAGAAAAAGTGCAATGAATGGGGTTTTTGATAGAGATAAAAGATGAAGGCTAAAACCCTATCATAGATTAAATCACAATTACCTTAAAAGAATCATAGCCATAGTGATTAAATAGTCAAAGTGAGCAGCATAAAGACATTAATATGGTTTACTTGCTTCAAAGGGTTTGAATGTTTGACAAAGAGTATCTTGTTGGGGGGAAGTCACCAAATGATGACGATGCAGTCCTATGTAAGAAAGTCCATCATCAAGGTCACATTTTGTTAGAGTTAAAGGATAGTCTACTACAAAAACAAAGATTATTAGAAGATGTACATTAAAGATAGTGGCTTTGCAATCCTTGTGCAAGGCTATACATCATAGAACCCATTCATATGACAAAAAATTATAAAGCAGCCAATCAACTTCCCATTAACAGTCATAGCACAAGTTTGCACTTCAAGATTAGATAAAGAACTAACAGTCATAACATAGATACAAGTTGCATGGTGTTGTTGCAGCAGAGAAGGTCATATAGAGCCAAAAGAAAAGGTCTTAAAGGTCTTGAACTCACACAAACCCAATGTTTGTCCTAGACATGAGTACAAGACAAATCTAGTTGATCACTGTCATTGATCATACTCATATTGACTGAGACAAAAGGGATATCAAAGCATTCAAAGGGTTTAATGATTGACAAAGAGGACAATGTTTCTAAGGGTCATAGTTCAAGCACAATATCATGAAGCATTCAAAAATAAGAGTCAAAGCCTTGAGACTTGGTTATACTGGCAGTGCAAGATATAGTGTTTTGACCAAGGGCACAAGACAATGAAGAATGAATTATGAGGTTCAAAACTGAGACAAGCCTTAGAGCAGTCCTTCAAATTCTAGCATAGGTCTCAAAAAGATCAAAGATCGTTGTCAAAGCACACTGAACATTAAATAGACATGAAAGGTCACAATGACAACATAGAATTCATGAATGGATAGAGTATCTTCATTCTAAAATTCATCATGATAGTCTCAAACCAATTTATGAAAGCTATTAGAGTTGGCTTTAAGACATATTATTGCAGTTCCTAAACCAAAGAAACCGTGGTCACTTTGACTATCATGAAGTTATGAGATAATGAATATTATTTCAATCAAAGGACTTCATGGAGTTATATTGGTAGAGGGAAAAGATATCATGCTAAATGGTAGTATTTAATATTAAATACTTCATACACACAGTGCAATCGCTATTGTCACTAAGTTTTCATAGTCTCAAAATAAGGGCAGATTTCATAATGTAAAGTTATTTCAATTTCAATTAAAGAACAAGTTATGAACTATGTATGCTATAAATGCATATGAGGAATTATGTTGATGTCTAATAATTCTGATTTTATCTGCAGGTCTGAAAGAGAGAGATCATTTTATGTTTTCTATGTCATCTCCAAATGAATTCAATTGGTATATATATCATTTAGGCAACCGGTCAATTGGTGTATTGGCCGGTCATGCCTTTTAGGCATGACCGATCAATGCACCCATTGATCGGTGCCTTTGTAATTATACCATTAACACAAGGCTGTTTATCGGTTCAAAACCTTGATAGCATATTGTAATATAATAGAATGATTGATCAAGATAATGAATCGGTTCATGTAAACACCGATGATTCAAAATGCACGATGTATGTAATCCAACCGGTGCAGTTGTTAACCACTGTTAATTTCAAATGAAGCGGTGTATGTATTAAGCCCGATAACAAATATGCCCGATGATTAAGCCCGATAACAGATGTGGATCGGTGCCAATAGTTATGCACCCGATAGCAAGTATGTATCGGCTAATAACCCGATAACTTATAGCATTTAATATGCTAAGCAATGTTTGTAAAATCCGATAATCATATGCAATATAAGTTTAGACATGAAGCATGTAAATAACAGAACAAGGAAGGTTAGAAATATCTTATCTTGCATAAGCTACCATGCATTAACACTCCCTCTTAGCTTTGGAAGATAGATAAGGCAACTTGCATCACATTTCCTTTTCATAACTAAGATAATGTCAATCAACAAAAATCATTTATACATGAGAAGTACCATCAAGACATATGATACAAAATAGAAGAACATCACCTGAGTATGTGACATAAAGTATTATTTTAACATGTGATAAAAGTAAGAGAATCATCACCTGATCATGTGAGAAATCACCAAAACATGTGATTTGTAAGATTCATCAAGATATCATCTAACACGTGATATTAGTATTGCCTAACACGCAATACTTAAGGATAAGTCTATGAGAAAGGTTAGTTTCTCATCATATCCAAGTTGTGATAAGTGCAATAACATTTGTAAATGTTTATCACAACATAGTCATGGCAAATCCATGACTTACCAGAGATCCAATCATGATCAATGGTTGAGATATCACCTACACGTGATATCAGTATTGCCTAACACGCAATACAAGGATAACCATATGAGAAGTGCTTAATTTCTCATTATATCCAAATTGTGATAATGCAATAACATTTGTGCAAATGTTGTATCACAACATGGTCATGGCACATCCATGACTTACCAGTGATCCAACATGATTACTGGTTTGACTATCATAAGATCGTCACCTTATGATGTCTACATACAAGTGTTCAGTATCTGAGAGATCGTCACCTCTTAGATATGAACACAGGTGGCAAGAAGCCAAGAGATAGTCCAGACATGACAAAGAAGTTTACACATTAAACATCTTAAATATATGTAAGTATAGATTACAAAGCAGATTACCTTTCTATCATACCTAAACCCTTTCTGAAGTGATCAACCTTCACTCTGGAAAGTGGTTTGGTCAGAATATCTGCAGTCTGATCTCCTGTACACACATATTCTAACTTTATCACATTCCTATCAACCATATCTCGTACATAGTGATATGGAATCTCAATATGTTTGGACCTGTCATGAAATACTGGATTTACAGAAAGTTTTATACAGCTTTGATTATCACACTGAATAACTGTAGGTTTCATAGGTTCTCCAAATAATCCCACGAGCAATTTCCTTAGCCATACTGCTTCTCGGGCAGCCATTGAAGCTGCAATATATTCAGCCTCTGTGGAACTCTGAGCTACTGAAGATTGTTTTCTGCTGATCCAGGATATCATGGCTGACCCTAAACTGAAGCAACACCCTGAAGTGCTCTTTCTGTCAGTCACACTGCCAGCCCAATCTGAATCTGTAAATCCATGTAGATCTATGTCAACCTTTTCATATTTAAGACCAAGCTTTAGGGTACCTTGTAGATATCTCATTATATGCTTTACTGCAACCAGGTGTATCTCCTTAGGTTCACACATGAACTGACTTAAGGCATTAACAGCATAGCAGATATCTGGCCTTGTATTTACTAGATACATCAGGGACCCAATCATCTGCCTGTATTGAGTGGGGTCAGTAGGTCTTGATTCTGCTGCTGCTTCTTTAAGTTTATGGAAGTTGGTTTCCATAGGAGAGGTCATGGGTCTGCAGTTTAGCATTCTAAATCTTGTCAATATGTCCAAGGTGTACTTCCCTTGGTTCAGTACAATATTATCAGAATTCTGCCATACTTCCAATCCTAGGAAGTAATGAAGAAGCCCCAAGTCTTTCATATCAAATTCTGTGGATAGATCTTTCTTGCATTGATCTATTAGGTGATTATCTCCTGTAATTAATAAGTCATCAACATATAAAATTAATATTAACATATCACCTTTATTTCTTTTGAGGTAGAGATTATGATCTGCATCATTCTTAGAGAAACCCAGCTTTGAGAGGTAGGTGTCAATTCTTTCATACCAAACTCTGGGAGCCTGTTTGAGCCCATAAAGAGCTTTCTTGAGTCTACACACATGAGACTTTGCATCATGAATTTCAAACCCTTCAGGTTGCTCTAAGTAAACTTCTTCCATGATCTCGCCATTTAGGAATGCTGTCTTAACATCCATCTGATGTACCTTCCACCCCTTTGCTGCTGCAATGGCTAGGACAGCTCTTACTGATGTGTACCTGGCAACAGGTGCAAAAGTTTCTTCGTAATCTATTCCTTCCTTCTGTGAGAACCCTCTAGCTACAAATCTGGCCTTGTGTTTTTCAATACTGCCATCTGCAGCATGCTTGATTTTAAACAACCATTTAGAAGACACGATAGACTTCTTGGTTGGCCTAGGAACGATCTCCCAAACATCATTCTTCATAATGGACTGATATTCTTCAGTCATGGCATCTATCCATACTTTATGTTTGAGTGCATCTGAAACATTGTTAGGTTCAGCTTTAGAGAGATCATTCATAAGTGCAACATAGTTGATGAATTTATTAGGCGTCTTGCTTTCCTTGAAGGTTCCTGAAGGAGCAGCGAACTTCTGAGCTTCTGCTATAGTTTTGGTGGCCCATAGTGGTCTTTTCTTGTGATTATCTATAGGTGGGTTTTGTGTTTCACTTATAGTTTCCTCAAGATACTCCCTCTGAAGCTCAGGAGTAGGTTCTTCTTCTAGGTTAGAAGAAGGATTATGAATTTTAGGTTCTATTGTATTTTGAGCCCTTTTGAAGGCTAAATCTTCTTCGAAGATTACATCCCTACCGAGTTCAATATTTCTCTGTCCTTGTACATAGATTCTGTAGGCTTTAGAAGTTTCACTGTATCCTACAAGTATTCCCCTTTTTCCAGAGGGTTCTAGTTTTAGTCTTTTCTCTTTAGGTACATGAATATAGACCGGACACCCAAATATCCTAAGATGGCTGATATCTGGTTTTGTTTTGGTAAAGACTTCCTCAGGAGTTTTATCTTCAAGGTGTGAATGAGGACATCTATTTTGTATGTACACAGCAGTGTTGGTTGCTTCTGCCCAAAGGTTCAAGTTTAGATTTTGATCTAGTATCATGGCTTTGGCAGCTTCTACTATGGTCCTATTTTTCCTTTCAGCTACTCCATTTTGTTGTGGATTATAAGGTATTGATAACTCCCTCTTAATCCCAGAATTTTTACAAAAGTCTTTAAATAGTTCTGATGTGTATTACCCCCATTGTCAGTTCTTAAGGTTTTAATTTTGTTTTCAGAGAGATTTTCTGTTAATGTTTTAAACTCTTTGAACCTACTTAGGATCTCTTCTGATTCTTTACATTTCAGAAAGTAGATCCACGTCTTCCTAGAGTAGTCATCAACAAAAATTACATAGTACAAAAATCCCCCTAGCGAGGGTACGGACATAGGTCCACATACATCAGAATGAATTAACTCCAAAACTTTGCTAGTTTTCCTAGTACTATTCTGAAATGCATTTTTGGTATTTTTACCTAAGGCACACCCTTTGCAAGCCTCCGAATGATATTGCTTCAACTTAGGTAGACCTGTGACAAGGTTTCCCATGGTTGACAAAGCTCTATAATTCAGATGACCTAATCTCCTGTGCCATACTTCATTTGCATTAGTTGCTTCATGGATCAATGCTAGATTGGGCTCTGTACATAGCTCATACAAATAGCCTTGTCTTCGACCAATGACCTTAGCGTCTTTGATGGAGGATCTCTTTGGCCAAGCCAACACCTTGTTTTCCATGAAGGTCACTCTGTATCCTTGATCTTCTAGTGCTGATATGGAGATTAGATTTCTTTTGATGCCTGGAACATATAGTACTTCTTCAAGTCGTAGTGACATGCCTGACTTCAGTTTGATGGTGCAGGTTCCAATTCCTCTGACTGGATGTGAAGAATCGTCTCCGATGGTTACTTCCTCATCATCTTTCTCTATCATGGAGTCTAGTATTTCTCTAAAGCCGGTGATGTGTCTGGATGAACCACTGTCGATCACCCATGAGTTAGATTTGTTTGAAGTATGGCTTGTAAGTGCTGAGTAGAGGACATAGTTCTCGGAGTCATTTTCTTTTCTAGATTTCTTCACTTTTGCAAATGTGGCTTGCTTCCCTTTCTCCGGACAGTTTGCAACATAGTGTCCGAATTTGTCACACCTATAACATTGAACATGTGATAGGTCTTTCTTAGAAGTGTTCTTGCCTTGTTTGGCTTTTCTTTTCTTGAATTGCTTCTTTTTGTACCTTTTATTGATGTTTGTATTTAGGACTTGCAAGTCTTCATCTATATTCTTTTGTTTTATTCCTACTTTGTTCAATCGGGATTCTTCTTGTAGACAGTCATCTCTTAGTCTTTCAAACTTAGGATATTTGGACCTTGCACTGATGCCTTGGACGAATGTGCTCCATCCACTAGGCAACCCATCTAAAGCAATGAGTGTTAGTTCTTTGCCTCGGATCTCGTAGTCCAAAGTTGCAAGTTCATCTTTTAGAACTGATATCCGCATGAAGTAGGCGTTGATTGTCTCCCCTTTGTTCATGGTGATATGATTTATTTCTCGTTTTAGTGCTAGAGTACGACTTGCATTTGATATCTCAAATGTCTTTTCAAGTGCCTTGAACATTTTATAAGCCGTCTCCTGCTTTCTAATGATGGGCATTATATTATTTCTTACCCCATCCACTATTATTTTAATAGCCTTATCATTTCCCTCGATCCATGTGGATTTCTCGGTTTCATCTTCTGGTTGTGCACTTTCAGTTTGGACATATGAATCAACTTTGTTTTCTCTTAAAATCATTTTGATTCTAAACTTCCAAGCTGAAAAATCTTCGCTACCTCCGAGTCTATCTTCGAATCTGATAGCGTTGGCCATTATGGAAATGTGATGTAGTTTGTAACTTAGTCCTTGAATTTTATCAGAATTGAATAGCCTTAGGTTCGATTACCTTGGCTCTGATACCATGTAAAGTTATTTCAATTTCAATTAAAGAACAAGTTATGAACTATGTATGCTATAAATGCATATGAGGAATTATGTTGATGTCTAATAATTCTGATTTTATCTGCAGGTCTGAAAGAGAGAGATCATTTTATGTTTTCTATGTCATCTCCAAATGAATTCAATTGGTATATATATCATTTAGGCAACCGGTCAATTGGTGTATTGGCCGGTCATGCCTTTTAGGCATGACCGATCAATGCACCCATTGATCGGTGCCTTTGTAATTATACCATTAACACAAGGCTGTTTATCGGTTCAAAACCTTGATAGCATATTGTAATATAATATAATGATTGATCAAGATAATGAATCGGTTCATGTAAACACCGATGATTCAAAATGCACGATGTATGTAATCCAACCGGTGCAGTTGTTAACCACTGTTAATTCCAAATGAAGCGGTGTATGTATTAAGCCCGATAACAGATGTGGATCGGTGCCAATAGTTATGCACCCGATAGCAAGTATGTATCGGCTAATAACCCGATAACTTATAGCATTTAATATGCTAAGCAATGTTTGTAAAATCCGATAATCATATGCAATATAAGTTTAGACATGAAGCATGTAAATAACAGAACAAGGAAGGTTAGAAATATCTTATCTTGCATAAGCTACCATGCATTAACACATAACACAGTCATGGGATTGTTTGGAGGAATGATTGTAAGGTCATATTCATAAGACATCATGACAAGGGTAGTCTCAGTCATAAGAATACAGTCATAGCAACATATAGATAATTCCTCAGGTAATCACAGTGACCTCTAATACAAAAAGAAGACATATCATAGTTCACTGTAAAAAATGACACATGAATAGAGTATACAGAGCCCAAAGGCATAGACACAGAGACATTTAATAGCCCTATCTCGTCAAAAGAATACCATTTTCAGCCCAATACAGTAAGAACAGTGAAAGCCATGAAAGAGTTAAAGTAGCAAAGTGAGGATTCCAGTAACCAATAGTAGTAGAAATAAAGAATAACACAGTAGCATAAATGAATCACAATCCAATCAATGACAATTGTTTATTCACTATTTTAACAAATGTCCATGAAGCAGTGACCTAAGAGATCAAAAAGAAGTGAAGGTGTCATTAAAGGGCTTGAGAATAAGAAATATGTTGTCACTTTAAGACTGGAAATGATCTTTGTTCTTAGATGGCATCTCCTTGTTAGTTTGATTCAAACCCTTCTTTTATGCATTGTTACCAAAATTCATTGGCATACCTCCTCAATTGTTACTTAAATTAATGTTATGCGAACAGTCGAAGGGAAGGTAACCAATGGTCTTAACAAGATATACAACAATATAATACGTTGAAAAAATAACAAAGAAATAATCTAGACATACGCCCATCTTTGTTTTGCTCTCCTGATCTATTTCAAGATGAAATAGATCTCCTTTTACCACAGGGGCATCGTTAACAGAAACAGAAATACAACCACCCATTTTTTTTTTCTCCCATTCTCTTACCTAATTAAATGTTACTCAAATTAAGCATCGATGGTGAAAATTAAAAAAATAACAACTTTTGGCCCATACTGAGAAAAATCTAGATAATTAATGCTTAAATTTTGCAGGAAAACCAATCAGCTTGCACAAGAAAATATACTCCCAATCTGTGTTTTTTTTAGGTTGACATTCAAATTCATAAGAGATTTTTTAAAATGGTACAAAACCAAATCAAACTAAAAGAATTACATACCTGATACGAAATGTTGCCACTGTTCAATCCCTATGCTGAGAGCGTTATGCCTGCCACTATTCAAATGTGAAATTAAAGAGAGTGGGCCACTTCCATCAGTTACACTCACACCGTTATCATTCCACCACTTCCCACATCTTCATAGGTTTTTTAGAAGAGTAACCTGTCAATTGGGTTGGACTACCTTCAATGTATTGAGTATATTCTTTTACATTGAACTGATATGGGTTAATCAAAAGTCACGACTATCTAGAGCCAACTTGATATGAATTAAGAATGAGATTAAAGTATATAATAATAAAAAAGATGAGGTAACAAGGTCCAAAACAAAAAGCACAAAATTGAGGCAGATTCAAATGTTTTGAACGCCAAATCTAGGACTTAAGTAAACCTAAGAAACTAGACAGAGCTTTACAGTAACACTGGTAACCAAACTGATTCATGTATTAAGATAGATCTAGTATTTAACGAATTTAAGGGTTTTCCTTGGCATTATGGGTTATTATGCATCTTCTTGAAATATCCATTAGAATGTATGCTTGGTTTATCAAATCACTGTTATAATGAAACATCAAGTAACAAGGTAGCTTGCTCCTACAATAAGATAGCCCGATAAGATCAAGAACAACAAATAAAGGGAGGTTATTTGAGTCTAACAAAGGAAGGAAGCATTGTTTTTACAAATCAAAGAAATACCACATCATTCTATAAAGAGAAGGCTATATGATTTTTTAATCATACTCTAAATTACACTTTCCCACACCTTGTTGATCTGATAGATTCAATAGACCTTATTGTTACAAATTTGACATTCTTGAATGCACCATTTTGGACCATCCACCCAGTATACTGTAAGTTTGAAACTTAAAATATTTGTATGAAAATTGCTATTTTGGATGCTGCCAGATCTTAGGATTGCATTCATGTAGGGGAATCTGTATAAATTTAGCTATGTACAACAAGGGATTATTCAAGAGTGATGCAAATTGATATCTTTTGTTTTGATTTACAACAATGTGCGAATTAGGAATCTTACAATCCTTGCTCCACTCGATTCACCTAACACAGATGGCATTGATCCAGGTAAGTTAATCTATTAATTATAAATAACCTAGATAAACATGGGGAAATTATATTTTAAATTCACTGAACAGGATATTGTTCTTATCCTATTATTGCTCCCATTTTGTGACCCCTGTCATCTTTTCTCTCTTGTTTATGATGTTTGATGTTGTTTCTGGCCAAAAGTAAACCGTTTTTATTATTTTTTTAAATATTGAGGAAAGTATACAAATATGACTCATACAAACATATAACTAAGACTTACCTTCTTTCAAGCACCAACACGAGCTAATACATAGCTCCTTTTGAGCATTAACAATTGATTGATCCTTAGCTCCTTTTGAGAAACCATACTAGAAACCAACAATGGAAGACCAAGAACAACACCTTAGAAATCATATCCATGCTAGAAGTCAACAATGGAAAACCAAGAGTCACTTCCTAGAATTCCACATTAGATGTCACTTTTGAGTATTTGAACTTGGGTTTCTACAGTGAGAACCGAACACTTTAACCAATTGAGCTCAACCACTTTAACAACCATTTATTTTTCTAGATTTATGTAGTGCTTTAAACTTCATCCAAATTTGTATCAAAATATGTTACTCCTATCTTAAATATTCATTTCTGTCATATTCTAGCTAGCATAACTCCTATTTAGTATGTCTCCTGCTATATACCATACGATTTTCCAAAATCTTGTCTTAGTAACCTATGATAACTTTTGGACTGTCTTTCTTCTTATTCTCTGTGTGCTTATTCTTTGACTTGTCCTCTTGAACCTATTTGTCTCTCCTTAAGGTGATAAATATATTGTATTCTGTGTTTGATATGTATGATCAACTTCCATTAAAAATATGTGAATTGTCCATTTCTCTTCAAGATTGATCTTTGTATACTCTTTCTAATGACACCGTGCTTTTTTGTTGATGTATCATCATCATTACCCTTTTCCATGCAATGTGTACATTATTTAATACTGTTCATGATAGTGATATATTATTCTTGTTTGGAGTTGTAACTTAGACTTTGCTCCTTTGATCATTTACCCGTCTTTAGAAGCTCTTCTCATGGCCTATGACTGCAAAATGTTTTCCTCTAATGGAATGTGATCATGATGCAATGAGGTTCCATAGATCCTCATATTCTCTTATCAAAACAATAAATATAAACTGACTTTGAATGCTGCAACAAGGTTCTTTATTCTACTCTTCAAACTCCTTTGCCATCAATATCACACAAAACTTGTCTTTTTTACCCCATCTTGATTGCTATAGTAGTGTTTCAAACTTTTGAATCATACCTTTTGTGAGATTTTGCCAAAATCAAGAGCTCAATGAAAAGTACAAAATAGAGACAAAATATAGGACAAGAATAAACTGTATTCTCATCAATAGATAGATGATCAAAAGATTAATAGTTGTTACATACAATAGATGAGCCTGCATATATAGGCAAGGCAATATGGATATGTGAGCATACAAACATGACATGTGGCTCAATAAGAAACAAGGGTAGGTAGGAAATAGGTGTGGTAGGTAGGAGAAACAATAAAATATTTCACATGAGGTGGATCACGCACCGAAGGTGGAATTATCACTCCACAATAAGTGGATATGATAAAGTAGTAACAAGATCAACACCATAAAAGGTGGAAATTCTCCTACACACACTATCCGTATGTGGCACAAACACCAAAGTGTCTCATACCCAAACTACTATGAAATGCATTTCCTAAGTAAACTTAAGTAAGGTGTAATAATATCCATGATGAATAATTATTTACACCAACACCTTTTGTAAAGGCTTGAGATTTCATCTTATCACTGAAACATTTCTTATCATGATTTTGCCTCATGTGATTCACTCCCTTTTCTTTTATGCCATCTTTATATAGCGTATGACTGTAACAAAAACTTTGGTTTCCACTCTTGTAATACTACTGCTCCATGGCTTTAACTTAATAGTTTGTCTAATGTTTGTATCTTGGAAAGCTTCTATTTGTTTTTCATGAAAATTCTCAAATTGGCCATGTATTGCTTTTGAGTTTGTTGCTCCTTTAACACTTTGGGACTGCTATGATGGCTACCCCATGTCTTTATGGTTGCTATAATGTCTTTATTGCTACTATAGTGTCATTATTGCTGCTATAATATCTTCTTTGATGTTGTAAACCTGAAAAATGATATTCTATTGTCTTTCTAAATCTGAAAATGACTGTCTTTCTTCACTATTTGTATTTGGCTCTTATCCTAGAGTTTGGAGAGCTTTTCATGACATCATTATGGCTAAGATCCAAATCACCATTCTTCATGCCCAGTCGCTCTATGAATTCGTCTTGAGTGGTCTTTCTTGGAATTTGCATGCTTTGATTAAGGGTTGTCATCAACCCCTTATCACCGTCTTGAAGTCACTTTCTTCTTGTTGTTCTTGATCATTATTTTAATCTTGGTCATGCTGGAACTCTTTCAAGGACTGTATTTGCTGATGATTGTTTTCAAAAGCCCTTGAAATGTGTCCATCATTAGTTCACTGTCCATTAAGACTATTGGATGTGATTAATTATTGGATAGTGAATACTCTTAATGACATCTTATAATGCACTTTTCCTTCATGATTTTGAGCTGCAAGTATTGCCTTTTTCAAACTAAAATGGCATTACTCTTAGAGGTTTTGTCTTCTAGTTGTATGGACTGCTCATGATCCTATGTGCTTGATGCTTTATCATCACTGTATTTTGTATATACCCCCTTCTCTGAGACTTTTAGTTGCAAATTATACTAATGCTTTATCTTAATTTCACTTTTCCAGCCTCATGACTGTTATTGATTATGAAAGTCTTCTCCCTTCACCTGTGTTTGGTTCTTGAAGATCACCAAGTGTTCTCAATGTCCCTGCTTCAACATTTTAGTACTTGACAATGAATATTCTAGAATTTTATGCATGTTATGTTCCTTAAGATTCTGTCATTTCACTGTCTCATGAAATGACCTCCATCATTATTCTCCTTAACACATTTGTTCATTTTTGATAGGGACTTCTCTTTATTCACTGTATTAGCCAATGATGCTCTGTGACTATCTATTCTCTATTTTTGTGAAGCTTATTTACCTATTAGATCAGTCACATCTCTACACTTTGAAGGGCTCTAATTATTCATTGATTATATATGATGGTTGTCCTTGCTCTAAACTCGAATCTTGCTTCAGACCTTGTGCCATCCTTTCATCGGTGTATAACATCATTGTTACTGTCTTGGCTTTGTTCTCATACTGTAGTTGCTCACTATCTTTTTCAGATCTGCTCTTTCTTTTTTTTGATGTCTTTGAGCCCTTGTAGCAGACCCTGTGAACTATGTTTCATACTTTTAAAAGTCTGAGATTTTTATGTATTAAGATCATTATTGTTGTTGAACTACAACTGGTTTACCCTCTGTGATTGGGAAGGGACCTTTTCCTTTAAAATCACCAATATACCGATTGTTTGAGATTGGAATGCACTGTTAAAATCATTGTATGATCCAATGTGGTATGAACACTTTCATTTAGTTGTTGGATTATTTTTACCTTCTGCTCTATTTTTGACAGTGATCTTCTTATTTGTAAACTCCCATGCATAACTCTCTATTTACCTTGAAGATGTCCCTACTATTGTATCTTATTCAATTTATAAGACTTATGGACTGTCATTTTCAATCCCTTCACTGTTATGTCTTTTATTTGAAGGACTATCATAAGGATCTTTTGAAGGTTTCTATGAGTCTTTCTTTTGCCTTTGACTACATTTTCAGGATACACATGACCACATATAGTATAAGGAGTTCTATTAATCCATTTCCAGCTCTATAGCGACCATAAAACTTCCTCTTTAACTGGAACCTCCATGGCTTACTTCACTGATACTTGGAGTTGATTGTGATACATCTCTGCCCTGTGTTTGGTGATTGTGCATCTTTGGAGTGCTAGAGTGCAATCATTTATTGTATACCTACATGAAATACCTTTTTCAAAACTCTCAGGATTGCATACTTAATCAACAACTCTCAAGTACTATCTTGATAGCATTGATCACAAGGTGATTGTCTTCATACCAGGTATCTTTGTCTACTTAACTTGCCCTCTTTATTCACCATCCATACTATCTATAACTGTCTTTCCTCTCCGTTCACTCATGGATATGATCATTGAGACCTCTCCCTTTATCCAATCAATCCTGCTATGACAATATTCTCTGATAAGAAAAGGACAGTCCAAGACAGTAGCAACTACTTGCTAGCATCCTTTGACTGTGATTTTTGGTAGCACTGTGCTTCGTGCTAAATGTTGCACTTTCTTGTCCTAAATGATTGTACCAATCTATGGGCTGTGAAAAATGACTTTCCTCATTGTTCACAGCTTTATCGTTTTTGTACTTTATTTCTTCAAGGCTGTGATTACAAAGTTGAAGGGCTGCTCTACAATTTTTCTCTTTTATATTGTCTTTGATCTTTAGGTATCTCTTTTGCTCTTGGTGATGCCTCTATTGATCTTGCAACTCTAAGATTGCTCCAATCCCTAATAGATCATTCTATTTGACCGTAGCTCCCTTCATCTTATCACTGTTATGGTCTGTTGTTCATGGTGAATGATGAAGAACTGTGGTATGATTTGATCCTACTGATTTGATCTTGCATTCTTGAACTTACGGCTTATGGCTCTACACTTGACAAGGATTGTCCTTTATCATTTGACCGAGACAAAACACTATTACTGCTACAACATTTTGAAAAATAAGGTTGAATGATTGTAAACACAATCACTGATCTTCATATGCTGCTAGCTCACTGCTCATGCTTCTAATGATAGTGACTGTATTTTATACTGTATATGCACTCTATCCACTTTGTTTAGCCTCAATTTGTAGTATCAATATTGACTTGAATCTCTGTTCATTTCTTCATCTTCTGCACTCACTGTAGATCTTTTACTATATTTTTTACTTCTTTATTGGCTAACTGAGACTGTCCTTTTTGATTTATTGTCCTTGACATTATCTTTATCTATCTTTGGGCTCAGATGTATCATTGATTTTTCTATTGTCTTTGGCGACAATGAATGCATTCTAATTCAAGAAGTTTTTGTCCCAACGATCTTTATGCTCATTGTGAATGTGAAAGGCTCCTTAAATGGCTCTTTGATTCATGGATGCTCCACTGGCTCTTTTATATTGACTATGGCATGCATTCATCTGAGTGCTTTCATCCACTGCTCTTAGGGTTTCTTGACTGAGACAACTCTCCATTGTTTTTTTATCTCTTTTCTATATATTGATTTTATCATTAATACTATTGCTCTAGATATGAATGGCTCTTTACTGTTGTCATGCTCATGTTGTTCTTGACCCTTTGTCTCAGTAGTTTGTAACCACATTTTGAATATTCAATTTTCACTGTGTTTTTGTGCTCTTTATTTTCCAAGACTTTGCCATTGTATAAACCCACTGTGTTGGCTTCCCTGAACTATCTGCTTTTTCTCAGTTGGGTTGCTACTACTCCTTGTGGATGCATCTTTGCTTTGCCTAAAAAGAATCTTCAAAACTTTGTAAATACCTAATGGGTTGTCCATGGTGCTCATGCTAGCACTTTATTTTTTTAATCCCTCCTCTTGGTCTTCTACTACATTGGTATCGATGCTTTTGTAGGCCTCTTGGATGTCGTTATGTTTTCGTATCCTCTAACTGGACTATTCCTTTGATTCTTTATAATAGATAAACCTTCTTTCTATGCTCCTTATGATAGTGGTCTCCTCATTTGTCACTGTATGCTCTTGAACTTCCAACTCTATTGCAAAATGCCCTTGATTCATAATGAACTATCAAATGAATCTTATACCTTTGTTGAAGCTCTATCATTTTTCCTTCCTTAAAACATTGACTGTAACTTTACTCTCTACACACCACTGTCACCAAGTTCTCCGTCTAAGACTGCTTTTTTGATTCCATGAGGTTGCAATATTGGCTGTCATCTTTGATTAATATTTTAATTGAAATATTATGATGAGTGTCTAATATGCTTTTGAAGCTCACTGTGATCTGAATGTTTTGTTGATCAACACTATATTTTACCTCACACTATCAAAGCTATTTTGTTAGGCTTTGTCAATCATTGTATTTCCTCAAGATGACTGTAACTAGTCCTTGTCCATTCTTTGTTTTCCCACTGTCTTGTGGTATTAACTTTGTTTCTCGTTTCAATTGTATTCACAACTCTATCCATTTTTCCACCCGACAGCAATGTATCTTTCATACCAAATCACGATATGAGTAATTCAATGTGCACAAACACAAATGATACGTTTTGTGCAACACCATCCATTTTTTCAAACCATAGCAATGGATCATTAATCTTATGTAACAAACCAATTAGTTAGTAATTCAATATAACATGAGCTAGGTCAGCTTTTTCCTTTAGTTAAGGTACCTGAAAAAATATGGAGGTGTTAGGCACACCTTCGAGTGTTCAAACAAAAGCATCTTAGTTACAGAAAGCATTCAATTTTCATATTGAAAAAAATCTAAAGCCAAAGAATTGCATTTCAATGCACATGGAGCATCATATCCAATTAATTGTATGAAGCTTTGAACACACTCAAAAAATGTAACAATAAATTTGAATCAATAGGTTTGGAGTTTTACTGCTTGGGAACATGGGATATAGCCCTTAATAATTTTTTATTGTAAGTTACCTTAAAAGATTTAACAAAGGTGTCAAGATCACCTTCAAAGTGCCCAAACAAAAGTATCCTACTAACAACAAATATTCAATTTTCATATTAAAAACAAATTCGTTAACCAAAAGAATATGTTCAATGAATACACTGTTATCTCATTAGTTTGTACACACTTTTAAAATGTGACCACCAACATGAATCAATAGGTTCATGTTTTTACTGCTTGGGAACAAAAGCAAAGTAATCGCACAAATAACGCAAGACATACACAATAAATAATATGTCATATATTAGTGTACACAAGGCTAAATAAAGTGCAGTGTTATATCAATAATTACGTCATAAACAAGACCGGTGATGGCTATACGGGGCAAATAAATTGACAATATCCATTTTGTTGGCAACAAAGCCTGAGCATGGCTGCACTTGTGTTAGTTTGGTGACTACCAAGGCCATGCATAACTCAAGGTAGATCTCAGTTGGAAGGAATTCTTTATGTTTGGTGAGAGACTCCAGATGGAGCAGAGAATAGAGACCACCCTACTATAGAGTAGAGAAGCAACAAGAATCAATAAGAACATTGCATTCAAAGGTATTTTTGTTAGGACTTAAATAGTGTGTGCTACAACAGACGACAAAGGGTCTTATCTGCAATAAAATCACAATAGAATATCACTCACTACTGCAAAATAATGAACTACAGACATACAAATATTTTGCATTCTGGATTCAGATTATATTTTGTATTTGCCAAAATAAAGGAACAAACATATCACCATTCAAAATTGATATGTGTGACATACTGACAATATTCTACACGTGCACTTGAGCTCCCCTCTTTTTCCAACATCCTCCATATACAACCCCATGGCCGTGTACATGTGCATGTGTCTGAAAACATGTAAATCTTAATATTAGGCGTTGATTGATGGTTTCTCATTTATTTTGTTAAAGACCTGTTTAGTTGCTCTTTTAATCTCTGCTATGACTGCAACTTCACTTAATTTCTATCACTTTGGGTCTGAGAATGACTTTTAGGACTGTTTCTATGATAGTAATGACTGCTCTTTGGTGTTCTGTAACCTCTTTGCTCCATGATTATAATGTGATAAATCATGACAATGCCATGTGATTGTGATCTCTCTCTGTTGTTTTTTGACAGTTACCTCACTATACTTTCATTACTTCACTGTGTTCATGAGATTATATTCTTGATCAGGGTAGATGCTATATGATTTTCTCATCTTTGTTTCATTGTTATCATCATTAGAGGCTGCTATTTTGATCATGATTTTGGTATAGGGCTAACTCTGTGTCTTCAACCATCTACATCTCTTTTACTGTTGTTCATGGGCTCTTGTTCTGATACATGGAGATCTCTTATGATCTTGTTGTCACTGTCATTGGACTGCATACTCTTGTCATTCATGAATGCTTTGAGCTCTCAGTTCTTCTACTGAGTGAAATGCACTTCTCACTGTCAAACTGATAATGAAGACTATATTTTTACATTTGCTTTCATTGTAGACTCCATGATGTATCTTTGCAACCTATGTATGTTATTACTGGTATCATTCTCACATGATGATTATAACTGTTCCATACTCTCATTGGACTAATCTATTGATATGAAATAATATGAATTTTATAAACGTATTAGATGCCTGAGACTGGTTACTATCATCATGCCTATATCAAGTCTTCTTTTAAGGCTACTGCTCATTACTAGGGTCTGAGATATAGTTGCTTGAGCGAGATATAACATAACATATCAATCTTTTGCATGAGAGTTGTGATCATCCTTTAGATCTATTCTTTGACTGCAACATGCTTGATCACTGTAATACATAAGCTATGATAGCTACACTACTACGTTACCCCAAGTTTCCGGGATGGGGGGACGAGTTTCCGGGACGGCAATTTTTTTTGCCAAATTTGAGGACTGGGGGGGGGGGGACGGCAAAGGGGACGACTATATAAAATATAGGGAAAATTTAAAATATATAGAAAAATTCTAAATGTTCATATGAAAACATGGATAAAGCATGCATCTATACATTATATTCATATGAAAATATGGATATAGCATGTGTATGATACTATGAAAACATTTTAGAATGCAAACATCGAACATACAACAGTATCAATAGACTCAATACTCAATATGCACTCATAACTCAGAATTTCAATTCATTCACATTGTCAATATGCATATCATAATAGATATTAAAGAAATAACATCATAATGGAGCCTAATCAGACTCAGAGGTTAAATTTTCACTACTTCCATCAGCGCAGTTTCCCCCTATATTTTTCGACGGGGTTTGGGGGCAGCGCCCCCAAGTTGGGGTCAAGGGGCATCGCCCTTTGCGCGCTCCCTGTCGCGATACAGGGCGGGGTCGAGGGGCAGCGCCCAGCGAGGCCAAAAATACTTTTATTATTTTATATAGGCGTCGGGTGTTATTTTTCTATTGGCAAAAAACCCTTCATGAGATATTTCACTCCCTCAATTACGCAAAAAACATCATAAATTTTTTTTTGAAAATACGACTTTTTTTATTTTAATATTTTCCCCTAGCCCTAGATGTGGGGGACGTCTAGCCGTCCCCGGGACGGTTGGGACGTCCCCAATCCGTCCCCAGCTGTCCCCGGGACGTACGGATGTCCCCCACAGCTAGGGAAGCCATCCCCCCGTTTTGGGGACGTCCCCCCAAAATTCTGACAATTTGGGAACGGGGGGGACGTCCCTTGGCTGTCCCCAAGTCCCCGAAACGTCCCTGGGACTGGGACGGGGGTTTTCAGGTAGGGGATGCGTCCCCGGGTTTGGTAGCTACACTATTGTCTCTTGAGGAATATCATTCATGCTTTTCAACCGTGCAATGTAGTTATGTACTTTATTACTTGTGATTTTCTTCCATATCAATAATCTACTGCTTGTGTGAAGTGATTTGTTGCTATCATTGCTCAAAGACTTCTTTACACTATCATCTTGCCTTATACATTGTCTTTAATGAATGTAGCTATAAAAGTCTATTGGAAGATATAAATGTTATTGATCAAGACTTGACAGAGTCTACTAGCCTTGATGTATTGTGAATGAGATTCCTTTTGATGTTGATGGAGCCCCACACTACTTTGACTGGTTGTAATCAGCCCTTGATTATATGTGATGGTTGTAAGTATGTGTATCTTTAGGACTGTTTGAAGACTGTAATACTAGTCATCTCTGTTTATCTTAGTTTCACTGGTCCTAGTCATTCTTTTATGAATCTATTGTTCATTATCCTTATAATGAATGATTCCCTTTGTAACAGTGGCTCTTCGTGACCATTAATGGCTGCTCTCAGAAGCATAATTATTGCTTTTGACCATGAGACTCTAGCCAAATGGAACACTTTGCTTGATAAATTGATTTTTTTGCTCAAACCAAAAAAGATACCACTGTATCCATATATGATACTTGAATGCATTGGACTTCGATATTTTACCCTTTGTGGATTGCCTTGATAGTGAGGTTTCTCATTAAACTTGTATCATAACTTGCCATTGTCTTTTGATTAGATAGTGCCTCGACTATCTTGGCAATTTTGACCACTTTTGGTATTGATCTCTGTGACACATCTCATGTTTTGACTGCAACATCCTTCCATCTGGTGAAAATTGTGAAGTATTTGGGTAAATGCTTCTATGTCACCGTTTATTGGAGGTTATCCAAGCTTCCTTTCACTATTGTTTTGCAATACTAAAGAGACCTTCATTTGGTATACTGACTTATATTGTCCTATGACTGTTATAATAGATTCTCCTATCTCTTTACAATGATAAGATCATTGTTATTGGGTATTATGCTCTGTTTCTTGGACAAATAACTGTCATTGTGAGATTGGTAACTATACAGTCTTCATATGACCTTGTGATAGTCCTTAATGATAATTGTCTCATGAAATTTGACCATGGATTATTATATGCCACTCCTAGTATAATGACACTGTAACAATTACTATTTTTTGAAGCAATACATTGTACTCTTAACATTTATGCCTATAACTTAGCATGTTGGGCTCAACCCTTGTGGGAGCCACATTTTACCCCACATGCCATAATTCGATGAATAATAAGTTACTTTCCTTGTATATGCCAATGAAGCAAACAAGTTAGATAAAACAACATATGATGATTTCTTCTTGATGATTTGATCTGAAGTTTGTTTCCCGAGTTTATATGTTGAGCTAGCTATTGTGATGCACATGAGGGTTAGATTGTATGTTTGTAGGTGTGTGTGCATATATAGGATGATGACCCTTCATTTCTCTGGCACATTATTTTACTCAAATGCAGGTACTTAGGGGCAATGAGGAAGACAACCAAATGATAGAAGGAATCACAAAGAGGACTCGTCATTCAGGCAATGATGAGTCACCTTTCCTTATTTGCATTTAATTTTATGTTTTGCATCTGCAAATATAGTGTTTCCCTTCCTTTGCACCATATCAGTTAGTCTCACGGCTTGTGTGAGACATTGTACATTCATCAATAAAAGATTACTTTCTCAAAAATTTGTGTTCACTCTATTTCATATGCATCTAAATAATGAAACATGATATTGCAATCTTTTGTCTTTTTTTTTCAAATACTCATGAATGCAATTTAGTAGAATAAAATTGCACCTTAGCTCTACTTGATTGAGCTAGTAGCGAAAATAGGTAACATGACCATTTAACATCAATCCCCTTCGCGTGTTTACATTGTAAAAAAGTGGGCCACTGGGCCAGGCAGTGTCCGACTAAGCCGAAGAAAGAATGGAGGAAGAGGAATGACTTGCCACTCTTGGAGAAGATGGATGCCCTGACTGCAGATCCTCCCTCGAATGATTTGGGCCTTGATTTGGTTGATTCTCTACCTAGATCTATGCCAACCATTCCTGTTGCCCTTGATCTGAACCTCTCGTCCCCTGAAGAGAATATTGGGGAATCCCCTGCTGTGGATGCCCTCTGTTTTGATGTGGTTCTCCCAAATTCTTCTGGAGCTGCTCAGGATATTCCCATTCAGTTGATTGTTGATATGGATAGCTCCATTGAGTCAAAACCCCTTACTTCCCCTTTGCTGGAACCATCTCTCGAGGACTCTGCTCCCTTTATTGATATCAAACCCAAAAACAGAAGAAGGAACTCCCTTATTGGCCAAAACACTCCGCTCTTAGGGGGGGTCTTAACCAGAAACAGACAAAAAGCGGACTACGGGTTGGAATCAAGGGGGGTGGGGAGACCACCTAATGGAGTTAGCAGAGATAGGAAGAGTCGGGTTGCCTTTGCACATGGAGCCCATAGAACGTTAATAGAAATGGGGATGGGATCCCCCTCTCATGCTAAATGAAAGTCATCTCTTGGAATATAAGGGATCTAAATCACCCCCACAAGCATGAGTTGCTATCCAATCTGGTCAGAGATCATAAACCTGATATTTTCCTTGTCCAAGAAACGAAAAATGCGTGGTAGCAAAGTGGAAAAAATTAAGCGGGTGATATTTGGAGATTGTGGTGTTCACTGTGTGGATGCAGATGGTGCTTCAGGCGGTATTTTCACCCTTTGGAACCTAAGACTGCTAAGTGGTAAGGTGGTTCTCTCTTCTAATCACATTGCTACTAGATTATTTAATCTTAAAGATGGAACCTCCTGGGTTATTTCCAACATCTATGCTCCTAATGGAAGATCTGCTAGGAAATCCCTCTGGCCTTCTATTTTCCATGATAGATCGCTCTTCCCTAATGAGAAATCGGTTCTTCTGGGCGATTTCAATACCCCTCTCTCTAATTTAGAGAAATTTGGGGGTATACCTATCTCTACTGATAGTAGACAAGACTTGGCTGACATGATCAACTCTTTGAGCCTTTTGGATCTGGATCTTATTGGTGCCAAGTTCACCTGGTCCAACAAACGCAGTGGAGAGGATCTTATTCAGGTTAAGCTTGATAGGATCTTATTCGGATGGCTTTCTGCCGTCTCAATGCCTTGGCCCGTGTTGGATCTGATCACTTCCCCATCTGCCTCTCGGTTACTCCGTTGTCTGGCATAAAGGCGTACCCCTTCAGATTTGAGAAAATGTGGCTGATGGCCCCTGAAATCCAAGATAAAATTATGGAGTGGTGGAATATTGATATCCAGGGAACGACTATGTTTCGTATAGCCAAGAAGCTTTCCAATGTCAAGTCTAATATTCAACGTTGGAACAAATCCACCTTTGGCAACATATTCAAAGCTAAAGAGAATCTCAAACTGGATCTTGAGGAGGTTCAAAACCATATTCAATCTTACGGGTTTGATAAAGATGTCTCGAACAAAGAAATTGATATTTTGACTAAATTACATGACATTATCTCCAAAGAAGAATTTTGGAAGTAGAGATCTAGAGCTTTATGGCTTAAAAGTGGCGACAAAAACACTAAGTTCTTTCATATGACGACTCTTAAGCACAGGGTTGCTAATAGAATAAACAAAATTCAGATCGGACAAAGATGGGTTGATAAGCATGATGAGATTTTCCAGGAAGCCATCGGTTTTTTCTCTAATCTCCTTTTTGTGGATGACCCTCTTGATCCTCTAGCTCATAATGAAATCTTGTAGGAGGTTCTCTCCATCATTTCTTAGGACATGAACTTGGAGCTTAGCAAAATTCTCTTTTGATGAAGTTCACAATGCGGTTTTCTCTTTTGAAGGTAACAAGGTCCCTGGACTTGATGGTTTCCCTCTTTTTTTCTTTCAGAATTTTTGGCAGATTATTTGCTCTGATGTGGTCACTGCAGCTCAAGAATTTTTCGGATCCCGCTCTCTCCCGAAGGAGCTGAACGCCACCTTCCTGGTCCTCATCCCTAAGAAACCTGTCGCCTGCTCTTTTTAGGATTTTAGACTTATTAGCCTTTGCAATTCTATTTATAAAATCTTCACCAAGATTTTGGTGCTCAGGCTTAAGATTTTAATCCCCTCTTTAATTTCAAAACATCAAAATGGGTTTGTCCCTGGGAGGCAGATCCTGGATTCTGCTATTGTGGTGCATGAAAATATCCACTCCCTTTCTATCAATATTTTTTTTTAAATTTTTTTTTTTTTTCAATTCTGAAATTGGACTTGCTGAAAGCTTTTGATAGAGCCAATTGGAGCTTTCTCCTCCAGATCCTCAGGGCTTTTAGATTCGGAGATAACTTCATCCAGATCATTGAGAAACGTGTTTCCACCCCCAAAAATTGATCTGCCTCTGGTTTCTTCTCCGCGTCTAGGGGCATAAGACAAGGGGATCCTCTATCTCCTTTCCTTTTCATTCTGATGAGTGAAGCTCTCAGTAAAATTATTCAAAGGGAATTCAGAAATGGCAATATTACGGGCTTACAACCCTCCTCTCAGGCCTCCACATGCTCTCACCAATAATTTGTCGATGATACTCTTTTGATGGGGGAAGACTCGGTTAAAGAAGCTCATAATTTTAAAAAGACTTTGAATATCTATGAACATGGCTCGGGGCAAAACATTAGCCTAGCTAAAAGCTCCATCTTCTTTAACACCCCTGAACACAGGAAATTAAAGATTGCCTCGATTATTGGCTGTAAAGTTGGAACTTTGACCGACTCCTATTTAGGTCTTCCTCTTTGCCATGGTCCAACTCATGACTCTCTTTGGGCGAATCTTATAGACAAATTCCAGAACAAGTTGGCTAGGTGGAAAGGCACTTTGTTAAGCCAAGGTGGCAAACTCTAGTTGCTCAAAGCCTCGCTTCAGAGTCTCCCAGTTTATGCTATGAGTCTATTCAAAATCCCAACCAAAATTGCTGATAAATTGGAAAGAATTTTAAAAAATAAATTGTGGACTGGAACTGAATCTAAGAATAGATTACATCTTGTGGCTTGGAATCAAGTTTGCCTTCCCAAATCCATGGGGGGTCTGGATATCTGGAATCTGAGAGATTTCAATAAAGCCCTAATGACCAAGCATCTATGGAGATGTCTTAAAGAGAATAATGAATGGATTGACATATTCAAACATAAATACCACATTCTGGATATCCAAAACACTCTGGAAACTTATGATCTTCCCAACTCGGTTTCTGATTTATGGAGCAATTTCTTTGGCTCCTCCAAAATTATCTTGCATGGTTGCAGATGGATGTTGGGGAATGGTACCAAAATCAGATTTTGGGATGACTGGTAGACTGGTGATGGCCCCCGATCAGACTCTGTTTGGGCTCCTCCCTTCAAAGAATTATGTCTCAGAAAAATTGGCGTATGGGTGGCTAATTATATTAGAAATGGAGTCTGGTTGGACCTCAATTCTATTGATAATGCTTTGTTTCCTATGCAACCCTGGTTGAATTATAATCACATCCCCCGCTCTCAACGGGAGGATGAAGTGTTTTGGAATTTCTCCTCTTCAGGGAAGTTCAAGGTTCTTGATGCTTATAAGTTCATCTCTAGAAGCTTCTCCTCCCCCCCCCCCCTTTTGGGTTGGTATCTGGAACAAGCACTTAATTCCTAAAATTAACATTTTTTTCTAGTTGTTTATGCAGGGTAAGATCTCTACCATTGACAATCTTTGCAGAAGAGGTATTCCTCTTACCAATAGATGCTTTCTTTGTAAAGAGGCGGAGGAAAATGTTGGCCATTTGTTGCTTCATTGCGCCTTTGCCAAGGATATCTGGAATCACTTCCTTAACATCTGGAACATTGATTGTCTCTTCCCTGATGCTATCCAGCGAATGTGGTTTGAATGGAAATGCCCCTCTGATAATCAGGTCTTAGGAGTTCTCTAGAACTTATCTCTTTTGCATATTGCCTGGGGCATCTGAAAAGAAAGAAACAATAGTCTTTAGGGATTTGGAAACTCCTTTTATTGTGGCTACTAGAATTCGCATTGCTACTAAGGAGAATTTTCTACACTCTTGCCCTAGCAGAAAGAATGACCATCCCATCCCTACTCTCCAGGAGGATTGGGATACTATCAATCGGTGGCAAATTGATTGGAATATTGCCAATCCAGTGCACAAAACCAAGAAATGCAGACAAAATGTTCTTTGGCATCCTCTCCTTATGGGTTGGATCAAAATTAATATGGATGGGGTGGCTAAAGGGAATCCTAGGCCGACCGGGTGCGAGGGAGTGGCTAGGAATCATTCTGGTCTGCTGGTTTTTGCGATGGTGCTCCCTTTGGGCACCCAGTCTAACCACTATGCGGAAGCCAACGCTGCCCACATTGGGTGACACATGGATAAAAGAGAAGGCTTTACTAAAGTCTGGTTGGAGACTGAGTCGCTAAACACTGTCAATTGTCTGAGTGGACACACCGATCCTAGTTGGACGACAACTAGCCTGATCAAGGATTGCCAAGATATAATTAATAAACTGGCAGATTTCAAAATCTCGCACGTATACTGGGAAGGCGACAAGGCGGCGAATCTACTGACCAATATAGCGGTGGGATACATGGTGACTAAATGGTGGAGTAACAGGGATGCTTTCCGCAAAAATCTGTGCGAGCTGGCCCGTGATGATTACTGTGTTAATAAATGATCTTTCATCATGATTTGATTGAGTTGATGGGGAAACGACTCTTTTTGGTTTTCCCTAACCGAAGATATAGAAACTTCCCCAGTGACTGGATTTTATGTCTTATTGTGTGGCCCATTTTTTGCTACTGTTTGGAGACTTTTTTGGTGTGGCCCATTTCCTGCCACTAGTCGGTGCCTTCTTTGGTGTGGCCCATTTTTTTCTATTCGGTGACCAGGAGCATAATGGATGGAGACAAGAACAGGAAAGAGCCTTCTACTTGCGAGAAATGGAAGAAAAACAAGGATGTGTGGCAGGAAGTCGTTGATGGGGGAATCGTCCCCTTCTTGGATTGACTTCATGGCCCTTCTCCTCTGCTCATGGAGGCCTTTGTCAACGGGTGGAAAAAAAGAAGCCTCAAGGCTTATGGCACCGAGTATCAGATTGATGAAACCCTGGTGGCGACGGTCACTGGTCTGGTGATGACTGGCAGAAGATTTTATAGGGACAGGAAAACTGGGGAAGAGGACTTGACGAGTTTCTTTGACAAAGACAAGGAGCGCTCTAGAGTTACCAAGATGGCTGATGGCGGCTACAATAGGAAAGATCTTATGGCTCCCTAGGCTGACATGGCCGAGTTCATCATGAGGTATATTATGCTCGATGGCAGATATGCGAGCATCTTTTCCTATCATTTTACCATTTTAAATCATTTTAGGCATGGTAAAATCATTTCTGTTCCTTTCTATCTAGCCTCCTCTCTTGAAAATAGTCTGGAAAAATATTTGGAGAATCCAAACAACCCTGTTCTCCACGAGGGACTTATTGTGCTCATCATGGAGTACACTAAATCCCTTGAAGTTATGCCCCCTCTATCTGAGACTGGCCAACAGAATGATATCCAGGATGTCTCTGAATCGGAAATGGATTTGGAAGAAAGTGGGGTTCCTCTTGATGACCCTGAATATAAACCTGCGGATGAAGGGGAGATGATGGTCACCCCTGGGACGTTTAGCAACAAGAATCCTCCCAGATGGGCGGCTAGCAAATACAAAATCACCAACAAACTAATCTCTAAGGCCGAACCCCTCTCTAAAAAGAAAAAGTTGGCGGCTAAGGACTATGGTCCGAAGATTCCGGATTAGGGAATTAAATTGGACATCCCTATCAACGTCTTGAAAGAAAAACAGGTTACCATGGCCAAAGAAGAGAACAATGGGATACAAAGGACTGCTAACTTGATGAATCTGATTATGGAAGCTACCAAAATCTAGGAGAGCTACTGGAAGTGGGTGGAGTGCAAAATTAATACCCTCAAAGTGGGGGTTAAAGAGATTATTGATATCTTCACTACTTCCCCTGAGCCCAACAAATCTGAGAAACTCATGATCATGACCCAAAAGCTCTCCCAGGATGTCGAGGTTCTGAAATGCAATAATGAACAAATAATTGAAAAGGTGGAGGAGTCTATGGCGGAGATTAAGAAAAATCTCAAGAACTTGGTTGACATAAGCAAAGAAGCCATGGACAACAGTATAGAGGGGCTTGAAAAGATCAATGCCATGGTTGCTGATTAAAAATCCTACCACAGTGAATTGGTGAAAGATCTTGGAGGGGAAGATATGGCTTCTGGAGACAACAAAACCATTGGTCCTATTTCCAGAACCAGAAGCAGGAGCAGCAACAAGGGTACCTCCAGATTCATTATAGAGGAACTGGAGGAAATCAACAAGATTTCCATTCAGAAGAACAAGGATCCGGTGCTCTCTCTTAATTGAGAGTATTTATTTTGTTTTGTCTTGTTTGCCTGTGTCTCTTTTGTTTTCGTGACTGCTCGAGGGTGCTCCCCTGTTTTGATGTTGGTTCATGTCTGTTTGGCTGATGGTTGGTTGTTGTAAAACTTTTGGTTTCGGGTCAATGTAAAACCCGTTTATCTTTATAAAAAAACAATCAATGATTAAATTAATGAATTAATATATAACTAAATTAATGACTAAATATATGACTAAATAAATCACTAATATGACTAAATAAATGATCAGATAACAACAATCAATGACTAAATTAATGATTAAATATATGAGTAAATTAGTGACTAAATATATGATTAAATTAGTGACTTTCATGACTAAATAAATGACCAGATAACAACAATCAATGACTAAATTAATGATTAAATATATGACTAAATATATGACTAAATTAGTGACTAAATATATGACTAAATCGATGAAAAAATCAATGACCAAATTGATCAATCAAAACAACCAGTGGTCACATGACCAAATTGATTTATGACTAGCAATAAACTACCAGTGGTCACGTGATCAAATTTAGTCATTTATCTACAATTTTTGGTAGTTTTTTAGTTATATATTGTTGTTTTTGTACTAGTCGTAGCATGGGTATTGATATTATCATAAGTATCGTGTTTAGCAACTTCTCTTTCTTGTCTTTCTCTAGAAATGGTGGGAGATAAGGGTTGATCAATAATTGGTATATTTGACGATGAAGGTTTGTCAGATATGGGTTCTTCTACAAAGAATGGATTAGTTAGTAATGAAAAGGATTGTCCTTTCCCTTTGGCAACTTTCTTACGAGAACTTCTAGTTTGAATAGGCATTTATAACTGATGTGACCGAGAGCTAGAAGTGATGCAGATGTCAAGATAAAATTGGAGCTAGTTGTTTGTTTCACGTAGTGATTTGAGAGGAGTGACTAAGACTCAGTCTAGTTTCGGGAATGATCTATCTTGTATAAGGCATGATCTAAGTAACTTAGGTTGATTTGAGAGAAGTGACTAAGACTCGGTCTAATTTCAGGAACGATCTATCATGTATAAGACATGATCTAAGTAGCTTAAGTTTGATAAGTAGTTGATTGAACTAGTTGAAAGATGATTGACAAAATCGTGCAACACAATGACAGGGGTACACTATCAAGATTGTTTATGCTCAGGATGAAAAAGATCAGATATACGCTCACTGTAGACCGATTAGGCAAGTATGATAGTTCTAGAAAAGTACGCAAACAGACAAGTTCTCGACTGACAAAATCATAAATTCGTACGACAGAGTATTCTAATCCAGACGACAATTTAGCAGGTTCCAGATGATACAGGCAGTTTCTCATACGAGTTGTTGCCTATACTCACATGACAGTTCAAGGTTCTCTAGATGACAATCTGATGAGGATAATGATTATTCGTACGATAGTGTTTCTAAAGCCAGATGACAATTCTCAAGGACCAAGACGATAATTATGACAGGACCAAACGACAAACTGACAGGATGAATTCAGACTCGTACGACAACATGTATATAGCCAGACGACAAAATAGTAGACTCGTATGACAGTAGATATGTAGCTAGATGACAAATAGTAGACTCGTACGACAAAGGACTGGACAGAGGCTAGTTTAGAACACAAACAAAGTTTTGATCACTGAGTTTTTTTTTTTTGACGTTTTGATTGTTTTCTCCAGTTTCAGTATTTCAGTTTCAGTTTCAAGGATTAAAACACAGTAAACACACAAGATGTATAATGACTTCAAACACAACACGCTAACCCTACGAAAGTTGGCTGAGAGAAGAAAACCTTTTCTTGCAGACTCAGGCACACACCCAATAGCTAATTAGAATACGGTCGTTGAGTCTCACGCAATGGATTCTCAACGTCGTATTCGCCAACTCCAAACGCTAATGGGAGAATGAAATGACAAGTATCTTGGGAGAGTTACTATCTCTCTTGCACAAAATTTATCCCCTTTTTGGAGGTGAATCAGGTAGCCTCTATCTTATAGTTTTTAGTAAAGAAATTTCGTTTAAAATCACCCCTTGAAGTCACGCAAGCATGATTGAGGCCTATAGCTCGACAAGGTACCAAAATAAATTGTAGTCACGTAAACGTGATTGAGACCACGAGGCCCTACAAAATGCTCGATATGAGAGATCTCAAAGAAAAAACTTAAATAATCCCGTCCTCTAAGACTTTAATCACCAGAGACCAATTTATTACGATGACGATCACTCCGGAGGATATTTACAGGATATTGAGGATTCTATTTGTTGGAGATAAGGTAGATTATGATTCTACTCGACGACTGGGTATTGAGGCTCTTAGATGTATTTTCCATGATGAGACTATCCTTGATCGTTCTATCACTTGGGACGATTTGATGAGCAGGTATGGTGCAGAGTACCCTCTTGCGTGCATTTTGGCTGGCATGATTGGTTGTTTCCTGATGCCTGACAGAGGACAACATGGATTTTTATGTGGATGGGGTAGAATGCTAGAGAGATTGCTGACTCATCCAGTTAGATTAGGGTGGGGTTCATTCTTACTCGTGCATATGTACTATGAGATGCATGAGATTGTCTATCGTGAGGGGAAGAGCATGGTAGCACATGTCCTAGTTTTGAAGATATGGGCACGGGAGCATATCCCGATTTGTAGACCTATTGTGGATTATTCAAGAGAGGCACAGTAGCCTATCGTATACCGGTATTCAGGTTATGTCACACAACCCCACCTGGGCAAGACTGATTATTGGAGGAGACAATTGGATGACTTGATAGATGTAACATGGAGACAATATAGGGGTCTAGAGTTGTGGGACGATTGGAGGGTACAACAGAGAGATATGTTTATGACTAGACCTTTGATTGACAGATTAACTTATATTATTGAGCGATTTGTAGTATCTAGGGTTTTGAGATAGTATGGGAGACCGTAGAATATATCTCAGAAGTTCACGACGTATGATTGATATGGGGAGGAGAGAGGAGGATGGGCATCAAGACTATCATATGCATTGAGCATGCAGGAGTTGTCGGGTTTACAACTGCAGAGATGGGAGTACCTGGAGGATGCGACAAACGCAGGGGTATTGCCCCAGTATAGAGATTGGTTTCAGAGACACCCTTTTCCTCGGTTTACAAATCTTGGAGAGAATGTGCCTCTTATAGATGAGGTTGAGGAGGATGCACCAATACAAGCATAGGTACCAGGTTAGGTACAGGGATGAGTGTAGGTACAAAGACGAAGAGCAGATGTACCTAGACGAACAAGAGGTGATCTTGGTGCTCATAGAAGTAGGGCACCAATAGGAGGTCAACAACGACAGAGAGGGGAGAGTGGATCCTTAGGAGTTGTTGGGGTTGAGGCTGGCAATTCTAGGGCAGCATAGGTTGGAGGTGAGGAGGAGAGAGCAGCTCCTAGGTAGGTTAGGCAGTGGAGGGATGAGCAAGGAGGTGGAGAGGGGGAGATGGGGAGAGAGCAGCAAATGCCAGACATAGTATGGTCTTGGATGACAAGGGTGATAGGTTTGCAGTCACAGTTGACAGTGGTGCAAACGCAACTGGTAGAGCGGGATCGATAACTCATTGAGATCATAACAGAGTGAGATGCCCTTCAGCGAGAGGTTTTGCATCAGACGAGTCATGCAACTTATTATGTTGTAGCTTATAGCGTAGCAGTCCTAGTAGGGCAACAAGTTGTGTCGTATTCTTAGTATTACCTTATTACGAGAACTTCTGGTTTGAATAGGCATTTATAACTGATGTGACCGAGAGCTAGAAGTGATACAGATGTCAAGATCAAATTGGAGCTAGTTGTTCGTTTGGCATAATGTTTTGAGAGGAGTGACTAAGACTCGGTCTGGTTTCAGGAACGATCTACCCTGTATAAGACATGATCTAAGTAACTTAGGTTGATTTGAGAGAAGTGACTAAGACTTAGTCTGATTTCAGGAACGATCTATCCTATATAAGATGTGATCTAAGTAACTTAAGTTTGATAAGTAGTTGATTGAACTAGCTGAAAGATGATCGACAAAATCGTGCAACACGATGACAGAGGTACACTATCAAGATTGTTTATGCTTAGGATGAAAAAGACCAAATATATGCTCACTGTAGACTGACTAGGAAAGTATGAAAGTTCTGTAAAAGTATGCAAACAGACAAGTTCTGCACTGACAAAATCAGAAATTCGTACGACAGAGTATTCTGACCCAGGCGACAATTTAGCAGGTTCCAGATGATACAGGGAGTTTCTCGTACGAGTTGTTGCCTATACTCACACAACAATTTAAGGTTCTCCAAACAACAATTTTATGAGTATAATGATTATTCGTATAGTGTTTCTAAGGGCAAACGATAATTCTCAAGGATCAAGACGATAATTATGACAGGACCAAACAACAAACTGACAGGATGAATTCAAACTCGTACGACAACAGGTATATAACCAGACGACAAAACAATAGACTCGTACAACAGTAGATATGTAGACAGATGAAAAAATAGTAGACTCGTACGACAGAGGACTGGACAGAGACTAGTTTCTGACACAGACAAAATTTTGATCATTGAGTTTTTTTTTTGACGTTTTGATTGTTTTCTCTAGTTTCAGTATTCTAGTTTCAGTTTCAAGGATGAAAACACAGTAAACACACAAGATGTATAATGACTTCAAGTACAACATGCTAACCCTACAGAAGTTGGCTGAGAGAAGAAAACCTTTTCTTTCAGACTCGGGTACACACCAAATAGCTAATCAGAATATGTCCACTGAGTCTCACGTAATGGATTCTCAATGCCGTATTAGCCGACTCCAAATGCTAATGGGGGCACAAAATGGCAAGTATCTTGGGAGAGTTACTATCTCTCTTCCACAAAGATTATCCCCCTTTCAGAGGTGGATTGGGTAGCCTCTATCTTATAGTTTTTAGTAAGGATTTTCATTCGAAATTACCCCTTGAAGTCACGCAAGCATGATTGAGTCCTATAGCCCAACAAGGTACCGAAACAAGTTGTAGTCATGTAAACGTGATTGAGACCGCGAGGCCCTACAAAATGCCCCATATGAGAGATCTCAAAGAGAAAATTCAAATAATCTCGTCCTTTGAGACTTTAATCACCATAGGCCTATTTATTATAGTGATTTGGAATGCTTAGGTCCAGCTGTACTCACTTGGGTCGTTCTCACTGGGTGATTACTTTTTTCCATTGTGACAAGCCTGCTAAAGGTACACAAATCTCAAAACTTAGAAAAATCTTCGAGGGTCTAGATTTCTGATTGTCTATGTAGATAAGAGCATACTCTCGTACCTCTTAGATTTTTCTTAAAACACAAAAGACAGATTTGTTCATTAACCAGATAGCAATTTAAGTGCCTAATAATAAATTTAAAGAATACACGATATTCACTCGAATCTCCTTAGGCAACCTACAAAAACAACGAATTAGTAGTCATATTGTTTTTGTGCGACAGACATGTTCTTCGACAAACGTTCTGAAAAAAAACTGGTTAGGTTGTAAAAAAATCTCTTAGGTAGACATAAAACAAGCCAAGGTTAGAATTGTAATACCCTAAAAATGGTCATCTAAACCATAGGCCCCTAATCTCGACAACATCACCAAGGTCCTAACCAAAGGCATTAAATCAACCTTGAGCACATTATTAATTCTTTAATTATCAAATATCACATGGCAAATCAATTACTCAATATTAATTAAATATTCATTTAATTAATTGAATCATTTTCAAGAATATCATTTTTGATCAATTATCCTATTTTAATTTATTAAATATCCTTGCATATTTAATTAATTAATAAATTGCCATTTAATCATGCAAAAAGGAATTAATTTATTACAAAAGAGTAATTAATTACAAAACAAGAGTTGAATTGAAATTAAAATAAAAGAATTGAATTGAGAGAGAAATCAAACTTGAGATATTATTTCTTTTTCTAAATATAGAACTTGAAATCAGAAAAACAATTTAATTGAATTATTGAATTATTCTCTAAAATTGGAACTCAAAGCTTTTCAGAAAAAAGAAGTTCAGTTGCATTGAAAAGACTCTTTTCTTGAATAAATAAAATAATTATCTATTTTTATCACAAATGCATGGAATTAATTTATTATCATTTCCAATGCAACTTGGACTTCTAATTTGAATGCATTTCAATTAAACTATAATTGGAATCTATCTCAAGGTTAACTAAACCTGATTTCTCAATTATTTTCAATTAATCCTCAATTGAGCTTTTCTCTTAGTAATTCTTTATAAATTCAGTGTTCAGCTCTCATTCCAATTTACACCAGAGATTTTTGAGAACACGCTTAGAGATTATTATCACGCTAATTTTGCTCTGAAGTCGTTGAAGATTATTGTGCTTTTTAGATTATTTGCATCCATTTTACATCCATTATTGCTTACATCCATTATTGCTTGAATTGATTATTTTGCTTGAATTATTCATCCATCTTGCATCCATATAGTTAATATCATATAGATTAAATCCTTCATCTTGGTGTACTCTAGTCATTGATATTGCTTATAAAAATCTGAGAGCAATCTTATACTCGCATATTTTAGAGGGCAATTAGTCGCTTTGTTATGGTTTATTACTTATTGATTATTGATTATTAACCATGCATATAATGACTTAATTGAAGTGTTGTGCTTGCAGTGGTGATGATAAAAAATTGATCTTGAACTTGAATGATCAAGATATGATGAAGATAAACTGTTCAGCTTGATCAAGAAACGAATACTGAACACCTACTTAAATTGAGTGTGATCAAAGATACTTTTTAAACTTTTAATTGAGTCTAAACGGATAATCAATCAACTTGATTTGAAGCGATGAAACTGATTAACGTTAAGAGATTGATTCAGATGAAGGACAAATATCAGTTTGATTTGAAGCGATGAAACTGATATGCACCTAGCGATTGATACGATTCAGATGATCGAAAGATCTCAACTTGATGTAAAGCGATGAAGCTGAGATGCCCGTTAGCAATAAGAATTGATTTTCTTTAGTTGAAAAGATTTTGCTCGACTTTTGATGAAGATTTGAAAAAAGATTTTCTCGACATGTGAGATGTGAGGTCATAAGGTCGTGAGTATGCCCCCTCAGGAACGAAATCGAAAAATAGCGAGGGTACTTGATTATAGGCAATTGCTGACGATAATAAGTTATTTGAGCACAAATTGATTCTAAGGAATATTTACAAAATTCGGTGTTGATTGATGAAATTGAGCGCAATTTGAAAAAAAAATGAGCATTTTGATGAAAAGAGCGCTAAGCGGTCAAAATTGTGAAATTGACTAGCAAAATGATCTCGAATTTCGATTTTGATCCCAAAAATGGAATCAGAGCGGTCAAATTAGCTAAGGGTACAATTTTCATGTCCATCAGAGCAAGTTGAAAAATTAGGTTTTTGGCTATATATGGGACAAGTATCATTTTCAAATCATTTTAACCCTCCAAATTTGAAAATTCAAAAAGCCTTCTGCAAAGAAAATGGTGGTCCCTACTCATTAGCATCGATTCGAGCGCCAGAGACGTCATAATCGACCCCGAAACTATGAGTCAACGGTAAGAGAATGTCAAGAGGATATAACAAGAAAGTTAGACAAAGAGAATTTCAGGTTGATGACCTAGTTCTGAGAGAAAATCCAAAAAATCAACAATTTCGCAACAATAAAGGGAAGTTTGAATCCAACTGGTTGGGTCCCTACATTGTTACTGCAGTATTTGGCTCTGGTGCCTATCAACTCTCAAACTCGGAAGGAGAACAACTCCGTGAACCGACTAACAACATCCACTTGAATAAATTCTTCGCTTAGCATTCTCCATGCCACCAGCTTGTACAGCTGGAAAAAGTCCTGAAAAAAATAAAAAAAATGGAAAAATCATCAAAAAGAAGAAAAAAATAAAATAAAAGAGAGAAAATGCTCTGGTGAAAACCTGGTAAATAGGCACCTTGGTAAAAAAATAAAATGAATCTCTGCCAAGTAGATGAAAACCTGGCAAACAGACGCCTCTTGTACTCAAGCGCTTCATCTATCAACGCAATGTTGACATTTCCCGCTTTCATGCATCTTTTGCTTTCGCTTGTACCTATTTTTCAGTCACTTTCGTAACATCCTGGTTCGTTGAAACCTTCATGATTTGAAACTGATCAATGTCCTAGTTTTAGGTTACTCGACAAAGCAATTTACATATCCTAAGCAATGTCAACCAAGTCATCTTTCCGTCAGTGAAACTTGGTCGTCCACTCTGAGTCAGTCACCTGTCTCTTAACTACCAAAGAGTTTTTTATCATTGAGTAAACAAGCAAAACAACATAACGAAAAACAATCACTAAATAGTTTGAGCTATGAATGAAAATTTTCTTTGTGTGCTGTCTTTTATATTGGTTTTCGATTATTATCCCTCTGAGTAACTCGAGGAAGTTTATTGTGACTAAGAAGAGCAAGGATTGGGGGCATAATATTTTCTTTGTTTTCTGCTTGTAGAAATGATCTCAATGATCTGGAAACATATAAATTAGCTGGGTGTCTGTGATAAGAGCCTTCACAACAAGGTGAAATCGCCTCACATACCTCGACTCCGCTTATTTGTATGCTACAGGGAGGTCCATATCATTTCTTTGTCTGTTTTGAGGGAATTTCTTTATGATGCAATTCGGGTCCCTGCGAAATTTGTCCAAGGATATGAACAAAAAAAGGGTCATTACGGACAAGATAATTAATATTGCACATTGAAAAAGAAAGGAACTTTAAACTGCCTGTTGTGTTCGTTATGTTCAGTGATGAATCTTAAGTATTTTAAATCCAATGACTAGGTTTAAGATGCATTTTGCATATCATTTCGCACATCATTTTGCGTATTATTCTGCATTTTTGTGAATTTAGAGTGATTTCGGTATGATAATAATCTCTTTATCTTCTAAATGAGAGCTAAAAGCATAATCATTTCTTACGCTAAGCGGTCTATTTATCATTATTTCTTCTATCGAGTACTTGTGTTTTGAGATGTTAGCTGTATACATAACATTTAATATAGCTTCATACATTTCATTATTTACTCATCTGCATTCATCTTATTGCATAGAAAAATGAAAACATTGCATTACTCATATTACTCATTACACATTCATTCATTTGCATATGAAAAGAACAAAAAATAGACATCCATAATCATTTGCATTACATACATTCATACTGAAAAGAAATCCATACATATAGAATAAAGCATATAAAAGACATCTCATAATCAATCAACACAAGTACGATGAAATCAAATCAAGAGCTCGTAAATTGACTATCCTGAGTCCATTTTCTGGATCAAAATCAAAATCTGACGTCAATTCTCTCATCGAAATTTCACGACGTTGACCACTTAATGCTCTTTTCATCAAATGCTCATTCTTTCTTCAAATTGCGCTTTCAACGCTGAATCTTAATTCAATTTCATTCTACACATCAACTTTACGATCAACTCTGCGCTTAACTCATCAATCAATGCCGAATTTATCAAAAATTCCTTACGATCAATTTGTGGTCAAATAACTTATTTTCGCCAACAATTGCCTATCATGTACCCTCACTATCTTTCGATTTCGCTTCCGAGGGGGCATACTCACGACCTTATGACCTCACATCTTCAATGTCGAGAACATTTTTTTTTCAAATCTTCATCAAAAGTCGAGCAAAATCTTTTCAACTAAAGAAAATCAATTCTTATTGCTAAGGGGCATCTCAGCTTCATCGCTTCACATCAAGTTGAGATCTCTCGATCATTTGAATCGAATCAATCGCTAAGGGCATATCAATTTCATCGCTTCAAATAAAGCTGATTATCCGTTTAGACTCAATCAAAAGTTTAAAAAGTATCTTTGATCACACTCAATTTAAGCAGGTGTTCAGTATTCGTTTCTTGATCAAGCTGAACAATTTATCTTCATCGTATCTTGATCATTCAAGTTCAAGATCGATTTTTTATCATCACTCACTGCATTAAGTTCAATCAAGTTCAAGTTCGGTATCTTTTGTTTTCTATCGTTCCCCAGTTCATTCAAGTTCGAGAACGATATTGCTTTAATCAGACTTCATTCAGCTTTGTCGCTTCGAATCAAGCTAAACACCTTGCTCTTTATCTAGTTCGTGATCATTGAAGTTCATAACTGACATCTCCTAGACATCACACATTCTTTGAACCAACACGCTGCTCGCACATTAATTCAAAGAGGGGCAAATGTAATACCCTAAAAATAGTCATCTAAACTATGGGCCCCTAATCTCGACAACATCACCAAGGTCCTAACCAAAGGCAATTAAATCAACCTTGAACACATTATTAATTCTTTAGTCATCAAATATCACATGGAAAATCAATTACTCAATATTAATTAAATATTCATTTAATTAATCGAATCATTTCCAAGAATATCATTTTGATCAATTATCCCATTTTAATTTATTAAATATCCTTGCATATTTAATTAATTAATAAATTGTCATTTAATCATGCAAAAAGGAATTAATTTATTACAAAAGAGGAATTAATTACAAAGCAAGAGTTGAATTGAAATTAAAAAAAAAGAATTGAATTGAAAGAGAAATCAAACCTTGAGATATATTTTTTTTCTAAATATAGAACTTGAAATCAGAAAAGCAATTTAATTGAATTATTGAATTATTCTCTAAAATTGGAACTCAAAGCTTTTCAGAAAAAGAAGTTCAGTTGCATTGAAAAGACTCTTTTCTTGAATAAATAAAAGAATTATCTATTTTTATCACAAATGCATGAAATTAATTTATTATTATTTCCAATGCAACTTGGACTTCTAATTTGAATGCATTTCAATTAAACTATAATTGGAATATATCTCAAGGTTAACTAAACTTGATTTCTCAATTATTTTTAATTAATCCTAAATTGAGCTTTTCTCTTGGTAATTCTCTATAAATTCAGTCTTTAGCTCTCATTCCAATTTACCCCAGAGATTTTTGAGAACACGCTTGAAGATTATTATCACACTAATTTTGCTCTGGAGTCATTGAAGATTATTGTGCTTTTTTAGATTATTTGCATCCATTTTACATCCATTATTGCTTGAATTGATTATTTGCTTGAATTATTCATCCATCTTGCATCCATATAGTTAATATCATATAGATTAAATCCTTCGTCTTGGTGCAGTTTAGTCACTGGTATTGCTTATAAAAAAATCTGAGAGCAATCTTATACTCGCATCTTTTAGAAGGCAATTAGTCGCTTTGTTATGGTTTTTTACTTATTGATTATTAACCATGCATATAATGACTTAATTGAATTGTTGTGCTTGCACCTTACAGACCACTTTTTCACACACACATCTCACGACCTTATGACCTCACATCTCACAAGTCGAGAGATTTTTTCAAATCTTCATCAAAAGTCGAGCAAAATCTTTTCAACTAAAGAAAATCAATTCTTATTGCTAAGGGGCATCTTAGATTCATCGCTTCACATCAAGTTGAGATCTCTCGATCATCTGAATCGAATCAATCACTAGGGACATATCAGTTTCATCGCTTCAAATCAAGCTGATATTTTTCTTTCATCTGAATCAATCTCTTAACGTTAATCAGTTTCATTGCTTCAAATCAAGCTGATTATTCGTTTAAACTTAATCAAAAGTTTAAAGAGTATCTTTGATCACGCTCAATCTAAGCAGGTGTTCAGTATTCGTTTTTTGATCAAGCTGAACAGTTTATCTTCATCGTATCTTGATCATTCAAGTTCAAGATTGATTTTTATCATCACTCACTGCATCTAAGTTCAATCAAGTTCTAGATCAGTAAGATCCGCTTCTTAATCAATCAAGTTCAAGTTCGGTATCTTTTGTTTTCTATCGTTCCTCAGTTCAATCAAGTTCAGGAATGGTATCGCTTTAATCAGATTTCATTCGGTATTGTCGCTCCGAATCAAGCTAAACACCTTGCTCTTCATCTAGTTCGTGATCATTCAAGTTCAGAACTGACATCTTCTAGACATCACACATTCTTTGAACCAACGTGCTGCTTGCACATTAATTCAAAGAGGGGCAAATGTAATACCCTAAAAATGGTCATCTAAACCATGGGCCCCTAATCTCGACATCACCAAGGTCCTAAGCAAAGACAATTAAATCAACCTTGAGCTAATTATTAATTCTTTAATCATCAAATATCACATGGCAAATCAATTACTCAATATTAATTAAATATTCATTTAATTAATCGAATCATTTCTAAGAATATCATTTTGATCAATTATCCCATTTTAATTTATTAAATATCCTTGCATATTTAATTAATTAATAAATTATCATTTAATCATGCAAAAATGAATTAATTTATTACAAAAGAAGAATTAATTACAAAGCAAGAGTTGAATTGAAATTAAACAAAAATAATTGAATTGAGAGAGAAATCAAACTTGAGATATTATTTCTTTTTCTAAATATAGAACTTGAAATCAGAAAAACAATTAAATTGAATTATTGAATTATTCTTTAAAATTGGAACTCAAAACTTTTCAGAAAAAGAAGTTCAGTTGCATTGAAAAGACTCTTTTCTTGAATAAATAAAAGAATTATCTATTTTCATCACAAATACATGGAATTAATTTATAATTATTTCCAATGCAACTTGGAATTCTAATTTGAATGCATTTCAATTAAACTATAATTGGAATCTATCTCAAGGTTATTTAAACCTGATTTCTCAATTATTTTCAATTAATCCTAAATTGAGCTTTTCTCTTGGTAATTCTCTATAAATTCAGTCTTCAGCTCTCATTCCAATTTACCCCAGAGATTTTTGAGAACACGCTTGGAGATTATTATCACGCTAATTTCTCTCTGGAGTCATTGAAGATTATTGTGCTTTTTAGATTATTTTCATCCATTTTACATCCATTATTGCTTGAATTGATTATTTTGCTTGAATTAATCATCCATCTTGCATCCATATAGTTAATATCATATAGATTAAATCCTTCGTCTTGGTGTAGTCTAGTCACTGGTATTGCTTATAAAAATATGAGAGCAATCTTATACTCGCATCTTTTAGAAGGTAATTAGTCGCTTTGTTATGGTTTTTTACTTATTGATTATTGATTATTAACTATGCGTATAATGACTTAATTGAAGTGTTGTGCTTGTAGCTTACAGACCACTTTTCACACACACATCTCTGGAAGTCTATTGTGGCTAAGAGAAGCAAGGATTGGGGGCATAATATTTTCTTTGTTTTCTACTTGTAGGAATGATCCCAATGATCTGGAAACATATAAATTAGTTGGGTGTCTGTGATAAGAGTCTTCACTTTTTTTTTTTACCAAGGTGGCTGTTTATGAGGTTTTCACTAGGGCAATGTTCTCTCTTTATATTTTTTTTCTTTTGATGATTTTTCTGATTTTTTGTAACTTTTTCAGGACTTTTTCTAGCTGTACAAGTTGGTGGCACAGAGAATGCTAAGCAAAGAATTTCTTCAAGCGGATGGTGTTAATTGGTTCACAGAGCTGTTCTCCTTCCGAGTTTGAGAGTTGATAGGCAACAGAGCCGAATATTGGAGTAACAATGTAGGGACCTAGCCAGTTGGGTTCAAACTTCCCTTTATTGTCGCAAAATTGTTGATTTTTTGGATTTTCTCTTAGAAGTAGGTCACCAACCTGAAATTCTCTTTGTTTAACTTTCTTGTTATATCTTCTGGACATTCTCTTCTGATACACTCTGAGATGATCAAACGCCACTTGTCGACGCTCATCCAACAATTCGAGCTCTTGCAATCTAGATATTCTATGATCTTCATTAGTAACAAGACCTTGCAAAGAAACTCTTAGAGATGGTATTTCTACTTCAATAGGTAGTACTGCTTCGGACCCATACACCAAAGAGAAAGGTGTAGCCCCAATAGGTGTTCTGATACTTGTTCTGTAAGCCCACAGTCCAGGATTAAGCTGTAGATGCCAATCCTTCCCGGATTTGTTCACTGTTCTATGCAAGATAGTCAATAGGTTTTTGTTAGACGCCTCAACTTGTCCATTACCTTGAGGGTAGTATACCGATGACCAGTGTTGCTTTATTTTGAATTTTTCACAAAGCTCATCCAGATCTTTATTCTTAAATTGTCCTCCATTATCAGTCACGATGGACGAAGGTATCCCATACTTGTAGATGATATAATTTAGGATGAACAAAGGGACTTGTTTACGAGTTGCTTTGATGAGCGGAACCGCCTCTACCCACTTGGTGAAATACTCAGTGGCAGTAATGATGAATTTATGTCTGTTGAATGAAGCAGAATATATCTGACCAATGAGATCAAAGGCCCATTGTTGAAAAGGCCAATGTGTAATGAAGGGTATAAGATCCTTTGCTGGGGCATGTATGAGATTTCCATGAAACTGACATTTCTCACAAATCTTAGCAAATTGGATGGCGTCTTTTTCCATTTCTGGCCAATAGTAGCCAACCCGTAGCAGTTTCCGAGCTAAAGTAAGGCCATTCGAATGAGATCCACAAATACCTTCATGGACTTCCGATAATGCATGTTTAGATTCTTCAGTTTCTAAGCAATGTACCGTCAAAACCTCGTCTAAATAAATCGTTAGCTATGATAACATATCACGAAGCGTTTCAAGTTAGGTTTCTTTTCTCATTTCGGGTAAGATTTCCAGGGATAATTTGGTCGCATAGATAGGAATAGATGTGGCTGTATCGGGATGAGTCATGTCCAATAATAGAACAGACTATTTGGGTCTAAGGAGAATAATAAGCGGGGTAATATAACCCTTCCACCAGGAAATCAAAGCGAAAATTGGACTCTTGTAGCTCAGGTATAGATGCCAAGGTAGCCATAGCATCTGCTACTCTGTTTGCGGATCTAGGAATCTGTTGGAATGATACAAAAGCAAAATACTTCTTAAGATCATCAACAATTCTCTTGTAAGACATCAGTTTCTCATCTCGAGTCTGATATGTATCGTTGATTTGATTAACCACCAGCTGAGAATCTCCATAGATATACAATTCTGCAACCTTCCATTCAATAGCTAGTTTTATCCCATTCACCAAAGCTTCATATTCTGCAATGTTGTTTGTCCAAGGGAATATAATCTTATAAGACTTTGGGATTGAATACTTCTGAGGAGTAATGAATAATATGTCAACACCTAAACTATTTTGAGTAAAAGAACCATCAAAGAACATTTTCCAAGGTTGTTGAGTAAGGTGCATTATAGATTCATCTGGAAACTCTATGTGTAGTGGTTGAGTGTCCTCAAGCGGAGCTTCAACAATTTGATCAACAATTACTTGTCCTTTTATGGCTTTGCGTTCCACATATTCAATATCAAACTCTTTAAGGATCATTACCCATTTCGCTAATCTTCCTGTAAGTGTTGCCTTATTGAGAAGATATTTGAGTGGATCAATTTTGGCCACTAGCTTGACTGAATGTGCTAGCATGTAGTGTCTCAGTTTTTCTGATGCAAAGACTAACGCCAAGCATGTTTTTTCTATTATAGTGTAGTTCATTTCATAAGACACCAATGTCCTGCTGATGTAATAAATAGCTCGTTCCTTTTTGTTGTCATCCTGTTGCGCCATAAGTGCCCCCAGTGATGAATCAGTTGCTGAGATATATAAGATTAGTGGTTTACCCTAAATCGGTGGCATCAATATCAGTGGATTTGACAGGTACTTTTTTATCTGCTAAAGATGTTGTTCACACTGCTGATCCCAGTTGTATATTATTCCTTTTCTCAATACCTTTGTGAAAGGTTGAGCTTTGTCTGCTAGCTGAGAAATGAATCATCTGATGGATTGGAGACGTCCCTGTAGACTTCTCATTTGACTGATGTTCTTTGGAGGCGGCATTTCCATTATAGCTTGGACCTTCTTAGGATCAACCTCGATACCCTTCTTTGAAATGATATAGCCAAGTAGTTTACCAGATGTCACTCTGAATGCAAACTTATTTGGATTTAACTAGAGTTTGAAATTTTCCATTCTGTCGAGTATAAGACCTAACTCTTGAATATGCGTTGATCTTTTCATAGTCTTCACTAAGGTGTCATCAACACAATCTTCCATATTCTTATGCATCATGTCATGAAAAATAGTTGTAACTGCTCTTTGATAGGTTGCTCCTGCGTTCTTTAGCCCAACTGGCATGACGTTCCAGCAAAAGGTTCCCTGTGCACAGGTGAAAGCTGTCTTTTCTTGATCTCCAAGAGCTATTTTGATTTGATTGTATCCGGAGAATCTGTCCATTAGTGAGTACATTTCATACCCAGCAGTCATGTCGACTATCATATCAATATTTGGTAATGGAAAGTCGTCCATCGGACACGCTTTGTTAAGATCTCTGAAGTCAGTGCAAACTCTAATAGACTTGTCTGCCTTTGACACAGGTACTATGTTTGAAATCCATTCGGCATAATCTATTGCTCTGATGAATCCAACTTTGAACAGTTTTTCTAGTTCAACCTTGACTAATAGTGCTACATGCGGGTGCATCTTACAGAGTTTTTGCTTAACTGGTTTTACTCTTGGTGTAATTGAAAGATGGTGCATAATGAGATCAGGATCCAAGCCTGGCATATCAGAGTACGTCTATGCAAAGTTTATTTTCTTTTCTAATAATTGTTGAGTGAACTCCTTCAATTCTTCTGCTGATAGTGATTGAGCTACATGAATGATGTGTGGTGTCTCTTGACTCCCAATGTTCACTGGCTGAGTTGGATCGATCAATATGGAGGACCTTTCCTGGAAATGACTTGGCAGTATATCAAGTATCTCACCTTCAGGTGCCTCAGAGAGGTTTTGACCTTTAGGTATGTCCTTTATGTTCTCTTTTTTAGATTTTGACACCGCCACAATGTGGTTTTCGCCATCAGATCTTTTATTTTTATTTTTCTTGTTTTTGTGACTAAGATACTTGATATCCACTTCAGTCATATTTTCACTCTATTCACTGGTGGAAGAGTCTATGGGTTCAACTTCATTGATATAATAGGCTAATGTATAGTCATTGGCAAAAGTAGTTATATTCATGGGTTGGTTTTGTAAAGTACAATCAATCAATCCGGGATGTACTAAGGATAAATCTTGGATAGGTTCAAGAGCATTCACAGTATTGTTATCACAATTGCGGATCGAAAAGTCGAGTTCCAGAATGATACCTTGACTAAGTGTCTTGAGACGGGGAAGAGTCAGATCATGATTATTAAAGTTCACGTTAATATTTAGTTGATCTAATTCGATAGACATACTTGTAACGTCATTCACTATGCCAGCCTGGACTTCATATCGTGGTTTAACAACAATAAGATCAGTAGACAAATTTTCATTGTTTGTATCAGCTGATTCAGAATTTGAGGCTGAGTAGATATTGTCTTGAATAAGACTGTCATCAGAGTCATCAGGTGAGGTTTCCGAGTCTTCTTCAAGTGATTTAGTAAGTGTATGTATGGTATCAACACCAACATCTTTAATGTTGCAAGTTCCTTCATGTTGTGGTTCATTTGTCACTTGTATCTCACACACCTGTTGACATGTTCTTGACGTTTCTGTGATTTGCTGTCTTCTACTCCATTCAACTTCTTCTGGACTGATAACTGGCTCTTGTTCTGTAGCTTCCAACTCTTTTTATGTAGTGCTATACCTGATTTGTTCTGTTTTAGGATAGGGGTACATAGATGAGAATCTTTCTGGTATTCTTCCTTCTTTCAGTCCTTGTTCATAATTTGCTTGTCTCTTTTGTCTAATTTCTTGTATTTCTTTCTCTAGTTTTATGCGCATCAGATCTTGAGCATCATTTATGACATTGCTAGACTCTTCTAGAGATTCTGTAGTGGATGTGTCTGAGAGGTTGTCAGGACCCTATTCATACTCGTTTGAATCAGTCTCCGAATCGTCTACTTGTTGCCTGCCAGTATATGTGACTAGAACTTTTAGTGGTGCAAACAATTCTCCGATTCTTACTACTTCATCTCTTATATATTCAGGGACCTCAACTTCCTGTATTATTGTAGCTGATACCATCGAAGCTTGAGCACTGACTGTTTCTTCTTTCTTGACTACTGATTCCTCTTTCTCTTTTCTACACTCTTCTTTTGTTTGTTGAGTGTCTACTTCCTGTAATGTTAAAGGCGATATTCTTTTCTACCACTTAGACTTAGAAACATGTTTTTGGCCTGATGTGTTTTTCGGATCGTAACCCAGTCTAGCCTTATCATTTGTGGATTTGGTTTGTAGTTGAATTGGTTCAGTAATACCTTTTTTTTGTTTTCCCAAAGGACCAGTACCTGAGTACCCCATGCGTGGAATCATTTTATATCCAGGACCATATTGGTTTGAAATCTTACAATGTCGTACCTCCTCATTTTGACTATCTTCCTTAAAGAGCCAGTGAAGAACAACATCTTCTTCTATTTCATCCGCCAAGGAGGTAGAAGACTATACAAAGAGACCATCATATATGGTATTCAGAGCTGAAGTTTGTGTTCTCATAGCCTCCGATGGCTTGCCCAACTGTTTTGGTGATGGAAGGAGAGAAACTAATGAAAGTACTGGTTCTATCTTGTAGCCATCCATGCTGGTATTTGTAATCTTCAATCTCTTTTCTAAGTCTTTCATTAGTGCTTCTGGATCTGCATTTGGAGAGGCTACCTTATTATGAGGCACAAAAGTATCTGTACCTTTTGTCAATGCATTACAGACGACATTTGTATCAGCAGGAATACTGACTTCAGCTCTGTTATAAAGAAACTTTAAGCATTGATGGTATGTTGATGGTACTGCCTTCATTTCATGAATCCACGGCCTACCCAGTAATATATTATATGACAATGGAATATCAAGAACTTGGAAAAGAACATCTCTCTCTACCGGTCCCACTCTGATTGGTAATGACACCAGACCTTTAGAAGTCCTTTCTTCTTCATCATAGGCTTTTATTGTTATTTTCTTGCTAGGATCAATGACATTTTCAGAGAATCCTAGTTGTGTAAGCAGACTATAAGTACAGATATTCAACCCCGTGCCTCCATCTATCAAAACACGTTTGACTCTGTGTTTGTGGATCATGGCTTCAATATGCAATGGCTGGTTATGTGGATGATTTAGTGAGTTGTCATCTTCTTCAAAGAAGGTCAGATACTGAGGTGAAGTTAGATGACCCACCATAGACTGAAACCGATCAATGTCTAAATCTTTTGGAACGTTGGTGGTGAGCAATGCTTTGTCTAGGATCTCTTTGTGAGCAGATGAGAGTTTTAGCAATTCAAAGATTGAGATTTGAGCATTTGTCCTTTTCAACTGTTCAACGACACTATATCTAGAAGATGATGATGAAGTTATCCTTTTAAATTTGTCCAAGGTTGATTCTTTTTGTTTGTTTGATTGGGTTGGTGAATTCAATTTTGCTTTTGCTGGATTGGAAGAACTAGCTCCTTGGAGAGTGGCTTTCTTCTGAGAACGTGTTAGAGCTCTTGCATATCGTGATTCATTTGGTTTATCTTGGACTATAATCACATTGCAATATTCAGAGTGGGAAGGCTCAATCATGTTGAACGTTGTCCTGACTGACATAAGTATAATTTACCTTGGCACCTCCTTTGGTCTTTGAAGAATCACCTTGTTTGTAAACATGCAAAAGGTCTTTAAATGCTTTATAATCTGCATTAGTCGGATGATTCCCAACAATAACTTTACCAACATCTATGAGATCTTGAATCTCATGTTTTAGCTTCGTGCAATTGTTTATGTTATGACCTTTATTTCGATGGAAGTCACAGTATTCATTTTCTCTCCACCATCTTGGTTTGACATCTAGATCATATGGTCTGGAGTTATCTGGTAGTGTTATCAAATTGTTTTCCAACGGAGTTTTGAAAGCGGATTCATATGATTCTTCAAGAGGAGTAAAATCACGCTTAGGTTTTGAAAGCCAAGGCTTTTCTTTGAACCATTCTTTTGTTTTCTTTGGTGGATTTTCTGTTGTAGCCTCAGCGGCTTTAAGTGCTTGTGTACCACTAGCCAAGTTGAATATTATGGATTTTGAGTTGGTTTTGACAGTGTCTACTACTCCATCGTTAACAACATTCTTGTTATTGTCTTTGCCAAACTTCCAATACTTGTTCTTCTCTTTAGAGCTAGATCCTGGTTGTGTTTCTTTCCAAGGTGTGATATCCCCCTTGTTTATGAGCACATCTTCCATTCGAATGACATTATCTACCATTTTGTTAAATGATGGGTTTACTTGCATTTGTATACTATATTTTAGTTCGGGGACCAAGTTATTGACAAATATATCCATTTTCTCTCAGTCTGGAATAGGTCGAGAATACCTAGAAAACATCTTTCTCCAGCGTTGGAGGAAAGTAAGAAGAGGTTCCCCTATTTTTTGTTTAGTATTGCAAAGCTCGATCATAGTCACATGATGTCGAATGTTGTATGAGTATTGTTGTAAAAATAGTTGGATTAGTTCTTCAAACGTTTTTATTCCTTTGGGTAGACTTGAAAACCATTCCATTGCTTGACCCCCTAAACTCCTTGGGAATAGGCGTATGAGGTACGTTTGATCGTGCATGAACTCCATACAGGCAGCACAAAAATCTCTAACATGATCTTGAGGATTTGAGGTACCATCATATTTGTCAAATTTTGGGATCTCCACTCGTGAAGGAAATGGAGGCATGTATAGATTCTTGTCAAATGGAAAGGGACATATTGTTTCCAGAGAATATTGTTTTGGGGACTTGTCCTTATTTTTCAGTTCTGTGACTTCCATCCGTAAGACTAGTAATTGTTTGTGTACCATGAGTATAGGTGATTCTTTCTTTTTAGCAACGAGTGTCTGAACATCATATCTAGTAGGAAGTTTAGCACCTTGTATTGCTAGTTCTAAGAAATAGTCTTCCTTCTCTCGGGTCATGATAGCTTTCATCATTTGTCTAAAGTCTTTGTCCTTTTGACAGTCAAGGATTTCTTTTTCTGGAGGTTTAGTGTCTTCGTCAGCCTCACTTGATGATGAGGAATCATTATCATTTTCGGGAATGTTATTATCGTCCTTGTTTCCGTTATTGTGTTCTGTCTCATATATAGTGGAAGATTTAGGCTCATCAAAAATTGGTTCGCCTGATGATGACGGTATGTCAGTGAGTGGATCCTTTTTGTAAAATGGATTGTCGGTGTATGAAAAGGGTATTCCTTTGCCTTTGGCTTCTTTCTTACTAGAACTCCTGGTTTGTGTAGGCATTTTTATGGATTAGTGCGACCTAAAGCTGTTTGTGATGCAGAGGTCAAGATCAATTTCAGAGCTAATTGTTCGGTTAATGTATTGTTTGGGAGAAACAACTAAGATTCAGTCTGATTTCAGGAATGATCTATCCTGTATAAGACGTTTATCTAAGTTGATTCTAAGCGTAGTGTAAGATTCAGTCTGGTTTCAGGAATGATCTATCCTGTATAAGACGTTATCTAAGTGACTAAAATTTGATAGGTAGTTGATTAAACTAGCTGAAAGATGATAGACCAAATCATACAATACAAATGGCAGAGGTACACTGTCTTGATCTGTTTATGCTCAGGAAAATTGATAACCAGTATTATGTTAGCTGTAAGCTGTTTTTAGGCAAGTTTGACTGTTCTGTTCTGACAAAACCAGAGACTCGTATGACACGATTTTCTGAACCGGACGACAATTTAGCAGTTACAGGACGACATAATTTCTATTTCGTACAAGTTGCTGTCTCGTACCGTACAATAGATGGGTATGTGGAGGATGACAAAATACTCAGAGCAGTTCTGTTTTGTATGACACAGGATACAAAACCATACGACAAATTAAAATGACTCGTACGACACAGGATCAAGTCTAGGACGACAAATCAGAAGACTCATATGAGACAGGATCAGGTGCAGCACGATAAATTATCAAATTCGTATGACTGTTCATAGGACAGAGCCTAGAAATTCTGAGTTTTTTCGATTGTTCAGTATGATAACTGAGTATGACCAATTCTAAGATGGACTGATTTTGGACCAAGATACAGAATTTCGACTTAAGATGGACAAGTTTCTGACACGGACAGAGTTTTGACTTAAGATGGACAAGTTTCTGACACAGACAGAGTTTCGACTTAAGATGAACAAGTTTCTGACACGGACAGAGTTTCGACTTAGGATGGACTAGTTTCTGACACAGACAGAGTTTCGACTTAGGATGGACTAGTTTCTGACACGAACAGAGTTTCGACTTAGGATGGACTACTTTCTGACACGGACAGAGTTTCGACTTAGGATGGACTAGTTTCTGACATGAACAGAGTTTCGACTTAGGATGGACTAGTTTCTGACACTGACAGAGTTTCAAATCACTGAGTTGTTTCTTGTCTTCTCCAATTTTTGATATTTCAGTTTTTGTTTCAGGGATGAAAACACAGAAAATAAGTAGTATGTATAGTGACTCCAATCACAGCATGCAAACCTTAAGGAATTTGGTGAGAAAAGAAAACCTTTTCTTGTAGACTAAGGTACACACCCAATAGCTAATCAGAATACAGCCGTTGAGTCTCACGCAATGGATTCTCAACGCTGTATTATCCGACTCCAAACGCTAATGGAGGCACGAAATGACAAGTATCTTGGGAGAGTTACTATCTCTCTTGCACAAAGATTATCCCCCTTTCGGAGATGAACCAGGTAGCTTCTAATTTTGAATTGGATTTAGTCAGGGATCCGTTCGGTGCGTCAAGGTATAAACTCAATTAAGAGGTCTCCCAGCTTTGAAAACCAAGGTTTAATATACCCGAAGGTACTGAGGAGAGCTATTCCCGAGCACTGTCATTGACTTGATTTTCATCAAATCACGTTTATTTTATAATGGGTTGGAGTACTTGGCGTCTAGTCGTTTCCACTTAGGTCGTTCCCCTCACACCGGCCGTAACGGCTTTAAGAGTTTTCAACCCCTCGGGAGGGCAAGCCCGCTAAAGATGTACAAATCTCAAACAAAGAAAAAGCCTCAAGGGTCTGGATTTCTGATTGTCTAGAAAAAGACAAGAGCATACTCTCCTACCTCTCAGATTCTTCTAAAAACACAAAAGATAGATTTGTTCTTTAACCAGATAGCAAGTTAGGTTCCTAAAAATGAATTTAAAGAATACACGATGTTTAGTCGATTCTCCTAAGGTAACCTGCAAAGACAACAAATCGGTAGTCATATTGTCTTTGTGCGACAAGCATATTCTTTGACAAGCGTTCTGCAAAAACTGATTAGGCTGTGAAAAATTCTGAGATAGACAGATAAATAGTCAGGGTCAGTCATCAGAATAATCAATAAAAATCATGAACTTTGCCTTTTTTTTCTTTTTTTTTTTAAATTTTTTTACCAAAAAATACAGAGTCGTACGACTGTATAAAAACTCGTACGATAGAGGATCCCAACTCGTACGAGACAGGATTTCAGTTCGTATGACACTTGCTGTTTGTCATTTCAACCTGTGGGAATTGTCGTACGAGATGTACTGACGAAAAATCGAAAAATCCAAAATCTGGAAAATAACCAAAAAAAAAAAAACAGTCAGTCTTGGAGGCCGAAAAATGTAGTCTTCTGCCCCATGGTGGGCGCCAGAGATGTGTGTGTGAAAAAGTGGTCTGTAAGCTGTAAGCACAACACTTCAATTAAGTCATTATATGCATGGTTAATAATCAATAAATAAAAAACCATAACAAAGCGACTAATTGCCTTCTAAAAGATGCGAGTATAAGATTGCTCTCAGATTGTTATAAGCAATACCAGTGACTAGACTACACCAAGATGAAGGATTTAATCTATATAATATTAACTATATGGATGCAAGATGGATGAATAATTCAAGCAAAATAATCATTTCAAGCAATAATGGATGTAAAATGGATGAAAATAATCTAAAAAAGCACAATAATCTTCAATGACTCCAGAGCGAAATTAGCGTGATAATAATCTCCAAGCGTGTTCTCAAAAATCTTTGGGGTAAATTGGAATGAGAGCTTAAGACTGAATTTATAGAGAATTACCAAGACAAAAGCTCAATTTAGAATTAATTGAAAATAATTGAGAAATCAGATTTATTTAACCTTGAGATAGATTCCAATTATAGTTTAATTGAAATGCATTCAAATTAAAAGTCCAAGTTGCATTGGAAATAATAATAAATTAATTTCATGCATTTATGATAAAAATAGATAATTTTTTTAATTATTTAAGAAAAGAGTCTTTTTAATGCAATTGAACTTCTTTTTCTGAAAAGCTTTGAGTTCCAATTTTAGAGAATAATTCAATAATCAATTTAATTGCTCTTCTAATTTCAAGTTCTATATTTAAAAAAAGAAATAATATCTCAAGTTTGATTTCTCTCTCAATTCAATTCTTTTATTTAATTTCAATTCAACTCTTGTTTTGTAATTAATTCCTCTTTTGTAATAAATTAATTCCTTTTGCATGATTAAATGGAAATTTTATTAATTAATTAAATATGCAAGGACATTTAATAAATTAAAATAGGATAATTGATCAAAATGATATTCTTGGAAATGATTCAATTAATTAAATAAATATTTAATTAATACTGAGTAATTGATTTGTCATGTGATATTTGATGATTGAAGAATTAATAATGTGCTCAAGGTTGTTTTAATTGCCTTTGGTTAGGACCTTGGTGATGTTGTCGAGATTAGGGATCTATGGTTTAGATGACCATTTTTAGGGTATAATAATCAATAATCAATAAGTAGAAAATCATAACAAAGCGACTAATTGTCTTGCTCTTCATCTAGTTCGTGATCAAGTTCAGAACTGACATCTCCTAGACATCACATTCTTTGAACCAACACGTTGCTCGCACATTAATTCAAAGAGGGGCAAATGTAATACCCTAAAAATGGTCATCCAAATCATGGGCCCCTAATCTCAACAACATCACCAAGGTCCTAACCAAAGGCAATTAAATCAACCTTGAGCACATTATTAATTCTTTAATCATCAGATATCACATGGCAAATCAATTACTCAATATTAATTAAATATTCATTTAATTAATCGAATCATTTCCAAGAATATCATTTTGATCAATTATCCCATTTTAATTTATTAAATATCCTTGCATATTTAATTAATTAATAAATTATCATTTAATCATGCAAAAAGGAATTAATTTATTACAAAAGAGTAATTAATTACAAAACAAGAGTTGAATTGAAATTAAAATAAAAGAATTGAATTGAAATTAAAATAAAAGAATTGAATTGAGAGAGAAATCAAACTTGAGATATTATTTCTTTTTCTAAATATAAAACTTGAAATCAGAAAAGAAATTAAATTGAATTATTGAATTATTCTCTAAAATTGGAACTCAAAGTTTTTTAGAAAAAGAAGTTCAGTTGCATTTTAAAAGACTCTTTTCTTGAATAAATAAAAGAAATATCTATTTTTATCACAAATGCATGGAACTAATTTATTATTATTTTCAATGCAACTTGGACTTCTAATTTGAATGCATTTCAATTAAACTATAATTGGAATCTATCTCAAGGTTAACTAAACCCGATTTCTCAGTTATTTTCAATTAATCCTAAATTGAGCTTTTCTCTTGGTAATTCTCTATAAATTCAGTCTTCAGCTCTCATTCCAATTTACCCCAGAGATTTTTGAGAACACCCATGGAGATTATTAACACGCTAATTTCGCTCTGGAGTCAGTGAAGATTATTGTGTTTTTTAGATTATTTGCATCCATTTTACATCCATTATTGCTTGAATTGATTGTTGGCTTGAATTATTCATCCATCTTGCATCCACATAGTTAATATCATATAGATTAAATCATTCATCTTGGTGTAGTCTAGTCACTGGTATTGCTTATAAAAATTTGAGAGCAATCTTATACTCACATCTTTTAGAAGGCAATTAGTCGCTTTGTTATGGTTTTTTACTTATTGATTATTGATTATTAACCATGCATATAATGACTTAATTGAAGTGTTGTGCTTGTAGCTTACAGACCACTTTTTCACACACACATCTCTGGCGCCCACCGTGGGGCAGAAGACTACATTTTTCGGCCTCCAAGAATGACATTTTTTTTTTTTTTTTTTTGGTGTTTTCTAGATTTCGGATTTTTTGATTTTTTCGTCCGTACATCTCGTATGACAATTCCCACAGGCTGAAACGACAAACTTCAGGTGTCGTACGAACAGGAATCCTGTATCGTACAAATTGGGATCCTGTATCATACGAGTTTTTATACTGTCGTACAACTTTGTATTTTCTAGTAAAAAAAAATTAAAAAAAGAGAGGCAAATTTTCATGATTTTTTGATTATTCTGACGACTAACCCTGACTGTTTATCTGTCTATCTCAGAATTTTTCATAGCTTAATCAGTTTTTCCATAACGCTTGTCAAAGAATATGCTTGTCGCACAAAGACGATATGATTATTGATTCATTGTCTTTGCAGGTTGCATAAGGAGAATCGACTAAACATCATGTATTCTTCAAATTCATTTTTTAGGAACCTAACTTGTTATCTGGTTAAAGAACAAATCTGTCTTTTGTGTGTTTTCAGAAGATTCTGAGAGGTAGGAGAGTATGCTCTTGTCTTTTTCTAGACAATCAGAAATCCAGACCCTTGAGGCTTTTTCTTTGTTTGAAATTTGTACATCTTTAGCAGACATGCCCTCCCGAGGGGTTGAAAAACTCTTAAAGTCGTTACGACCGGTGTGAGGGGAACGACCTAAGTGGGAACGGCTAGATGCCAAGTACTCCAACCCACTATAAAATAAATGTGATTTGATGAAAATCAAGTCAACGACAGTGCTTGGGAATAGCTCTCCTTCGTACCTTCAGGTATATTAAACCTTGGTTTTCAAGGCTGAGAGACCTCTTAATTGAGTTTATACCTCGACGCGCCGAACGGACCCCTAACTAAATCCAATTTAAAATTAGAAGCTATCTGGTTCATCTCCGAAAGGGGGATAATCTTTGTGCAAGAGAAATAGTAACTCTCCCAAGATACTTGTCATTTTATGCCCCCATTAGCGTTTGGAGTTGGATAATACGACATTGAGAATCCAGTGCGTGAGATTCAGCAGCCGTATTCTGATTAGCTATTGGGTGTATACCTAAGTCTACAAGCAAAGGTTTTCTTTCCTCACCAAATTCCTTAGGGTTTGCATGCTATGATTGGAGTCACTATACATACTACTTGTTTTCTGTGTTTTCATCCCTGAAACAAAAACTGAAATACCAAAAATTGGAGAAGACAAGAAACAACTCAGTGATTTGAAACTTTGTCTGTGTCAGAAACTAGTCCATCCTAAGTCAAAACTTTGTCTATGTCAGAAACTAGTTTGTCCTAAGTCGAAACTCTGTACGTGTCAGAAACTAGTCCATCCTAAGTCGAAACTCTGTCTGTATCATAAACTAGTCTATCCTAAGTCGAAACTCTATCCGTGTCAGAAACTTGTCCATCTTAAGTCGAAACTATGTCCGTGTCAGAAACTTGTCCATCTTAAGTCGAAACTCTGTCCGTGTCAGAAACTTGTCCATCTTAAGTCGAAATTCTATTTCCTGGTCCAAAATCAGTCCATCTCAGAATTGGTCATACTCACTTATCATACTCAGCAATCGAAAAAAAACTCAGAATTTCTAGGCTCTGTTCTGTGAACAGTCGTACGAGTCTGATAATTTATCATGCTGCACCTGATCTTGTGTCTTACGAGTCTTCTAATTTGTCGTCCTAGATCTGATCCTGTGTCGTACGAGTCATTTTAATTTGTCGTATGGTTTTGTATCCTGTGTCATACAAAACAGAACTGCTCTGAGTATTTTGTCATCCTCCACATACCCATCTATCGTACGGTACGAGACAGCAACTTGTACGAAATAGAAATTATGTCGTCCTGTAACTGCTAAATTGTCGTCTGGTTCAGAAAATCGTGTCGTACGAGTCTCTGGTTTTGTCAGAACAGAACAGTCAAACTTGCCTAAAAACAGCGTACAGCTAACATAATACTGGTTATCAATTTTCTTGAGCATAAACAGATCAAGACAGTGTACCTCTGCCATTTGTATTGTATGATTTGGTCTATCATCTTTCAGCTAGTTTAATCAACTACCTATCAAATTTTAGTCACTTAGATAACGTCTTATACAGGATAGATCATTCCTGAAACCAGACTGAATCTTACACTACGCTTAGAATCAACTTAGATAAACGTCTTATACAGGATAGATCATTCCTGAAATCAGACTGAATCTCAGTTGTTTCTCCCAAACAATACATTAACCGAACAACTAGCTCTGAAATTGATCTTGACCTCTGCATCACAAACAGCTTTAGGTCGCACTAATCCATAAAAATGCCTACACAAACCAGGAGTTCTAGTAAGAAAGAAGCCAAAGGCAAAGGAATACCCTTTTCATACACCGACAATCCATTTTACAAAAAGGATCCACTCACTGACATACCGTCATCATCAGGCGAACCAATTTTTGATGAGCCTAAATCTTCCACTATATATGAGACAGAACCATGCATATAATGACTTAATTGAAGTGTTGTGCTCGCAACTTATAGACCACTTTTTCAAACACACCAAGGTGATTTTTTACGAACAAGGTGATTCTTCAAAGACCAAAGGAGGTGCCAAGGTAAATTATACTTATGTCAGTCAGGACAACATTATCAACATGATTGAGCCTTCCCACTTAGAATATTGCAATGTGATTATAGTCCAAGATAAACTAAATGAATCGCGATATGCAAGAGCTCTCACCCGTTCTCTGAAGAAAGTCACTCTCCAAGGAGCTAGTTCTTCCGACGTGGCTCAAGCAACAACAAACCCATCAGCCTTGCCAAACAAACAAAAAGAATCAACCTTGGACAAATTTAAAAGGCTAACTTCATCATCATCTTCTGGATATAATGTCACTGAACAGTTGAAAAAGACAAATGCTCAAATCTCAATCTTTGAATTACTAAAACTCTCATCTGCTCACAAAGAAATCCTAGACAAAGCATTGCTCACTACCAATGTTCCAAAAGATTTAGACATTGATCGGTTTCAGTCTATGGTGGGTCATCTGACTTCACCTCACTATCTGACCTTCTCTAAAGAAGATGACAACTCACTAAATCATCCACATAACCAGCCATTGCATATTGAAGCCATGATCCACAAACACAAAGTCAAAAGTGTTTTGATAGATGAAGGCGCAGGGTTGAATATTTGTACTTACAGTCTACATACACAACTAGGATTCTCTGAAAATGTCATTGATCCTGGCAAGAAAATAACAATAAAAGCCTATGATGAAGAAGAAAGGACTTCTAAAGGTCTGGTGTCATGACCAATCAGAGTGGGACTGGTAGAGAGAGATGTTCTTTTCCAAGTTCTTGATATTCCATTGTCATATAATATATTGCTGGGCAGGCCGTGGATTCATGAAATGAAGGTAGTACCGTCAACATACCATCAATGCTTAAAGTTTCCTTATAACGGAGCTGAAGTCAGTATTCCTGTTGATACAAATGTCATCTGTAATGCATTGATAAAAGGTGTAGATACTTTTGTGCCTCATAATAGGGCAACCTCTCAAAATGCAAATCTAGAAGCACTAATGAAAGACTTAGAAAAGAGATTGAAGATTACAAATACCAGCATGGATGGCTACAAGATAGAACTAGTACTTTCATTAGTTTCTCTCCCTCCATCACCAAAATAGTTGGGCAAGCCATCAGAGGCTATGAGAACACAAACTTCAGCTCCGAATACCATATATGATGGTCTCTTTGTACAATCTTCTACCTCGTTGGCGGATGAAATAGAAGAGGATCCTGTTCTTAACTGGCTCTTTAAGGAAGATAGTCAAAATGAGGAGGTACGACATTGTGAGATTTCATCAAACCAATATGGTCCTGGATACAAAATGATTCAATGCATGGGGTACTCAGGTACTGGTCCTCTCGGTAAACAAAAGGAAGGTATTACTGAACCAATTCAACTACAAACCAAATCCACAAATGATAAGGCTGGACTAGGTTATGATCCGAAAAAGATATTAGACCAAAAACATGTTTCTAAGTCTAAGTGGTAGAAAAGAATTTCGCCTTTAACATTACAGGAAGTAGACACTCAACAAACAAAAGCAGAGTGTAGAAAAGAGAAAGAGGAATCACCAGTCAAGAAAGAAGAAATAGTCAGTGCTCAAGCTTCGATGGTATCAGCTACAATAATACAGGAAGTTGAGGTCCCTGAAGATATAAGAGATGAAGTAGTAAGAATCAGAGAATTGTTTGCACCATTAAAAGTTCCATTTACATATACTGGCAGACAACAAGTAGACGATTCGAAGACTGATTCAAACGAGTATGAATAGGGTCCTGACCACCTCTCAGACACATCCACTACAGAAACTCCAGAAGAGTCTAGTGATGTCATAGATGATACTCGAGAGTTGATGCACATAAAACTAGAGAAAGAAATATAAGAAATTAGACAAAAGAGACAAGCAAATTATGAACAAGGACTGAAAGAGGGAAGAATACTAGAAAGCTTCTCATCTATGTACCCCTATCCTAAAATAGAACAAATCAGGTATAACACTACACAAGAAGAGTTGGAAGCTACAAAACAAGAGCAAGTTATCAGTCCAGAAGAAGCTGAATGGAGTAGAAGACAACAAATCACATAAACATCAAGATCATGTCAACAGGTGTGTCATATACAAGTGACAAATGAACCACACCATGAAGGAACTTGCAGTATTAAAGATGTTGGTGTTGATACCATACATATGCTTACTAAATCACTTGAAGAAGACTCGGAAACTTCATCTGATGACTCTGACAACTCTGATGACAGTTTTATTCAAGACGATATCTACTCAGCCTCAAATTCTGAATCATCTGGTACAAACAATGAAAATTTGTCTACTGGTCTTATTGCTGTTAAACCACGATATAAAGTCCAGTCTGGCGTAGTGAACGACGTTACAAGTATGTCTATCAGATTAGATCAACTAAATATTAACGTGAACTTTAATAATCATGATCTGACTCTTCCGGGTCTCGAGACACTTACGCAAGGTATCATTCTGGAACTTGACTTTTTGATCCATAGCTATGATAACAATATCCTGAATGCTCTTTGATCTATCCAAGATTTATCCTTAGTACATCCCAAGTTGATTGATTGCATATTACAAAACCAATCCATGAATATACCTACTTTTGCCAATGGTTATACGTTAGCCTATTATCTCAATGCAGTCGAACCTATAGACTCTTTCACCAGTGAACATAGTGAAAATATGACTGAAGCGGATATCAAGTATCTTAGTCACAAAAACAAGAAAAATAAAAACAAAAGATCTGATGGCGAAAACCACATTGTGGCGGTGTTAAAATCTAAAAGAGAGAAATTAAAGGACGTACCTAAAGGTGAAATCCTCTCTGAGGCACCTGAAGGTGAGATACTTGATATACTGCCAACTCATTTCCAGGAAAGGTCCTCCATATTGATCAAGCCAACTCAGCCAGTGAACATTGAGAGTCAAGAGACACCACACATCATTCATGTAGCTCAATCACTATCAACAGAAGAATTGAAGGAGTTCACTCGACTATTCTTAGAAAAGAAAATAAACTTTGCATGGACATACTTTGATATGCCAGGATTGGATCCTGATTTTATTATGCACCATCTTTCCATTACACCAGGAGTAAAACCAGTTAAGCAAAAACTCCGTAAGATGCACTCGCATGTAGCACTATTATTCAAGGCTGAACTAGAAAAACTGCTCAAAGCTGGATTCATCAGAGCTATAGATTATGCCGAATGGATTTCAAACATAGTACCTATGTCAAAGGTAGACAAGTCTATCAGAGTTTGCACTGACTTTAGAGATCTTAACAAAGCGTGTCCTAAGGACTACTTTCCATTACCAAATATTGATATGATAGTCGACATGACTGCTGGATATGAAATGTACTCACTAATGGATGGATTCTCCAGATACAATCAAATCAAAATAGATCTTGGAGATCAAGAAAAGACAACTTTCACCTGTGCATGGGGAACCTTTTGCTGGAATGTCATGCCTTTTGGGCTAAAGAATGCAGGAGCAACCTATCAAAGAGTAGTTACAACCATCTTTCATGACACGATGCATAAGAATATGGAAGATTATGTTGATGACACCTTAGTAAAGACTATGAAAAGATCAATGCATATTCAAGAGTTAGGACCTATACTCGACAGAATGGAAAAGTTCCAACTCTGATTAAATTCAAAGAAGTGTGCATTCAGAGTGACATCTGATAAACTACTTGGCTATATCATTTCAAAGAAGGGAATCGAGGTTGATCCTGAGAAGGTTCAAGCTATAATGGAAATGCCGCCTTTGAAGAACATCAGTCAAATGAGAAGTCTACAGGGATGTCTCCAATCCATCAAACGATTCATTTCTTAGCTAGCAGACAAAGCTCAACCTTTCACAAAGGTATTGAGAAAAGGAATAATATACAACAAGGATTAGCAGTGCGAACAACATCTTCAACAGATAAAAGAGTACATGTCAAATCCACCGATATTGATGCCACTGATTTAGGGTAAACCACTAATCTTATATATATCAGCAACTGATTCATCACTGGGGGAACTTCTGGCGCAACGAGATGACAACAAAAAGGAACGAGCTATTTATTACATCAATAGGACATTGGTGTCTTATCAAATGAACTATATTATAATAGAAAAAACATGTTTGGCGTTAGTCTTTACATCACAAAAACCGAGACACTACATGCTAGCACATTCAATCAAGCTAGTGGCCAAAATTGATCCACTCAAATATCTTCTCAATAAGGCAACACTTACAGGAAGATTAGCGAAATGGGTAATGATCCTTACAGAGTTTGACATTGAATATGTGGAATACAAAGCCATAAAAGGACAGGTAATTGTTGATCAACTTGCTGAAGCTCCGCTTGAGGACACTCAACCGCTACACATAGAGTTTCCAGATGAATCTATAATGCACCTTACTCAACAACCCTGGAAGATGTTCTTCGATGGTTCCTTTACTCAAAATGGTTCAGGTGCTAGCATATTATTCATTACTCCTCAGAAGTATTCAATCCTAAAGTCTTATAAGATTTTATTCCCTTACACAAACAACATTGCAGAATATGAAGCTTTCGTGAATGGGATAAAACTAGCTATTGAATGGAAGGTTGCAGAATTGTATATCTATGGAGATTCTCAGTTGGTGGTTAATCAAATCAACGATACATATCAGACTCGAGATGAGAAACTGATGCCTTCCAAGAAAATGGTTGATGATCTTAAGAAGTATTTTGCTTTTGTATCATTCTAACAGATTCCTAGATCCGCAAACAAAGCAACAGATGCTATGGCTACCTTGGCATCTATACCTGAGTTACAGGAGTCCAATTTTCGCTTTGATTTTCTGGTGGAAGAGTTATATTACCCCTCTTATGAATCTCCTGAGACCCAAATAGTCTGTTCTATTATTGGACATGACTCGTCCTGATACAACCACATCTATTCCTATATATGTGACCAAATTATCCTTGGAAATCTTACCCGAAATGAGAAAAGAAGCCAACTCGAAACGCTTCGAGGTATGTTATCATAGCTAACGATTTATTTAGATGAGGTTTGGACAGTACATTGCTTAGATGTCTAGAAACTGAAGAATCTAAATGTGCATTATCGGAAGTCCATGAAGGTATTTGTGGACCTCATTCGAATGGCCTTACTTTAGCTCAGAAACTACTACGGGCTGGCTACTATTGGCCAGACATGGAAAAAGACGCCATCCAATTTGCTAAGATTTGTGAGAAATGTCAGCTTCATGGAAATCTCATACATGCCCCGACAAGGGATCTTATACCCTTCATTACACATTGGCCTTTTAAGCAATGGGCCTTTGATCTCATTGGTTAGATATATCCTACTTCATCCAACATACATAAATTCATCAGAATTGCCACTGAATATTTCACCAAGTGGGTAGAGGTGGTTCCGCTCATCAAAGAAATCGGTAAACATGTCGCCTTGTTCATCCTAAATTATATCATCTGCAGGTATGGGATACCTTCGTCCATTGTGACTGATAATGGAGGACAGTTTAAGAATAAAGATCTGGACGAGCTTTGTGAGAAATACAAAATAAAGCAACACTGGTCATTAGTATATTACCCTCAAGGTAATGAACAAGCTGAGGCATCTAACAAAAACTTATTAACTATCTTGCATAGAACAGTGAACAAATCCGGGAAGGATTGGCATCTGCAGCTCAATCCTGCACTATAGGCTTACAGAACAAGTATCAGAACACCTATTGGGGCTATACCTTTCTCTTTGGTGTATGGGTCCGAAGCAGTACTACCTATTGAAGTAGAAATATCATCTCTAAGAGTTTCTTTGCAAGGTCTTGTTATTGATGAAGATAATAGAATATCTAGATTGCAAGAACTCGAATTGCTGGATGAGGGTCGACAAGTGGCGTTTGATCATCTCAGAGTATATCAGAAGAGAATGTCTAGAGGATATAACAAGAAAGTTAGACAAAGAGAATTTCAGGTTGGTGACCTAGTTTTGAGAGAAAATCCCAAAAATCAATAGTTTGGCGACAATAAAGGGAAGTTTGAACCCAACTAGCTGGGTCCCTACGTTGTTACTGCAGTATTCGGCTCTAGTGCCTATCAACTCTCAAACTTAGAAGGAGAACAACTCCATGGACCGATTAACACCATCCACTTGAAGAAATTCTTCGCTTAGCATTCTCTGTGCCACCAACTTGTACAGCTGAAAAAAGTGCTGAAAAAAAAATTAAAAAAAATTAGAAAAATCATCAAAAGAAAAAAAATATATATAAAAAAAGAAAATGCCCTAGTGAAAACCTGGTAAACAGGCACCTTGGTAAAAAAAAAAAAAAAAACTCTCTGCCAAGTAGGTGGAAACCTGGCAAACAGGTGCCTCGTGTACTCAAGCGCTCCATCTATCAACGCAACGTTGACATTTCTCGCTTTCATGCATCTTTGCTTTCGCTTGTACATATTTTTTAGTTACTTTCGTGACATCCTGGTTTGTTGGAACCCTCATGACTTGAAACTGATCAACATCCTAGTCTTAGGTTTCTCGACAGAGCATATTACATATCCTAAGTAGTGTCAACCAAGTCATCTTTCCGTCAGTGAAACCTGGTCGTCCACTCTGAGTCAATCACCTGTCTCCTAACTACCAAAGAGTTTTTATCATTGAGTAAACAAGGAAAACAACATAACGGAAAACAATCACTAAACAATTTGAGCTATGAATGAAAATTTTCTTTGTGTGTTGTCTTTTATATTGGTTTTTGATTATTATCCCTCTGAGTAACTCGAGGAAGTCTATTGTGACTAAGAGGAGCATGGATTGGGGGCATATTATTTTCTTTGTTTTCTGCTTGTAGGAATGGTCCCAATGATCTGGAAACATATAAATTAGTTGGGTTTCTGTGATAAGAGCCTTCACAATAAGGTGAAATCGCCTCACATACCTCGACTCCGCTTATTTGTATGCTACAGGGAGGTCCATATCATTTCTTTGTCTATTTTGAGGGAATTTCTTTATGATACAATTCGGGTCCCTGTGAAATCTGTCCAAGGATATGAACGAAAAAAAGGGTCATTGCGGACAAAATAATTAATTGCACATTGAAAAAGAAAGGAACTCTAACTTGCCTGTTGTGTTCGTTATGCTCAGTGATGAATCTTAAGTATTTTAAATCTAGTGACTAGGTTTGGGATGCATTTTGCATATCATTTCGCATATCATTTCGCACATCATTTCACATATTATTCTGCATTTTTGTGAATTTAGAGTGATTTCGGTATGATAATAATCTCTTTATCTTCTAAATGAGAGCTGAAAGCATAATCATTTCTTACACTAAGCGGTCTATTTTTCATTATTTCTTCGATTGAGTACTTGTGTTTTGAGATGTTAGCTGCATACATAACATTTAATATAGCCTCATACATTTCATTATTCACTCATCTACATTCATCTTATTGCATAGAAAAATGAAAACATTGCATTACTCATATTACTCATTACTCATTCATTTATTTGCATATGAAAAGAAACAAAAATAGACATCCATAGTCATTTGCATTACATATATTCATATTGAAAAGAAATGCATACATATAGAATAAAGCATATAAAAGACATCTCATAAGCGAATCAACACAAGTACAATGAAGTCAAATCGGATCTCATATATATATATCATGTCAAATATAAGAGTACAAAATGATGTCGAATAACATATACAAACTCCCATTGGAGCAAGAATCGTATAGGCTACAAAAAAATGGGTGTGTCTACAAAAAATATCCGAGTTACAAAAAGAAATAATCTAACTAGAACCCTCTCCCTCATCGCCTGGTGGAGGAGGAGGAGCCTGATGCCCAGGATCTTGACGAGGTGCCCGAGCTCCCTCTGATCGTGCCATATACTGCGAGTAGGGTATCACCTGCTGCGTAACAGGAACTGCGCCACTATATGCTGCCACATAGTAGGCTGCCCTACTACTCTAGAGAGAAGGACCTCCTGTCGTAAAGCCTCTATCTCTGCTCTCGACTCTGCCCTCAATGATGCGATCTGACGATCACGCTCGACCCTCACCTCGGAAAGCTGTTGGTCTTGCTTTGCCAGCTGAGTCTGAGCCACTGTCAACTGTGACTGCAGCTCTGCAAGACGTGCTCTCATTGACCGCCCTGCGTTTGTCCCCTGCTCTCTCACAGGCTCCCCATCCCCATCTCCACCTGTAGCTCTGCCCTGCTCATCCCGCCGTTGCCGGACCTGTCTCAGAGCTGTTCGCTCCTCCTCAGTCCCACCCAATCTCACTCCTACATGCCCTAGGGATCCACCCTCACCCCTCTGCTATCCAACATCTGCTGGCACCCTGCTACTGCTAGCACCAGGATCACCACCTGTCTGCCTCAGAGCCTCGACTCTTTGTGCCTGTCCCTACCTGTGGCCCTGTCCATGTCCCTGTGCCGGTGCAGGGGCATCATCCTCAACATCCTCAATATGAGGATCCTGCTCTGCTGGATCTGTGAATCGAGGGAACGGATGCTGCTGAAACCAATCTCTATACTGGGGCAATACCCCCGCATCCACCACATCATCCATATAATCCCACCTCAGGCGATGTAAACCAGTCAGCTCTTGCATTGCCAAAGCATAGGACAACCGTCGAGACCATCCCTGTCTCTCCTCATCTGCGTAACGTGCATACGCTGTAAACTCCTGCTAGATCTCCTGAGGCCGACCATACTGCCTCATCACTCGAGAAACGATGAATCGCTCCACAATGGTTTGCGATATCCCAATGAGAGGACGCGTAATAAAAAGGTCCCTGCGAACCATTCACTAGTCATCCCACGACTTTAAACCTCTGTACGGTGTCCATACAATGACTATCAGGTCATCTAGCTGCCGTCTCCAAAAATCTGTCTTGCCGAGATGGGGCTGTGTAATGTATCCTGCATACCTGTATATAATCGGCTGCCCGAGCTCTCTACTATCATCTACTATGTGCCAAAAAACAGTAAGGTGCTCCCAAGCCCACACCTGCAAAATATATACACCAGTGGCCATGCTCCCCCCATCTCTATACACGATCTCATGCATCTCTCGATACATGTGGGACAATAAACATGAACCCCAGCCAAGTCTCTGAGGGGTCTCTATCAATCTCTCTAGCATCCGACCCCATCCGCACTGAAAACCCTGCCGCCCTCTGTCTGGCATCAGAAAACAGCCTATGAACCCTGCTAGAACACATGCTAGAGGAAACTCCTCACTGTACCTGCTCAACAATATGTCCCGACTAATGGAACGAGTCAAAATGTCAGGATCACTGAAGACATGCCTCACTGCCTGTAATCCTGGAAGGTGCCTTGAATCATAATCCACCTTATCCCCAACAAAAGGGATACAGAGGATCCTATATACATCCTCGGGAGTGATAGTCAACTCCCCAATCGACAGATGAAACATGTTATGCTTTGAGTGAAAATGCTCAACCAATGCCGTGAGCATTCTGTAGTTCACACGGATATCAGGTAATCTCAATAGATGGGTCAAGCCGCACAAGTCAATATGAGCTTGCTGAACCTCAGATAAATGTCAAACTAATGCCATAGTAGGAGGATAAACACATCTAAACATCACATGAGGTAATCGAACCTGCAAAAACCCAACAACGAAGCATCAGAAAACATTCCAAATGATCCTACAAGAGAAGTAAAACATCACGCAAATCCAACTAAGTCAAATGTAAAATCAAAATTTCATGTTTAGACCTTCAAAAAAGCTCACTGTCTCCCGAACGACAAAACACAGAGAGGCAGAATCTCGTACGAGCCAGGAATAGCTGTCGCACGACAAAACAATCCCAAATGACAAACTATTGGCTTTCGCACGACAAAATGGTCTTTTAATAGACTTGTCGTATGATACGAGGGTGCATCCCAAATGACAATTCTAATGACCCTAAACGACAAAAGAAATTTTACCAGTTACTCGTACGAGACAGGATCCTGTCTCGCACGATAAAACGTGAAACCCGACCTCACACATGCGAAAAACTGGAAAAATGAACAAAAAAATTCAAAATTGAAAACATAAGAGGCTTAAGATCGATGACTTACCGCTGGCTCATAGTTTCGGGGTCGATTATGATGTCTCTGGTGCTCGAATCGATGCTGACGAGTAGGAACCACCATTTTCTTCACAGAAGCCTTTTTGAATTTTCAAACTTGGAGGGTTAAAATGATTTGAAAATGACACTTTTGTCCCATACATAGCCAAAAACATAATTTTTCAACTTGCTCCGACATGAAAATTGTACCCTTAGCTAATTTGACCGCTCTAATTCCATTTTCGGGATCGAAATCGAAATTCGAGATCATTTTGCTAGTCAATTTCACAAATTTGACCGCTTAGCGCTCTTTTCATCAAAATGCTCATTTTTTCTTCAAATTGTGCTCAATTTCAACACTGAATATCAATTTCAATTCTACATATCAACATTACGATCAACTCTATGCTCAATTTTATCAATCAACGCTGAATTTTTCAAATATTCCTCAGAATCAATTTGTGCTCAAATAAGTTATTATCGCCAACAATTGCCTATGATCAAGTACCCTTGCTATTTTTCGATTTCGTTCCTGAGGGGGCATACTCACGACCTTATGACCTCACATCTCACATGTCGAGAAAATCTTTTTTAAAATCTTCATCAAAAGTCGAGCAAAATCTTTTCAACTAAAGAAAATTAATTCTTATTGCTGAGGGGCATCTCAGCTTCATTGCTTCACATCAAGTTGAGATCTCTCGATCATTTGAATCAAATCGATCGCTAGGGGCATATCAGTTTCATCACTTCAAATCAAACTGATAGTTGTCCTTCATCTGAATCAATCTCTTAACGTTAATCAGTTTCATCGCTTCAAATCAAGATGATTATCCATTTAGACTCAATCAAAAGTTTAAAAAGTATCTTTGATCACACTCAATTTAAGCAGGTGTTCAGTATTCGTTTCTTGATCAAGCTGAACAGTTTATCTTCATCGTATCTTGATCATTCAAGTTCAAGATCGATTTTTTTATCATCACTCACTGCATCTAAGTTCAATCAAGTTCTAGATCAGTAAGATCCGCTTCTTGATCAATCAAGTTCAAGTTCGATATCTTTTGTTTTCTATCGTTCCTCAGTTCAATCAAGTTCGAGAATGGTATTGCTTTAATCAGACTTCATTTAGCTTTGTCACTTCGAATCAAGATAAACACCTTTCTCTTCATCTAGTTCGTGATCATTTAAGTTCAGAACTGACATCTCCTAGACATCACATATTATTTGAACCAACGCGCTGCTCACACATTAATTCAAAGAGGGGCAAATGTAATACCCTAAAAATGGTCATCTAAACCATGGGCCCCTAATCTTGACAACATCACCAAGTTCCTAACCAAAGGCATTAAATCAACCTTGAGCACATTATTAATTCTTTAATTATCAAATATCACATGGCAAATCAATTACTCAATATTAATTAAATATTCATTTAATTAATTGAATCATTTCCAAGAATATCATTTTTGATCAATTATCCTATTTTAATTTATTAAATATCCTTGCATATTTAATTAATTAATAAATTGCCATTTAATCAAGCAAAAAGGAATTAATTTATTACAAAAGAGTAATTAATTACAAAACAAGAGTTGAATTGAAATTAAAATAAAAGAATTGAATTGAGAGAGAAATCAAACTTGAGATATTATTTCTTTTTCTAAATATAGAACTTGAAATCATAAAAACAATTTTATTGAATTATTGAATTATTTTCTAAAATTGGAACTCAAAGCTTTTCAGAAAAAGAAGTTTAGTTGCATTGAAAAGACTCTTTTCTTGAATAAATAAAAGAATTATATATTTTTATCACAAATGCATGGAATTAATTTATTATTATTTCCAATGCAACTTGGACTTCTAATTTGAATGCATTTCAATTAAACTATAATTGGAATCTATCTCAAGGTTAACTAAACTTGATTTCTCAATTATTTTCAATTAATCCTCAATTGAGCTTTTCTCTTGGTAATTCTCTATAAATTCAGTCTTCAGCTCTCATTCCAATTTAACCCAGCGATTTTTGAGAACACACTTAGAGATTATTATCACGCTAATTTTGCTCTGGAGTCATTGAAGATTATTGTGCTTTTTAGATTATTTGCATCCATTTTACATCCATTATTGCTTGAATTGATTATTTTGCTTGAATTATTCATCCATCTTGCATCCATATAGTTAATATCATATAGATTAAATCCTTCATCTTGGTGTAGTCTAGTCACTGGTACTGCTTATAAAAATCTGAGAGCAATCTTATACTCGCATCTTTTAGAAGGAAATTAGTTGCTTTGTTATGGTTTATTACTTATTGATTTTTGATTATTAACCATGCATATAATGACTTAATTGAAGTGTTGTGCTTGCAGCTTACAGACCACTTTTTCACACACACAAGAGTTAGTACCATCAAAAGACAATCAGAAAAACCCTCAAAATGCAATCTGTTTTAATACCAAAAACTAGAAAATCGTACGATAATTCTCACCCAGTCGTACGATAATTCACCACAGACCGTACGAGACCTACAGATTGTCGTTCGAGCCTCTGTGAAAACTCGTACGATTTTTAGCAATAACTGTACGAAAAAAATCCAAAAAATAGAAATAAGTTTTTTTTTTGTGTTATTTAAATGGAAAATTGATTTATTAATTAAATATGCTAGGATATCTAATTAAATAAATATGATAATTGATCAAAATGATTTACTTAGAATGATTTAATTAATTAAATAAATATTTAATTAATATGGATTGATTGATTTGCCATGTAACATTAATGATTGAAGAATTAATTAATTAGGTGCTCAAGGTTGATTTAATTGCCTTTGGTTAGGACCTTGGTGATGTTGTCGAGATTAGGGGCCCATAGTTTAGGTGACCATTTTTAGGGTATTATATTTGCTCCTCTTTGAATTAATGTGCGAGCAACACATTGGCTCAAAGAATAGTTGATGTCAAATAGATATCAGTTCTAAACTTGATGGATCACGAACCGATGAAGAGCGAGATGTTCAACTTGATTTGAAGCGATAAATTGAATAGATTGATTAAAGTGATATCGATCCTGAACTTTATTGAACAAGAATTGATAAAGAGTGAGATACCGTTCTTGAACTTGATGGATCAAGAAACGAGCATTGATCTAGAACTTGATTGAACTAGATTAAGCGAAGAGACGAAACTAATTCCAAACTTGATTGAACGAGAACCAACTGAATGAGAGATAAAACCGATTCCAAACTTGATTGAACAAGAATTGACTGAGCGAGAGATAAAACCGATTCCGAACTTGATTGAACAAGAATCGATTAGCAAAGAGAGAATGCCGAGCTTGATTTGATGTGATGAAACTGAACATCGATTTGAAGATTGATTCAGATAAGGACAAAAAATTGATAGGCCCCTAGAGATTGCTTTATTTGACATCGAAGAATCTCAACTTAATACGACGTGATTTAGTTAAGATGCCCCTAGTAACAAGGTTTAGTTGATTTTATTTGACTGAAAAGATTTATGCTCGACTTTAGATGAAGATTTAAAAAATTTCTCGACTTTGAAATAATAATAATCACTGAGAAGATGTAATGAGTATGCCCCCTCGGGAGCAAAATCAAAAGATAGCGAGGGTACAACAATTTTTAGGCAATTTTGAAAAGATAAAAAGATTTGTCGATGATAATTTGAGCACAAATATTGATGTAAGAATTAGTTTGAGATCAGAGATGATTTGAGTGCAAAATGATTCGAAAATTGACTTGAGGATGAAAGTGCTAAGTGGTCAACATCATGAAATTTTCAACTAGAAAATTGACATCAAATTTCGATTTCGATCCCGAAAATGGACTCAGGACAGTCAATTTAGGCAAGGGTACAAATTTTATGTCTATGGGAGCAAGTTTGAAAATTAGGATTTGGGCTATATAAGGGGTTCAATGTGTCATTGTCAATTCATTTTTACCTCTCAAAGTTTAAAATTTGAAAAACCTCCTGCGAAGAAAAATAACAATTTTGATTCAAGAGCATCGATTTGAGCATCAGAGATGACATAATCGACCGCAGAACTATCCCTTAGCATTAAGTGATCGATCTTGAGCCTTTTGAATTTATATTTTTTTGAATTACATAATAGTGCCAAGGATGTTATTGAATTACATGATAAGTTAAATATGGAGAAAGATCAATATGAAATGTTATAGGAACAAAACCATTATGAACAAGTTCACTAACACATTTTTTAAATTCTCTACAATTAGCATTAGTATGACCATACATATTATGGTAAGCACAAAAGAAAGAAAAATGTGTGATCACCTTTTTGAGTTTCATAATCCTTCAAAGGTTGAAGAATGATGAATTGGTCTCTTAAGAGGTTTAGCAAGATTTGGTCTTCTTTAGATAAAGGAAAGTGTTTAGACACTATGTCAATATCATTTGGAGGAAAGTGTTTTTGTATGTTTTGAGGTAACGAAGGATAAGGTGGTGTGTGTGTGAAAAGTGGATAAAGTCTGCAAGCTGTAAGACACAAAACTTCAATAAATCATTGCATGCATGGTTAGACAGATATAATCATGAATATGAAAACCATAACAAATCGACCTATTGCCTTCCACAAGATGCGAGTATAGACTTGTTCTCAAATTTGTCTAAGAAATACCAGTGACTAGAATACACCAAGACGAAGGATTTAATCTATATGAGCACAAGAATAAGCTGAATGGATGCAATATTAAGCTAGATGAATGAATATTAAGCTAAACGAATGAATATTAAGCTAGATGAATGGATAAATTTTCATGATTCCTTTTGCCACCAACTTTTTGGTTTTGGATTTTCTGATCATACATCCAATTTCTATAAACACAACTTCATAAATTTTATTGCACATCTAACTAACACTCAACATACTATGTCTCAAACCTTATGCATAATAACCACCATTAATTTTATGCTTACCATTAATCAAAATGCTTCCTATTCCAAAAATAATTGCAACTTCCTCTCCTACAAATTTCACAGATCCACCATCATACTTCTTCAAATTGATAATTTTTTCTTTGTCTTAGGTCATGTGATTCAAGCATCAGGAATCAATGATCCATGATCTTGGTTCAACTTTAGCATGTAGTGTAGTCTTCTTGATCTTTCCTGATACTTCTCCCTTATAGACAGAAATAGAGATTCTCCATTAGAGTCTTTAGCATCTTCTTCTTTAGATGAATGCGTCTCCATAGAACAAAAAATCATTTTCTCTTTATCTCTATCATCTATTCTTTTCTTAAAATCATTTCTTCTATATTTACTTTTTTTTTTCATCATTATCAGACTTTCAGTAATCTTCTTTGTATATACAAATTTAGAAGCATAATGACCAATTATTTCACAATTAAAGCATTTCAAGGGCAGCTTAACTTTGTACTTTCCAGTTCCTCTATTCAGTTTTTCTTATGAAGATTTCTTCAATCTCATCCAGGTTCTCACTTGTTTCCGATTCATCACTTGATATCCTTGAAACTTTGAATGCAACTTCTCTTCAATAGGACTTTATATGTTCCATCTCTCCAATTTCATAGGTAGACAATGTACCAATAAGTTGATTTATTGTGTAGTTGTTCAAATCATGACATTCTTCAATAGCACACTTCTTCAGTTTGTAAGGTTTTTTCAATGTAAACAAGATCTTTCTAATGATGTCACTCTATTTAAGCACTCCACCAACAGCTCGGATAGATTTTGCTATATCATTCACTCTATGTATCTAGCTCTCAATAGTTTCATCATCATCCATTCTAAAACCTTCAAATTTTTGCTTTGGGTTTAAAAGTCGTTTGTTGAATCTTCAGATCACCTTCATATGCGTAGTACAACTTGTTCCAGAATCCCTCAGCTTCTTTCATTCCTTTAACCTTGCCAAAAACTTCATCACTAAGAAAACTAATAAGAATTATTCTAGCTTTTGCATTTGTCTCATGTGCCTTAATGTCATCTGGAGTTGATGGTCCAATCTGAGGACATTGATAACCTATCTAAATAATCTTTCAGATTCCATTCTGCATTGCTTCCAAGTAAGAATCCATTTTTTCCCTCCAATAATTGAAGTGTGTTCCATGAAACATCAAATCTTTAACATGAAGGTCTTGTGCCATCTCTAGATCTACCTCAAGAAATTAAGCTTTCCAAAGAGGAACCTTTCTCTGATACCAATTGTTGAACACCCAACAAGACTAAGAGGGGGGATGAATTAGTTTGGAACTTCAAGAATAATTATTAATCAACTTATTTAACAATAGCACATTAACCATCAACACATCAAGCATAAACTTATTAACACATGAACATTCTATTTACGTGGAAAACCCAAACAGGGAAAAACCACAGTGAGAATCTAACTCACAATATGAATAACAATGTTTACAATGTTTAATGCATCCATCCAAGGAGCACCAACACCTAAAGGAATTGCAGAACTAAGACACATAACATTAGGTGAGATACAAAGAGGACTTGCACAATTGAACAACACTTATTCAAGACAAGATATAAATTGTTGTTGAAGGATGCACTATCAATCAATAACAAATGAAATAGTTGAATTGAAATTGAGAAGGATTCTCCTGATCATGAAATTGTACTTGAACAATTGAATCAAGCAACCAACATCATGGCAAACATATATGATAATCTTTGTTGACATGATACATTGCCTTGCAGATTATATCACATTCAAAGCTCTTCAAAAACTAACTTTTGCATCTCCACAACCTCAAATCTATTTGCAAATCATTCGCATACACTTCTCATTCACACTCAATTCATTCATCTGCACATATTAAATATGAGATACAACATTGAAAACCTAATTCAGGGTTGGCCAAAATAGAATAAACAATATTACATAAAATAAGCCACCCAGACCTAAAATACTTAGATCAGTCCACTCCAAGAGAAAGAGGGAACCAAAATATACCACAATGCATTATTTCACAAATGAATCAACAATATGCACACGCTAACACATAATCCAAAGGATGTTACGAAGTGTAACGTGTAGATCTAATTAAGAACCCAAACATATAACCATTTCTAATGCAAAATACTCTATGTGAATCTCCACACGCCAAGGTGAGACCCAGCTAAACATCTCAACACATCTTCCAACACATATCTGGACCGAAATAATATGATCTACTAAACCATAATGTAATTAACAACATATCTGGAGGGCATCAAAAATATTCTGGACCACCCTGAATACAAGATGACACAACCAACACCAAAAGAATATTCGGACCAACATCCATCCAAATAACCAAGGTTTGACAAAGCATATCTGAACCAACATCCATATGAATAACCAGGTTTAACATCAATGCCAAGCATACAAACTCATTCTATCAATGATCTCCAACAACCTCCACATGTGCAACATATGTGTCATACATTCATCGCCAAGTAGGATGTCACCAAGCTTGTGGATCCCACTAGATTACTAAAAATTTGTAGGCAACTAATAAATTTAAATAAAAAGTAAATATAACAAAATCAATGTAGGATTTGCAAAGGTTGAGACAACTTAATTCCAACTTCTCCCACTTGTCGAAGTCCTTTCAAATATCCCATAGATCAACTACAGGGGTTGAGAGGCCCATAGAATTGAAACACCATCTAAACTTCTCTAGACTCATTGATTTCGTCAATTTATCTACAACATTTGTTTAAGTGTCAACCTTCTCCAGTTTTACGTTCACATTTGTTTTCATGAGGAAAGCTAGGGTTTCACCAATTGAGATAATAAAATCACTAATCTTATCTAAGGGACCAATACATTGAAAGAGGAGTGACTCCAATAGATCTAGCCACGATCCAAATAAGAAAAGGGTTGAAATTCTTGTCAGATTCACTGGCTTTTAGCTTGCCACCCTCTTTTAGTTGAAATCGGATTTGACTTATATAATCTAGGATGAAGCAAAGGATAATTGAGATGAAATAGTAAAAACAAACTGCCAGGTATTAGATAGATCCACAGACATGGATCTGTGTAGAAGAAGAGAATACAAACCTATACTTGAAAGTTTGGGCTGATTTTCCAGGACTGGGTAACTAGGATTTGCCCTGGTCCTTTGATTTATGCTCCATTGAAATCTAAACTTGTTCATCATCAACTCTATAAAAATCTCTGAGTATAGCTCCTGAGTTAACTCCCTGCACACAAAAAGAGAGGAAAAAGGGTTGTGGATAGGTGTTTGCCTTGGGCCAAACCCCGATTTAGGAATTAACCTTGAGATTGAAGTAATAATTATAATAGAAATTTCAACAACATGCTTTCCTTTTGAGGAAAAGGCCAGATCTAAAATTAAATGCTTGTAATTGAAATATATGCCTTGATGAAAGCTTGCTTGAATCCTCATGCAAGGGTTTTAGGATATCTTGTAGAATGTCTTCATAGAAGGTTGATCATGGATTCCATCATGAATTCTTGAACTCGACTTTACTTCTTCTCCAATTCTTGATGATGCTTGATTACTTTCTCATTTGGATTGAATTTAAGATCATTAGATGACTTACTACATTTCTTAGGTGTCAAATGAGAGGGGTGGACCTCCTTTTATAGTTGACTACCCAAAAAATATTTGAATTTTTGGACTAGGTTGACACAGGATCTAATTTCCTTCTCACTTGATGTGACCATTGTGAGGACCAAATTTGGGTCTTGATTGAGAGGACCAGGGCACTAGGTGCCCTACTATTGAAAATCGAGAATCAGATATGGGGTAGAGACAGAAAAGAAGGTGAACATATTTGTTGAATATCCGGGCAACTGAGACGGGGGGTGAATCAATTGACAATAAATTTTTCTTTTTAACCTTAATGCACAAAACCATAATAATAAAAAGAATTAACAAGTTTGAAAACACACGCAAGAATCATAACAGACACAAGAAACACCAAATTTTGCGTGGAAAACCCAAGAAGGAAAAAACCATGGAGAATGTTAATTCCTAATATATAAACACCGGTTAAGGTGATTTTTACAATGGGTGGCTCACTGCCATGGTTCTCACTACTGGTGGGATCATTGTGTTGGCAATTGACACTCATCCGGTGACTTCCAGTAGTTGCTTATTGGTCTAGGGTTGTCATTGATGACAACTCTTCTTAGAGATTAAATTTTATGGTCATGATTTCTCTTTTCCAGAAGCATGAGTTAACACGTAGGCAGTTAATCGGTAATTCAGGGCTATTTCAGTAATGTTTTGGTTCGGAAATTTTTTTGATGATTGCAGTGATTTTGATGGTTGATTTTGGGATCTTGATGAATGGGAAGATCCTTAGAAAGCGTGCGATCAAACTCTTTTGGTCTGGTGCTATGTTTTGTTAGAGATTGAAGCCGACTTGAAGCTACACGTTACACTTCTTTAAGTTGACTTGGAGGAGATTACTTTTGTTAAGGTAGGATATATAAGATCGAATTGGTGATTAGTTTTTGTGGTAATACAATTGTAGCGATCCATTTTGGTGCGATTGAGCATAGTTTCATGTGCGCATTTGGTTCACAGATAATCCGGTAGCTGACTAAGACAGAAATGGAGTATTTGCAGAGCAAGGACAGTCAGACATCTAGTTCTTAACCGGAACTCATTCATGCATTGTTAGATGCTACTTCAGAGTTCATTTTATTGTATTTCCTCATTGTAATCAAATTGTAATTCAGTGAGACTTCCCTGAAGGTTGTAGCCTTCCGGGTCATTGTAATTGAGCAATGAGCTCTATGTAGTGAGCCTGAATGCAAGTATATTCCCCATCTATGTAATACTTATGTACTCCTGGCCATAGTATATGAATATTGTGGATTGCAGCCCCACCATGGTTTTTCCCTTTCTGGGTTTCCACGTAAAAGTTTCGGTGTTGTGGATATGTGGTTTAGTTATTGCTTGTTTATGTTCTTTACTGTTATACATTGCTAACTAGTGGATAAAGAATAAGTTTATGAATTTGATTTCCGATAGATCACTGATTCACCCCCCCCCCCCTCTCAGTGATCCTTGATTCTAACAATTGGTATCCGAGCCTATTTCCTCAGAAGAAAATTAACCGCTTGAGGAAGATCCGGGAGATTGATTCAATGGATTTCGATTTCCGGAGACAACTCAATGTGGCACTTGAGGATCTTGATGCAGCTAGAAATGAGATCCACACCTTGAAGAAGAACCTGAATGCTGCTGATGATTTCATTAATGACCTAAAGGATCAAGCAAATGTCTCTAAAGAAAAGAGGGAAGGAATTGATGGACAAGTTGAAGGAGAAAGAAGATCAGATCATGGAATTCTAGGACAAAGTTGACAAAGTTAACAGGCTTGAGAGAGAGAGAATGCTTCTTTGAAGAATGAGATGCAATCCATTGTGACGAGGCTGACTAAGGATATTGAGGACCAGAAGAAGAATGTTTGGCACAATCATTGAAGGAAAGAGTTGATGAATGCTTCAGGCTTACCTATGAGAATGATCAGTTGAAGCTTGAGTTGACACAATTAAGGAATAATGGTCAAGAACTTGAAAGACAAATTGCTACCTTGAGAGATGAACTTGATACTGCTAATGAGTACAAAGACAAATTCAAAGCTAGATCAGCAAGGCTTGATGAGATGCTGGAAAGTTAGAGACATGGAAAGGATATGCGAGGTCTAGGATTTGTGAAAGGTGAATCCTTTGGATCTGGACAAGGCAATGCAAAACCTAATCAAAAGAAGAGCAATAATACTCTGGTAAGAAAACCTAATCCTCATAAATTCAATGGTATATGCTTTACTTGCAATAAATTTGGTCATATAGTCAGGGCAAAAGTAGGATGAATAATGGAATGATGAACAACATGAAAAATGTTCCTACCTTTACCAGTCAATGTTTCATATGCAATAATTTTGGACATAAGACAAATTTGTGTAGAGCGGTAATGAATAAATTTCAAAACAAGAGATGCTATGCGTGTGGAATGTTTGGACATATTTATAATTAGTACAGGACAAGACCAAATCAAATGAACTTCAAACCTATGTAGAATAATGTTATTTGCAGAGCATGTAACAAAACCGCTCACATTGAAAAGTACTGTCGAAGCAAGAACAGTGCTCCAGTAGACAAGAACAAATCAAATGAAAAGGGAAAGGCAAAGGTTGATGAGATCAGAGATCAACATAAGAAGATGTGGGTAAAGAAAGACGAATCTAAGGCAGATAATGGTTCTGTACCTGAATCCGGTGCAAAACCCTCATCCAGTAACTAGGGCTTTTGGCCTTAGAGAGAGGAAAATTCATACAAATCTTGCAGTACCCCTTGATGAGATATGCATTCAATGGATTACAGATGGAAGGAATTGAAATTTAGTTGATAGCCAGGATTTAGATGGCTAATTTTGTCATCTGGTAGTTGCGTAGGGCATTCGGTTGGATATCTGAGGTGCATTTATTTCAAAGTAAAATTAGGGTTTGCAAATTTAAAAGGGAAAATATGAGAGTTATTATTCACTTTGAAATATGAGTGTTTTCAAGCTACAGAACAAGGCGATCAAGACTTCCAAAGCTATTAGAGAGCTAGAAGCAATCCGGCAAGTGATCTAAGGCATTAATCAATCAGTTGAGGTATTTCTTGAAGAGCATTTATGAAATTTTTAAATAGCATCCTCTTCTTCCATTGCTACACCACTAGTTGTTGAGGTCAAGGATAGAACTCATCTGGTATTTAAGAAGCACCCTTACAAATCCATGGAGGATGACCCGATTGGATCTTTCTCTTCTGTTCCACACAAAATTTTGCATGTAGATGATATACGGGCCTATATTCACTATGAGATCGAGGAAACCAGCACTGAAGACATTTTGGATCTTCACATAGACAACATTATGGACAAAATCGATAACCCCAAGCCAGAATTTATCCAATTGCAGAGAAAGGGTTTCACCCATTTCGTGAACTTTCTGTCATTCGATGAAAATGAATGGGTGTAGTATGTGTTGAGCAGAATTCATGCAGATTTTATATGGCTTGACCAACATTATAAGATCACTTCAGAGGCAATTAGGGCGGTAAATTTTTTGAATCAAACTGGTAACAAGCCAAGGCTTCAGAAGGTCACAAACCCTACGGTCAACAAGTTAACCGGTGCATAATTTGATGGGCGTTTGATGAAGATCATCACAATCAAGGATGATGATGTCAAGTTTGATACGATCGTCATTGTTTATAAGGTATATCAGTCTAATGAATTGAATTCAACATCGGGCACAACCATCCATGCAGCTTATCAGATGGTTAAAGAAGATGCTCATTATGATCTGTGTAGTGTTCTGTTGGAGGAATTGTTTATAATTTTGAAGAAAATTAAGCAAGACAAAAATCATGTCTTCAAATTTGGTTCCTTGGTTATATGTCTGGCACTTTACTTCTTGAATCAGATTCTTGAAACCAGTAGAGTGCAATGGGCTTTTGACGGACCAGTGGCCCAACAGATAAAGTAGGGTTTGATAATCTTGGGAAAAGGGACCATCAAAATGTTGCATTGGGAATTCTTCAAGACTTTTCAGGACAAGGTGAAGCAGAGGGTCAGAATCCCTAAGGAAATTGTCAAAAAATATGAGGGGACAATTTTTTTTAATGGTGAATAAAGATGAATGTCTCATGGAGGCAGTTGAGCCCCAGACAGTGTGGATCATGCTTATGGGCTATGAGGTTGATGCAAGAACTTTAGATGCCTATGCACAACACCTATTTAACGCTCTGGTAGACTCCAAAGAAGAAAGGTTTGGAACATGCAAAGAAAAATCAATGGAACTGCACACCAAGTTTACTGAACTAGCAAGGAAAAGGAAGGTGGCTAAGATAGTGGAAGAAATTCTAATTGAGGAAGGTCACATGAGAGAGAAAGTTATATCCGCAAGAGCTGCAAGGGATGCAGTTGAAAAGGAGAAGAAACAAAACACTGCACCAACTCCAATCAAAGCAAAGGTGACAAAGTCTTCTCCCGCTCTGGTGAAGACACCTCTGGCTGAATCAAATTCCTCTGGTTCATCTGCTAAGGGAAAAGGTGTTCTGAGGAAGAAGGAAAAACCCCAGAGAGTGTATGTTGTAGTTTCCCCGGTGGCATCTAAAACTGAGTCAGATGCAGTCATTCCAAAGGCCCCAAAGAAAGGATATTTTTCAAGGGTGATCTGAAAACCTCAATGCGGTGCTGAGAAGAAAGGGGTGAAGGAGAAGAAGGCAAATTTTGATCCTGTTCCAGTAAGAAAGCCTAAGCGAGGAAGAAAGATAAAATCTGACTTGGATGAGGCAATTGAATCTGGCAAGATGGAGACCACCCAAACCATGTATCATATTATTCCTCCTTTGTCTACTCAAGAGTTAATAGATGAAATTATTAAAGATGGAAATTTGAAGAATATTTCTGTATATTATGAAAATATAGATGATAAGGATAAAAGGAAGATTGAGGAAGCTGTAATTTTGTATATGGATGTATTTAGTAAAGTTTTAATTGAATTAGAAATATATCTTCTGAAAGATTTGTATAGTATAGTTGATTCTAGAAGAAAATCTGCAAGTCAGATGAATAGAGAAATAAAGGAAAGTGAACTGGTCAATCAGTGCACTAGTATCACTATTGAAGAAATTGATAGATGAATTCTGCTAGAAAATATAAAGGAATTCAGGAGCAAACACAAAGTCAACAACTTTATGGTTGGCAGAGTAGAGGAAATAAGGAGAGAAACCAGTGAAATTTGGAAGAAATTTCTCACTGAGAACTGACTAGTAGAATCTAATTCACATGATGTAGCCACTCAGTCAGAGAAGCCTTCGGTGCAAGATGAAAATAAGGTGGAGGACACACAGGATGTTGCAAAGAGACAAATTTTGGATTCTGCAGAGGTTGAGGCAGATAAGGGAAATGAAAAATCAGTTGAGGCAGAGGATGTTGGCAATTGACACTCATTGGATTCATATGTTGTCATTGATGGCAACAAGATTCTATTGAAGGCATATATCGGCAGATACCGACATTGGAGGCATACACTGGCAGATACCGTCATTGGAGTAATTAGGGTCATCACCCACATCGACACCGACATCCAACACTTTAGTGAAGGCGACATTAGTATGGATCCGAAAAGTTTTATTTGTAAAATCATTTTGTAATTATTGTATAGGACCAACATTGAATATCTTTTTTATTGTAAGCCGACATAAGGCATATTGTTTGTAAAGGGTATATAAGTTAGTCTGTTAGGTCATTTTGATATATGACAAGGTAGTAGAATAAAGTGATGCGAAGGATATATATGTAGATTATTTTGTATGTGAACATTATATCATGCAATGATTAGTATATGGTTTGTAAAGCATTCTTGGAGGAAAGGAGATACCGGTCGAAGGGTTCAGGGTTTATGAACCGGTACAAAACAAAGCTTTAACCGAAACTCTTTTTGGCATTTTAGATGCATTTTGTGATTTCACCATTACTGTTTTATCTCAGCAGAAGCTTGTAGTCAGTGAGACTCTTTTGTGCTGATCAGTGTGCCTTCCTGCATGTACATGCCCCCATGTTATGTAATATCTTTCATATGGCCAGTGAAATGTCTTAGATCAGATAGAGGGGGAGAATTCACATCTGATGAGTTCAACTTATTCTGCAATGATCATGGTATTAAAAGACAAGTCTCTGCACTGAGAACTCCACAACAGAATGGAATAGTTGAGAGAAGAAACAGATCTATTGTGGATATTGTGGGTCACAAATTCCACCATGATTTTTCCTCTTTGAGGTTTTCCATGTATAAAATTGTGTGTTATGGTGTTCATTCATGTGGCTGGTTTATTTACTTCATGTTATATATTTCTTCATTTACCAGTTTATATGTGTATGTTGTAATAAGGTAAAATCTTATATTACCGGCAGAACATTGATTCACCCCCCCTCTCAGTGTTGTTGGATTCCAACAATTGGTATCAGAGCCTGGTACCTCGGAGGAAGTTTAATAGCTTGAGGAAGATCCTGAAACCGAAATCATTGAATATGGCTATGGAGAAGCAACTTGAGATGGCACTTGAGGATTATGATGCTGAATATATCATGATCATTAGTATGGCTCGAGTTAGTCAACATGCCAGAAACATCGACGTTTGAGTTTTACACTCAAACAAATGTCAGAATCACAAAGATGCACAAGATTGTTCATGCACTTTCGAAGGAATAAAATCATGGAAAGCTGATTTTGTGATCACGATCATTTGTGTGAAGCCAAAGTTGTGATGGGTGGTATACAACTGTGCTTGTGAGGACAACGAGAATGCTATTATATACAAATCAATGTGAATAATACCATCTACTAATGAATTGAATTCTGCTAATGAATTCATTCTTGTTCTGCAAGAAAGGTTATCATCAGCTCAAGCTAGGAGGAAGGAACTTTTGCAAAACCGGGATGATGAAGAGAAAAATGCACTTAAGGAACAATGTTAGAAACTAAGTCAAGAAAACATGATCATGAAAAATGAAATGCAAGACCTGACTATGAGGATGTCAAAAGATATTGAGGACAGGAAGAAGAAGGAAGAAAATCTTGCTATATCTTTGAAGAACAAATTTGAAGAATGTGGCAGATTGGCTCATGAGAATAATCTATTGAGAACTTATTTGGTACAATCCCAGAATAATGAACAAGAGATTGAAAGTCAAATAATGACTCTAACAGATGATCTAACTACTGCAAGTGAGTATAAATAAAAATTTAGGATTAGTGTTGTATAGTTGGATGATTTATTGAAAAGACAAAGGTAGAGTGAATATTCTATAGGACTTGGATTTTTACAAGGCGAAAGATCTGGTATTGCAAATGAAGATCAGTCAACCGGTATGCAGAACTCATCAGACTAGAGGAAATTGGTAAGGCAATCTAATGCTTACAAATTCAATGGTAGATGCTTTGTTTGTAATAAATCTGGACATATGGCTAAATAATATAGAAATAGAGCAAATCAAAACTACAATTCAGTTCCCGGTCAATGCATAAATTGTAAGAAATATGGTCATAAGTCAGAAGATTGCATAATGAATGTTAAGTGTCATGCATGTCAAAATTTTGGAAATTTGGCTAATCAATGTAGGTCAAGGAATGACACTGGATATGTCAAAGCAATTCAAAAGAACAATGTTACATGTTATGCATGCAACAAAATAGGTCATATTGCTAAGTACCGCAAAAGAAAGACTACACCGGTTAGCAATGATAAAGAAAATGAGAAAGGAAAACATAAGGTAGATGAAATACAACAAGATCACACCAAGAGAAGGGTTAGAAAGTTTGAAGAACTAAGTGGAGATACAACAACACCAGTAACTGCACAAGTAATTCTATAGATAGAATAGAGCATTCCTGCACTGACAGGAAATTCAACTGGTAACTGAAGCATACGCCTTAGGGGCTGGAAAGTTCATTGCAAATATTGCATATTCCCCAGAAGAGATCTAGAGAGTGGTATTGATCATTGATGAAGGTTTATCCGGCATAAAACTGTGTAACCGACATCCGGTAGGGCACACCACTAAGCATTTATAACAGTGATGAATTAGGGTTTACTTGCTGATAAAAAGGGAAAATGGACTCATTTTCACTCACCCAACACTCGAGCAAACCAAAGCAAAGAAAATGCAAATCATAGGCGATCAAGAATGAGAAAAGGCATTCTAAAGGATTTCCAACAGTTATCTGAGAAGTAATCAAAATCTTTCAACCGACGATCGTTATCCAAGAATTTATTTGAAATGGCATCCGGATCATCATCTACTCCTACTTTCATTGTGAATCCCACTATTGTTGAGGTGAAGGATAGGCTTAGACCTATTTTAAAGGAAGTTCCTCAAATTGCAATGAAGGTGTTGGTACCCAAAACCACAGATTGGAAAACTTAAGGGTTTGCCAAATCCTCAAATAATCCAACTAGCCTTGGCCAATGAATAGGGATGGTCGAAGACCAAATCCCTCCGCACTTAAGGCTCCACTGAACCTAGGTGGTTATACCTCTTCCTCTCAAGCACAAAAGAGTATTTAAATTGGATTTAAGCCTTTTAGCAAATTACAAAAACTGGCAAATTGTTGTTTTGCAATGATGCTTTATTATGTGCTTTAAGTGAATGCCTTTGAAAAGAAATGAAAATGATTATGATAGTATAATTAGAATAAGGATGCTTTTAGGACTTAAAAGAAATATGTAAAGATCGATTCATATAGAATCTAGGAAGAATTTTTTTCTATCAAGGACCTTGAATGCATGGCCAACCAGGACCTTAAAAGATAAATAACAAACCAGTGCCTCTATCTAGGGCTATTTATGACACTTTGTGGACAGAAAATCTTATCAACTCATGAGACAATATTAATCATCAACTATGAAGGTTTCAGTATGTGCTACACAATAATGAAAAACCCAATCTGACTTTTAATGTAACAACATGTGATGGCACATCATAGTAAATCATATAACAGATTTATCAAAAGGACAAAAATAACTCATCAACACATAAGTGTGCACAATACTTAGAAAAAGAAATAATGAACCTTTGTATATTAATCCTTAGGAGATGATTGCATACATAAGTTAAACTTGAAAATACTCCATTACAGTCTGTTTGCACAAAAAAAAACCTCTTTGTCCTATAGACTTCCCTATTACATATAACTTGCAGTCCTTCCAGGTAGTATGTTTTTTCTGAATCCTAGATGCGTTTACATACAAAATGACTCATTATAAATACACATGCTAAGAGATATGAATGGAAGGACACACCCTTTCATTATCCTAAAAACTAACTGAACCACAACTAAACAACCTAACTAAAACATCAATTACATTATAAAAACTAAACAATGAACTAAGACTTTCGATCCAGCCGCTGCCCACACTTCTGGATATGTCACAAATAGCCCACATCTTTGTAGGTTGTAGCATTGAATAACACATCCCTGGCTGCGTTCTTGATCATATAAAAGTTCTCGAACTGGTCGGTCATTTAGTTCATATCAAGAATATTTGTTTTCGCAATGGCTTGGGCTGCACTAAGTAAAGACTTACACTCAGAAAGCCATACGGTCTTATCCTTAATTACACCTACATCATCTACCAAACGGGGAACCCCACGCTGAACAATTCACTGAACAATTTGCTGGCACTCGTCGAATTTAGATTTCAATTCCTTTGTGAATTCATCATGTGTGACAAGAAAACCTTGAACCTTCTTCTTTACCTTTTCCCTGGTCGATGCATCCTATAACAACAGGTTAAGTCTATCTTGAATTGTGGTGTTTGAAACCATATTGTCCATGTTCCTCTGATATACTTCCCAGAATTCATCCAACGCCTTCTCCATATTGTCATATCTTTTACTTATCAATACACAAGATGTATCAACCCTGATGCTCTTCATCTCCCTCTTCAACTTAGTGTGCTCATAAGCTAATTTTAAATTTCTTTTTCCATTGGCCTCCTGAATCAGTAATTTGAGGGATCAGATGCCCACTTCTCTTAAGAGTTTCCTCATATAGAGCTTTATATTTATTTTTCTCTGCTATCTCGTGTTTCATCTGAGCCTTATTGAATTTTGAGATATTAATACTTATGTTAGCAGTGACCATAGGATCTACCTCTGCAACTTTCAAGGTCATCATGTGACCAAAGGCTTTATCCACATCTATGATTTTTGGCCTTTTATTTGGGGGATACAATGCCCATAACAACATTGCTTGTTCATCAGGATCATACCTCGATCCAATGAATATATCATTAACCCCTTGGACATTCAACTTGAAGTCCTTATTGTCTGCATGTAATAAGCTGTCAAAAATGAATGATGCACTCAAATCCCATCCTGGGAAAAGAATAATACCTACTTCCACTAGCAACTGTCTTCCTCTCTGAGGGGTCATTATCTCTATTTCCGCATCAATATCAGCTTTAAGCTTCTGCAATATTTCCTCCTCATTTCTAGTGTGATATTTGGCATTGCTTCCCTCAACTTCTTCCCTTTGAAGTGGTATAAGAAGGATTTAAACTCTTTAGACTTGATGAATTGATCATCTGAAACAAATGAAGTGTGCTCTGTCATCCTCTCATCTATTTCTGAATTTAACACAATGAGGAGCTTATCCTATGCTTCTGGTTCCTTCTCCTTCTCAGGTGCACGGAGCTTGGAAACTACTTCATTCTCCCCTGAATCACTTTGAGCTGGGTCTCCCTCCATGTTTTCCAGCCTCTGTCTCCTCTCCTCTAGTTTCTTCTCCAAGGTCTCCATAACCTCTACAAGCTCCTCCACTTCCTTATTTTTGCACATGTCTTCAAACTCATCTTCTTGATGAAAGTAATCTCCCAACTCTTGTCTCTTCCTTCTTGTGTGGATGTATCCCTCGGGATCATAATGCATCCTAGATATGTGCTGGAATAGGTTGTACTCATCCACCAGCTTCCTGTCAATAACCTCATATGCTTTGGTAGATACAATTTTAAAATCCTGGAAATGAAGTGTACTAGGGAGGAAGGCTTGCTTGTGTGCACCTCCAAAATGCTTGGCATTAGAGACACTTAATTGCCTTCAATTTCCAAAAAAGCAATCCTGTCTGGTGCAAGTTTCGGAAGCACATAGGGATAACCTTCAAATCCATAGCACCGAACAAAAGTGAAGTTTTGGCATGAGTACAAATCACCCCAATTGTGATTAACCTTTGGATTTTTGTGCTCGTCGAGCCTAAGAAGCTTCTTGACATCCTCAGAAAATGATCCCTCCATAGGCTCACCAAAGAGCAAGAAAATTGGCTTAACAAAGAATTCCTCAAATTTGAGGTAATGAGAATTTACATATCTGTAATCCTAAAGAGAAACCCACAACTGCATTGGTTGATCCTGTCCATTCTTCCCTACTGTATTTACATTCAAACCTTCTGACCATAATCCCCTAAATCTCCCATAAAATAAAATAATATGCATTAACAACGAATAGTGCTTGAAATGCTTGTCTGGACTATCTTTCAAGTTCATGAAGTCTATCCACCGGGTATGAAGCAAAATCAAAAGTTCTAGGCTCATGTCTTTGGATATTTGCTGCTAAAACTAGCGGTCCTATGTTTGCCACATCGGGAGCTTCAACTCCTCCAACCTGACCACAAGCCATATATGCATACTATAGATACTTCTTGAAAATAGTCATATCATAAGGAGGACCATCTTCCTCTGTTATCCTCCCCTTCTCTGTTTTGTGGATAGCGAGGTTCCAACCTTGGTATGTAGCATCCATTTTTCTGTATTCCTCTTCCAAACCCACAAATGATAAGGGCACATTTGCCTCCAGATCTACTGCAAAAACTTCCTGAATTGTGGCTACTGCAAAGTGAACTAAATCAGTCTTGTCGAGCAACAAAATGCATCGTTTGTTTGCATCATAATGTCTTACCAGGAGCTTCAATAAATCAATATTTACAAAGACATTAGGTACCACGAGTTTACCTAAATTGGTACTCCATGGGTTTGAAATTGGCATAGGCTCATCCTTGAGGAGGTAATAAAAAATAAATAGCTCATGCCCACGCATTGTTGTGAGTACATCTCCAATTTCTCTGTATCTGTCTTCCAACTGGTCGCGAATAGGTAAATTTACCTTAGCTCCGCGTGACCTAGCTCCTGGAGAGCCCATCTGATCTATCATATCTTAATTTAATTTTCTTCGAGCCTCACTGACTTCACCCTTCGATTTTTTTGTCGTGGTACTGGATACTTCAACAACCTTTCGCTTTCCTTTTGAGCTTGAACCTTCCATCTCTGCAAATTCCTTTACTCTATTCTCAGCAGCTCAGAATATTTCTCAATAAACACCTGATATCTTTCTACAATAACTTTGTGCGAAATGCTATTATGCTACACTGGCTATATATCCCAAGGAGTCCAATCTTGTACGTAATTACTACAATCTTGATGGATCTACTTCGTGTGCCAACAAACCTACTCAATGGATGCATTTAATGGAAGCCATTATGTGAGTTTTTCACATCAGGACCTCCAATGGCTAATCGGCGAGACTTTTCCTGATGATTCAATTGTTTGGCGCTGTTTGTTATGACTTTACTGTTTTTCACCTTCTGATCGGTACAAGCTATCTCGGCCAACTTATCGGGTCTCGGGATAGCAATTTTTCTCCTATCCCGATGGTTCACTTTATCCCGATGGGCACTCCTTCAGTCTCGGCTTTGCTTTTTGTTTCAACGCTCCATCTGCATAACTCTCCCCGATGCCTTCGCCTTCGGTTTTCTTTTACTTAACCCATCGAGTATCGACATATTTCATTTTATTTCCCTCCGATGCCCCGATGATCTCAATATACCAATCTGCATTTTGACTAAGCCCTCCGCATTATCGGCATAATTCACCCCGAAGAACTCCTTGCAACTCATCATTCGCCTTAATGGTCCTATCAGGTTTCGACATAGCATAAAGTTCTTTTGATGTCTCGATGAGTCCTCACTACATGCTTACTTTATCAGTATAATTTACACCGATATCCCCGCAGGCACTTCTATCTTCATCGGGAGTCAGAATAGCCTTTTTCTATTCTCCCCAAAGTCTCGATGAGTCTTCGATGCACCTTTATGCTTTATACCTCCAAGTCTTCTTTATCGGTATAAGTAATACCGATAGTTCTGCCCTCCGATTCTCCAATTCATCAGGGATCGACCTAACTACTTTTGCACTACTCCAATATGGTCTTTTTGTCCGATGGGCCCGCCTTCAGTTCCCTTCAGTCATTGGGTATTGGGATAGAGTTTTATTGCTATTTCCGATCTCCCGATGCTATAAGTCCATGATCTGCATTGCCTTATCATTACAAGTTACATCGATAGCCTCATAGGTTATCGGTATAGAAATTTTAATGCTTTTTTGATAAGCCGATACATGCCAATAACAAGCACCCTCCTTCTGCCTCATTGGAATAAGCTATCCCGATGGTGTGACCTTTACAAGAGTGTGCACCGTGCTAAAAATTACTTAAGTGCCTCCATGAATCCGCCCTCTTATTTATCGGTATATGTTATGCTGACAATCCTTCTTTTGCTTGCCAGTGCTGTTTCATCAGAACTACTTGTGTCGATAATTGAAATTTTACAATTTTGAACAAATGAGCCATCCACCTTGAAGATTAGTGATCCCAATTATCCCATGGGGTCTGATAGATACTAGAAAATAATCTTAGATTATACCATAATAACTTCCCTGCTAATTAAATGCTTCCATACTGGGTTCCTTGTGCAGTCTATACTTAGTGCATTCCCTTAGTGTGCCCAAGTGATACCTTGACATTCCTGACACAACTGATCCTTAGAGAGATTTACTCGTGCTAATAAGATTCCTGCACATGCAAACCAACAGTAAATGCTCATATGATAAGAAAAAGGCCTCCATATAGCACAAAATGTTTTGTTAAAAAATGTGTGCTAATAGAAGGAAGACTCTAGTGGCACATTTTCAAGGGTTCCCGATGGAGTAGTTTATGTGGAAGATGTCAGGGCCTATATTCACTGCACCTTGGAGGATTTAGGCACTAGGGAAATCAAGGGAATGTATCAATCTATGATACTAGGAAGCTTTGGAACAATCAAGCCGGAATATCAAATAATTGAAGACTTAGGGTTAACTGGAATCTTGTATATACCAGAATTCAAGGATGAAGTGATTAGATTTGTTTCGAGTAGGGTCCATAATGAATTTATCTGGCTGGACTAGCCTCACATGATCACCAAAGAAGTTATTCAGGCGATCACTGGCTTACCCAAAGTTGGACAAGAACCAGGAAAGAAGATCTCCAAAACTGAGGTTGAAAAGCTCACGGACGCAACCCATGATGGAAGGTTGATGAGGGTCAGCACCATCAAAGATACGTATGTGAAATTTGCTACCATGATCATCGGCTACAAGGTAACTCAATCAAGTCGATTGAACTCTTTTGCCAGTTCTTGTATCCATGCTGCATATCAAATGATAAATAATAATGGAAAGTATGATTTGTGTGAGTGGTTAAGAAGTGAATTGATGTTAAATCTTGGCAAGATCAAAGGGGTTAAGTAAGAAACTTTCTGGTTTAGAAATCTTATTGTTTGCTTGATGTTATACTTCATGAATGAGCTACCACCTTTGGGAAAGAAATGTTGGGCTCATGACATCCTGATAGTTATGCATATCAAAGATGCAATCACCGGTCTTGGCAGCAACAGGGATGAGAATATTTGGGGATACTTTAAAACTTTCCAAGAGAACATGAGACTGAGGGAGAGAATCTCGAAATGCATTGTGGAGAAATACTCCACTGATATTTGCTTCATGGTAAAAATAGACGAGACACTCATGGAAGGAGTGGAACCTAGAACAATATGGGTCACTGAATTGGGCTATGAAGTTGATGACAACATCTTGGAACTATATGCTGAAATGATGATTGATGCTCCTTTGGATGATAAGGCTGAACACTTTGGCACTGCAGAGGAGAAGGCTCTTGAGGTTAAAATTGGTTTCAACAAGAAAGGGAGGGAAAAGAAAATACACAAAATGTCTACATTTGTTCAAAATATAGTTCACAGGTTAGATACAGAACTAGGTTCTAGATCTAAATCGGTAGATCAACCGACAACGACTAGTGCTCTTGATGTAAAGAGGCCTACAACTTTCATATCTCCTATCACTTTTGATTCTGATCCAGAGGATAATCAACCTCTTGCATTCAAAAGGGTACAAAGGAAGAAAGATAACAAGCCTTTGGTAGAAGAGAAGAAGGTGGAACCAAGGAGGAAGCTAGTAAGAAAGGTAACAACAACATCCACACCTCCGGCAAGGAAACCTACTCAGAAGAGGAATCCTGCTCCATCCGCTCCTGCAACCCCCAACAAGAAGAAAAAGAGTGTGATAGATGAAGAAATTGAATCTGGTAATGTTACCATCATCCCCCCAATGACTTGTGCATAATTGATAGATGAGGTAACTAAAGATGGAATTTTGAAGAATTTGTCAAATTTCTATGAAGATTTAGATGATAATGAGAAAAATGAAATGGAAGAAGCAATCTTGTTACATTTAGATATATATAAGAAGGCTTTGGTAGATATTTTGAAAGAAATTCCTTTATCATTGTATAATAAGTTGGATGCAAGGAGATTAGATGCAATCAGGAGGGACAAAGAGATTAAAGAAGTTGAACTTTTGAGTATGTGTGGTTCTATAAATAATGAGGAAATGAAAAGATGTATAGAAGTTGCAAATAGTACAATCTTTAGTAGCAAACCCTGGCAAATAAGTTTAATGATGGGTAGAGTCAATGAAATAATAAATGAGACTAGAGATGGTTGGGCTAAATTCCTCCAAAAGAATCCCAATTTCCTTACTTCTCAAGACGAATTTGTTAGGGCAACAACTCCCACCATTCCAGACAAATCTAAAGGGAAAGGAATTTTGGGAATTTCAGATCAAATTTTGAATGAACCGGTATATGATCCTAAAACTGATGAGAGTTTACAGACTAAACCGACAAAGACTACATTTGTACAGTCTAAGCAAGGTAATTTAGGTACTGTACAGGATACTGATAATATTGTGGATAATACTCCATCGGTAGTAACAGATACTGCACCAAGTGGTGAAGCCACCGATGAAAAAGAGGATAAGGAAAAGGAGACTGATAAGACACCCAATACCATTCTGATAGTTGATTCCCCAACAAAATTTTTGGCAATTGACACTTCTCAAGTTGAGAAGAAATCAATCACAAAGATGAGTCCCACAGAGCTAATGGTGATGGCTACTCAAAAGCTAATGAAGGAGAGATCTGCAGACAAAGGATTAATAGATCAGTCAATAATAGTTTTGCATAGATTGATTCCTGATTGTATGATTGAAAATGAAGCAATCCCTTCCGACAAGCTTAAGGTATTGACAGAGTACATATCTAAACACTTTCAATCATTGCAACAAATTTCCAACACGAAAACACTTGAAAGATTTACTTTGGCCAAGAAAGTCGCTTTTGACCAGATTATTGAGACAGAGAAGAGGAATGTTGAAGAGAAACTTATACTTATTGAAAATTCTTTGAAATAGTGTACTAACATCTACAGGGTCTTTTGTAATATAGAAATTCTTACAACAAATGTAGATAAGAGGATAAAGGAGTTACAAGAATAGATTGCTAATATTGCAAATTATTTTGATGGACTAACTTCACTTACAACATCCACTGATGGACAAATTTTGACTTTGGAGAACCAAATTTTTTCTTTTGAAAAGGAAAGAGATAATATTATTCGGAGAGAAAGAAGTTTCAGAGGTTTGGTGAGTCCAAGATTGGATTCACTTAGTGTACATAAGAGGGAATGTATGGATATGCTTGTGAAGCCCACACCGACAAAAGTCACTGAGAAAGAAACACTTGCACATTTACTGAGTGGACTTGTATCCATATCAGAAACATTCAAAACCGGTTGGGATACCTATATACAGTTGCTAGAGAAAGCTTATCCGAAAATCTTGAAATTGGTCAAGCTCTAGTAAAGTAATTTGTAATTATTCTTTCAATTATTTCACCGGTCTTTGGCATTGATGCCAAAGGGAGGGTGTATATTATGTGAAAAATATGTATATGTATATAATCCTATGGGGAGGATATCATACAAAGTATATTGCAGACAGAGTCAATTAGCTCAGGGGGAGCATGTTTCATGTTTCAGTTGAACCGAAAGGTAATCCATTTTTAACATGAGTGTTGCCATCAATGCCAAAGGGGGAGATTGCTGGAAATTGACACTCATTGGATTCATATGTTGTCATTGATGGAAACATGATTCTATTGAAGAAATATACTGGTAGATATTGGCATTGGAGGCATACACCGACAGATACCGACATTGGAGTAATTAGGGTCATCACTGACACTGACACCGACATTCAGTACTTCAGTGAAGCCGACATCAGTCTGGATCCGAAAAGTTTTATTTGTAAAATTAATTTGTAATTATTGTATAGGGCCGACATTGAATATATTTTTTACTATAAGCCGACATAAGGCATATTGTTTGTAAAGGGTATATAAGTCAGTTTGTTAAGTCATTTTGATATATGACAAGGTAGTAGAATAAACTGATGGAAAGGATATGTATGTAGATCATTTTGTATGCAAAAATTATATCATAAAATGATCAGTAGATGGTTTGTAAAGCATTCTTGGAGGAAAGGAGATACCGGTTGAAGGGTTCAAGGTTTATGAACCGGTACAAAACAGAGCTTTAACCGAAACTCTTTTTGGCATTGCAAATGCATTTTGTGATTTCACCATTACTGTTTTATCTCAGCAGAAGCTTGTAGTCAGTGAGACTCTTTTGTGTTGAGCAATGTGCTCTAGGTAGTGTGTCTTCCTACATGTGCAGGCCCCCATGTTATGTAATATCTTTCATATGGCCAGTGAATTGATATTGTGGCTCACAAATCCCACCGTGGTTTTTCCTCTTTGAGGTTTTCCACGTATAAAATTTTGTGTGTTATGGTGTTCATTCATGTGGCTCATTTATTTACTTCATGTTATATGTTTCTTCATTTACCGGTTTATATGTGTATGTTGTAATAAGGTAAAATCTTATATTGCCGGCATAACACTGATTCACCCCCCCTCTCAGTGTTCTTGGATTCCAATAGAGGATGGTGCACCAAGTGGTAATACCGATGCACAAGAGGCACCCATAGAGGATAAAGGTAAAGCAGGGCAGGAGGTTGAGAAAAAGGATGAGGAAAAATAGGAGGAACAGATCAAAAAGAAAGCAAAAATAACAGAAACTCCAATCCTTATGGCAATTGAAACTTTAAAAATTCAAAGCCAAGGGAATTTTCCTCAGTTTAACATCAGTTTTGACAATCCCTTCAATCAAACGTCTCCGACAGAAAGGATGATTATTGTTGCTTCTCTCTAAGCTTAAGCTAGTCAAGAGTTAGCGTAATCTGAATCAAAAGAGAAGAGACTCATTGAGAAAATGGTTTTAGTTTTGGAACAGGTGGTACCGGAACTACAATTCAATGTTGATAATAGTTCATCTAGTAAGATTCAATAGCTAATAGATCAAATATCCTCTCATTTTGATTCTTTGACCAAGGCATCAGCTAGGCAGGATATGGAGAAATTCAAAGATGCCAAAGTACAAACATTTTTGCAAATGATTAGCAATGATAAAGAATTAAAACTAATTGATGAGGCCTTAATGGAAGGCGGTAAGATTTATAAGTCTTGTCTAGTTTTGAAAAATGTATCCACTGAAATAGAAAAGCAAATAGATAATTGCAGAGGTCAGTTAGCTCATATTTCTCAGGCTTATGACCCTACGACTAACTTAATCGGCAGTATTGAAGGCCAAATTTTGACTATTATGGAGCAGATTAGGAATTTTGAGAAGGAAAAGGAGAAAATGGTTAGGTGGACGAGTGAACTCCGGAACCTAATTGATCCCCGGTTAGACACCTTAGTGTACCATAAGATGGATTGTATTCAAAATATGTCTCAGTAGACTCCAACTGAGATTGCAGCAATAGAATTCCATGCTTATGTTTTGAATGGTTTTGTTTTAATTTTGGAGAAATTGCGGGCAAGTTGGAACGCCTATTTTGGGTTCCTTAAGGTTGCTTATGCAGATATACTTATGTATAGATCTGGTCATCCGTTGTGTATATATGTATAGGAAATTTTTCTTCACATCCTATCTTTGGCATTGTTGTCAAAGGGGGAGAGATAAGGTAAAACATGTATAGATTGGTTGTGTATGGAGTGTACAAATTTTTGGGTTGTTGATCTAAGGGGGAGCTTTATAATTCTTTGTTCTTGATCCGGTGTACAGGTTTCACAAGTTTCAACACTGAGCCATTTTTCACATGTGTTGCCATCAATGCCAAAGGGGGAGATTGTTGGCAATTGACACTCATCTGGTGACTTTAGGTAGTTGCTTATTGGTCAAGGGTTGTCATTGATGGAAACTCTTCTTGGAGATTCGATTCGGCGGTTGTGCTTTCACTTTTCCAAAACTAGGAGTTAACCGGTAATTCAGGGCTATCTCGGTAATGTTTTGGTCCAAAAAGATTTTTGATGATTGCGGTGATTTTGATGGTTGATTTTGTGATCTCGGTGAATGGGAAGATCCTTAGGAAGTGTGTGATCATACTCTTTTGGTCTGGTGCTATGTTTTGTTAGAGATTTAAGCCGACTTGAAGCTACATGTTACACTTCTTGAAGTCAACTTATGGGAAGCATGTGATCATATGTTTTAGGTATAGTATATGGATTTGTAGAAGGATTGAGCCGACATGAGCCTACACATTTTACATTTTTCTAATTTGGGAAGCCGACTAGTTGGAGATCAATTTTGGTGGTGCGGATGTATAATATCAAGTTGAATGATGATTTTGTGTGTGTGTGTGTGTGGATGTGAGATGATGTTAGAAGAGATTGAGCACAGTTTCATGTGTGCATCCTAAGTTTTCATGATTTGGTATATGTAGTAGAGCATAACATAGCAGTTTCTTATAACAGTGACAGCGGATCATTCTTGAGCCTAAATCGAACTGATTCTTGGCATTTGTAGATGATATACTCCAGTTCAGACATTGTATTTTGTTCTATATTTCATTTTTAGGACAGTGAGTCCTCCGGGTTTGCGGACCAATTTTGTAATTGAGCAGTGAGCTCTAAGCAGTGTGCCTGAATACAAGTGCATTCCACTTTTGTAATATTGTTTTACTACTGGCCATAGTATAATAATATTGTGGGTACTCAATCCCACTGTGATTTTTCCCTTTCTGGGTTTCCACGTAAAAATTCCAATGTTATGGTTGTGCAGATATTTGCTTTGTGTTTCTGCAATATAGTTTTTGTTCCTTGCATCCAGTGGTTAAAGAAATAGTTTTATAAATTTGTAAATAGAAGAACATTGATTCACCCCCCCTCCTAGTGTTCATTGATTCCAATAATTGGTATCAGAGTTTTGTGCCTCGAAAGAAGCCTAATAGCTTGAGGAAGATCTAAAAGATTGAATCAATGGACTCTGATTTGCAGAGACAACTTAGTGTGGCACTTGAAGACCTTAATGCAGCGGTGAAGGAAAAGAGTAGCTTGAAAAGAAATCTGAATGCAGCTAAAGATTTTATTAAGACATTGAAAGATCAATTGAACACTTCAAGAGAAAAGAGAAAGGAGCTAATGGATAAGCTGCAGGAGAAAGAAGAACAAAGTGTTGACAATCAAATCCTACAAGATAACACTGATGAATGTGAGAAGTTGGCAGCGATTGAGCGCAGTTTCACGTGTGCATCCTAAGTTTTCATGATCTGGTATATGTAGCAGAGCATAACAGAGCAGTTTCTTAGAACAGTGATAGTGAATCATTCTTAAGCCTAACTCAAACTGATTTCTGGCATTTGTAGATGATATACTCCAGTTCAGACAATGTATTTTGTTCTATATTTCATTTTTAGGACAGTGAGTCCTCCGGGTTTGCCGCCCTATTTTGTAATTGAGCAGTGAGATCTAGGTAGTGTGCTTGAATGCAAGTGCATTCTACTTTTGTAATATTGTTTTACTACTAACCATAGTATAGTAATATTGTGGGTACTCAATTCCATTGTGATTTTTCCCTTTCTGGGTTTCCACGTAAAATTTCTAGTGTAATGGTTGTGTGGATATTTGCTTTATGTTTCTGCATTATAGTTTTTGTTCTTTGCATCCAATGGTTAAAGAAATAGTTTTATAAATTAGTAAATAGCAGAACACTGATTCACCCCCCCTCTTAGTGTTCATTGATTCCAACAATTGGTATCAGAGTTTTGTGCCTCGAAAGAAGCCTAATAGCTTGAGGAAGATCCAAAAGATTGAATCAATGGACTCTGGTTTGCAGAGACAACTTAGTGAGGCACTTGAAGACCTTAATGCAGCGCTGAAGGAAAAGAGTAGCCTAAAAAGAAATCTGAATACAGCTAAATATTTTATTAAGACATTGAAAGATCAATTGAACACTTCAAGAGAAAAGAGAAAGGAGCTAATGGATAAGCTGCAGGAGAAAGAAGAACAAAGTGTTGACAATCAAATCCTACAAGATAAGACTGATGAATGTGAGAAGTTGGCCAGGATAAATGTAGTTTTGAAGAATGAAATGCAATCTATTGTCATGAAGCTGACTAAGGATATTGAAGGCCAGAAGAAGAATGAAGAAACTCTAACTCAATCATTGAAGGACAGATCTGATGAATGTTGCAGATTGACATATGAGAATGATTAGTTGAAGCTTGAATTAGTACAAACAAAGAATGATGGACAAGAACTTGAAAGGCAAATCATAACTCTGAGAGATGAGCTGACTAGTGCTAATGAGTACAAAGAAAAGTTCAAAGCTAGTTTAACCCAGTTGGATGAGATGTTGGAAAGTCAGATACATGGAAAAGACATGCAACGACTTGGATTTGAGAAAGGAGAATCCTCTGGTTTAGATCAAAGCAATCATCAACAGAAGAAAAAGAAACCTTTAGTAAGACAGCCTAATGCCTATAAATTCAATGGTAAATGTTTTGTTTTTGGTAAATTTGGTCATATGGAAAATCAACACAGAAGTAGGATGAATAATGGGATGATGAATAATATGAACAATGGTCCTGCCTCTATCGGTCATTGTTTCATATGCAACAATTTTGGATATAAGTAAAATATGTGCAGAATGATGAACAATTTCCAAAATAAGATATGTTATTTGTGTGGAATGTTTGGACATATGTCTAACCAATACAGGATGAGACCAAATCAAATGAACTCTAGGCCTATGCAGAGAAATATTCTCTACCATCCATTCAACAAACTAGGTCATATTGCAAAACATTGCAGAAGTAGGAATGCACCAGTGAACAAGAAGAATCAAGATAAGAAAGGCAAAGCAAAGGTAGATAAAATCAAAGATCAACATAAGAAGATGTGGGTGAAAAAGGAAGATTCAAATATGAAAAATGACTCCACACCTAAATCCAGTGATGGAACCTCTTCCGATAACTAGGGCATTTTTGCCTTAGGGGGCAGATTATCATGCAGATTTTTAGAACCCCCTTGTGGAGATCTATAACTGGTTAAGGATAGTTACAGATGATGGAGATCAATTATGCATGATAAACTTATAAGGCACTGAGAGGGGGGGTGAATCAGTGCAAGCAAAAACAATATAAATCTGATCACCACTTTAACCAACTTGAAAAAGAATAAGCATGCAAGAAATATCACCACATATCGAAACATCCAATAAAGCATGCAACATATAGAACAATAATTTTTCATGTGGAAACCTAAATGGGAAAAACCACAGTGGGAATTAGCACCCACAAAAATATGCACTCTTTCAGAATGCGCCATGTTAAAGGCCTATCCTGGTTAGGAGCTTGACAATAATGCCCGGTTAAGAGCAGACCCTGTTAGGAGTCACCCGATGAAGGGATTTAACCTCATCTCAGTTAGGAGCTCTACCCTATTAGTATTAACCTTGCTAAAAGATTTAAATTCAAGGTAGTGAGCCACCCAGTGAAGGGATTTACAATATCAGGCCTGTTAGGACCTACCCGTTTAAGGGATTTTAATATTGTTGCAATTGTTAAGAAACAATAGGAAAGTGATATGCATTTAGCACCTATGTACCTGATAGATCATCTTTTGTTCTGCTTCTAGTGCTGACTAAACATTAATACAAAGCTTCACCTTATACTGCACAATCAAATTCTCATTGTGGATCCTTCATCTCATACATCATCAACACACAATATTCACCTTTTTATAAACAACTCTGTTCAGTCAGCTAATACCCTTGGAACAATTTCCTAGGTTCAATGTGTCTGGTCAATCTTTCTCATTATGCTTACTCATGTCGGCCACATACATCATAACTCAAAAATAAAACATTAAGTCTATTGGTTTACCGATCTAAGTAACTTTGCTCTATCCGTTAACTGTTCTTCTTGACTGACTGCTCAATACATCATAACTCACTCCAAACTTTGAATCTGTAGATGCGGTTTCAGTTATAGACTCCTTCCAATGTCATGAACATACATTCCAAACCACAATACTTAACTCTTCATCAATCTTCCGTACCGGTCGCTTGAACATAACATTGTTCCTGTTTACCAGTTTGTTTTTTAACTGCTCCCTCTACCGGTTAGGCTTTACCGGTTGGACTAAATGACTTAGATGACTAAAAAAACATGGTTTCCATCAATGACAACATAATTCAAGTCATTAATCAACCTATTACAACTCTATCATCATCATCATCATCAAGCCACCAATCTCCCCCTTTGGCATTGATGGCAACACTTATGAAATTTTTTGTCTAAGTGTCACATTACAAAAATGACTCAAACCAAAACTCCAACTTAGCAATTACATGCTATTACAAAAATTTACTACTACCCCTTTACAAAATTTGACCTGACATACTACTCCCCCTTTGAGAGAAATGGAAAAGGTAAGTAAATACATTTGAAAGAAATGAATATAATACATTATAATTTCCATTACCAAATGTATAGGAGTTCAAATTATTACAATGTCATTTTCAAAAAAATGTCAGTAAAATGTGTCTTCATGACTGTCAAGGCATTCTCCTATGTCTCCAAAAGTGTAGCAGTGATCTCACTGTGAGTCCTGACTTGGTAGGCAAGTTCTTCCATGGCATCTAATGTACTCATCTCTGGTGTTGACAGAATTGCCTATGTTTCCTTGTAGCCTCTCTGCAAAATTTCCAACTTAGGAATCAACTGGGTCTGTAATTCCTGTAAAGAAGTTATCCTTTTAACCTGCGTAGCTTCATATACCTTCAACTTATTTTGTAAAGCTACTCCATATCTACCAAAATTGATTACTGAATCAATAACATGATCAAAATATTCACTTAAATTCTTCAGCTCCTGCTAAGCTTCATGTGTCTTCTTCTCTAAATCACCACAAAACAATGAAAAATGGGCAATTGTGGAAAGTATTTTACCTCCAGTTTTCAATTCTCTTGTAATTAGGTCCATGTTGACAGTGAGACCTACTCTGTCCTTGTCAATATCTTTCATCAATTGCTCAATTCTCTTCTTCTTATATTCCTTCTCCACATTAAGTGTTGTTGCTTCCTCCAAACTCTTCATTTGTTCTCCTGTTGATGTGACCAATTGTTCCAGTTTGTCAATAGGTGGAGGAAGACTATCAATATCAGTCTCTAGTAGTATACTAGAAAGTATATCAATTGTACTTTGAATAGTTTGAGCCTCTTTTCTCTATGCTTTCATAATTTTCTTTTGTGCCTCGGATTGCATAGAAGATGCCATCTCCATCAGCTCAGTAGGACTTAACATATCCATGTTGGTCGGTCCTTGAATGGATACAATGTCATCTTTTGCATCATCATCAATAATTTTCTTAGAAGTAAGTGACCAGGAGGTCACTTTCTGTTCAAGTTCTTCTTCCTTCTTCTTTGTCTCCTCTTGAGCCTTTCTTGAGCCTTCTCTTCTTCTTTCTCCTTTACCGGTGGCTCTTGTGCTTTTATCTTTTCTGGTTTCTTAGTGGTCTGTACATTTTCTTGTGTAATCACCAGTGGCTCAGTCATTTCTTCATTTGTCTTTTCTTCATCTTTCTTCTTTGCTTCTATTTTCTCTTCACCTATACTGGCTGAAGTAGCTTCCGGTAACACAGTCTCTTCATCTGTGATAATAATTGTTTCTTGCTCAATGTGTTTATCAAATACAATTTCATCTGGTATAATATCATCAATATTCAAATTGTCAGGGAGATCTTCTCCCTTTATTCTCTCTGGTTCCTCTTCTTCAGGAATAAGTCCTAAATACTTCTTCAAAATTTTCTCAGTCTCAACATGCACTGACTAAGATTCACTGACAAGCAATCTTGTCAACCTCTTCTTTGTTAAAAATAATGGTCTAGACTTAGAAATAATTTATTGAATATCCTTCCTAGAGGTCTCCGGTTGCAAATGCACCAATACAAACTCAATTAATTCTTTGTCTTGCTTTATAGTAGTCTTCCATCTTGCTTCCAATTTATTATACAAAGAATCAGGTATTAAACCTTGCAACTCAATCAATGCTTTACTATACTTGTTCATAGACCAAACAACAATATCTTCTATTTTCTTTTGCTCATCTTCACCAAAATTGTTATAATGTTTCTTTACATCAACCAAAATACCATACTTTCTTATTTTCTCCAACATCCTTTCAAGTGAAGTAAGTTTACTTACCAGTTGCTTTACAAATTTCACAGTAGGTGCTCCAACCACTTTGGATTTGTTCCCATTGGCTCTCAACTCTTTCTGTCCACCTTCAGATTTTGTATCTTCTTCCTCATCCTCAGCAACAGTCTCAAGATTCTTTTGTGCTTTCTATTTCTTCCTTTTCCTGTACACTTCTTTCACTTTAGGAACTTGAGGCTTAGCTTCCTTATGTTTTCTTCTAATCTGGATCTTAGGAGGAGGAGGGGGCTTCTCCTTAACAACTGTACTTCTTGTTTGTCTATCGGCACCGACACCGGTTGAGGCACTAGAGGATCCTTCCTGTCTTGCTTCAAACTTTTCTCTAGCTTCAACAATCATCTCTTTTGTGAACCCTTGTTCAACTAAAAATTGTTTCACCTCTTTTCTAACTTTCTTTACAATAACTGCATTGGCCAACTCAGAATGTACTTCTATAGATTTCTCCTTATATGTTCCAAACCTTGTTGCACTAGGATTTACCGGTTGTGCAAGGAGATGATCAACATACATAGTCAAAATATCTGCTTCCACTTCATATCCCATGGGCATCACCCATGAAGTTCTAGGATCTATTGCCTCCATCTGACAAGTGTCAGTATCCACCATGAAATAGATAGAATCCCCATATTTCTTCACAACATTTTTTGGTATCCATTCTCTTTCATGCATCCTCTTTTGAAAATATTTTAAGTAACCCCAAATGGTCTTATTAAATTCATTCCCAAGCATCCTGATATTGTTCTTGATTTGTAGGGATGTCGGTGCAGCATCCGACCACTGTATTTCACCTACACTGGGAAAGAAATTCTGAGAGTAGAAAAATAAACCAACAATCAGCTGTCCAAATTTGAATTTCTTCCTTTTTGTCCTTCTTAATTGACTCCAGATTCAGCATCAATTGTGCTCTTAAGGCTTCAGAAAGATCATATTTTGTATTATCCTTAATCATTCGATAGGCAGTATGAAACGCAACATAAGGAATATTGTTCATCCAGAAAGAGTGATAAACCCTATAACCGATGACCATAGATACATATTTTACCTCTAGATCCTCAATCTCATTCATAGTCATGGCTCGTCCATCCCATCTAGATTTTGTCAGTTTAGTCACATCATCCTTAGGGATTTATCTCAATGCAGGGACTTCACCAGTTGCCCACAATCCAGTGACATCATGAATAACCTCCTTAGTAATCTTATGCGTCTATCTAACCACATAAACTAATCATGTATTTTTCTCAAGACATATCTAACATGCTCTTCCTCAATATTATCCAGAAAATTCAACGCATGATGAAAACCTTTATCGGTAACCTGTCTGAATTGTTCTTTCAAAATTCCTTCCTTATCACACATTAACTTGTACTGATCAAAGATAGAAAAAATAACCGTCTTCCAACTTACAGTGAATATAAGATCTGACATCTTCCACATGAAGAACACCATAAGGTACGCTGGATAGGGATCCAACTGGATCGATTTCAATTGACTTATGTGGATGCCTCTTGAATTCTAGTCGAGGCCTTTTAGTAACATCTACAAAGTGTGGTGTATCCATTGCAAAATATCAAACACAAAATTAGATCATAGAAGAATACCTTTCAACTCCTTCGCAGCTAGGTTTTCTAAACCAAATGCACTTTCATTGATTCACTTCACAAATCTTCTGAATCAGTTGTCAACTTTGCCAATGCAGCAATCAAAATCTCTACTATGCTTCAGTTGCTCTTCAAATGATCTCGAGAATGCAAAGGTAACAAATGAAACTTGTAAAACACTTTTATTTACCTTTTACAAACTGCATTAAATTCTATTTCAGTTGAACATACCCTAATCACCAATCAACCCCAAAACTTATTATTGATTCTCATGTTACATTCAACTTATCGATTTGATCACAAAATCACTTCATAACACCATAAAGCATCAAAATATATAGATTTAACTAATTGCACATCATTTAGGGGGTCCGGAAATAGATTTGACAATAATCTCCCCCTAAGAATTATACATAGCTTAGTTTACCAGTGAGGTATTCTCCACACTAGGTGAAGAATTAGAATCTACTGATGGTTTATCCTCACTTTTCTGTCTCTAGATCAAGTTCATCTCAGCCCTGGTCTCTTCCACATCAACTTTTTTCTTCCCTTTTTGGTCATCAGATTGATTTACCGGTTCGTTCATCCTTGCTCTGCAAAACCTTGCAATATGTCCTAGTTTGTGACAATGAAAACAAGCCATTCCAGATGCTCTCCAGGGTCCAGCATTGCCTCTACCAGTTCTTCTACAATTTATAGCTACATGTCCATAGTTATATTGCAAATTACATTCCATCTGTTCTCAATTTCATAAGGACTAGATCGGTTTACATAAGGTCTCTACCAATTAGGGTTTCTCCGATCATTAAAAGATCTTTGCCAATCACCACCAGAACTGCACTCAACTGCTTTATGCCCATACTTGTTGCAATTATATCAATAACCATTAAAAGTGCTAGGCATATATTCATCATATGTATTAGGTCTATAACCATTAACAACACTGGATCTACTTCTACAAACATTAGCAGTATGACCTACCTTATGAAAGTTAAACCATACTGGTTTGTAGGATTTCTTACCAATGGTTTTCTTATTCTTAGGTGCAGATTTATATTCATGCATGATGTCCTTAGTACCGAATGGTTCTCCTTTCTCAAAAGTTGTATAACCCAAGCCTTGTGTCTCTCCTTTCTACCTCTGTGACTGAATCTTCTCATCAAGCATAGCAGTGCTCTTTTTGTATTTAGCCAATATCTCATTAGCATCATCTAACTCCTTAGTAAGATCTCCATTCTTCTTCATAAGACTTTCTCTAAGAGACATAGCCATGTCTAGATCAGCTTTCACTTCCTCTTTTTCTTCTATTTCCTCTTGAAGATACGCAGTCAGGGTTCCAACCTCTTGATTCAGTTTAAATATCTCATGCTCTCTCTCTAATTTTGTCTTCAGTAGTCCTCCTGGCTTCCAACTCTTGACTCATCATGATGGTTAGGGCTTCCAACTCTCTCCTCAGATTTGACTTCTCATCATTCATCTTTTCCACTTCATTAGCCAATGCACCAATGTTTGCTTTCTTAGATGAACTATTTTCACAAGTTCAAACAACTGTTCAGCCAACTATCTTCTCTTAGCCAATGAATATTTTTACTTGGCCCTCAATTCACCTAGGGCTTCTTCAGATTCTGCAAGATGGTTAGAAAGCTCTCTATAACTCATAACCCCCATGAGAGCCTTATGGATCCTTCCCAAGCGATTAAGCCTTAAGGGAATTAGGTTCTGATACCAATTGATAAACTTATAAGGCACTGAGAGGGGGGGGGGTGTGAATCAGTGCAAGCAAAAACAATATAAATCTGATCACCACTTTAACCAACTTGAAAAACAATAAGCATGCAAGAAATATCACCACATATGCAAACATCCAATAAAGCATGCAACACATAACACAATAATTTTTCACGTTGAAACCCAAATGGGAAAAACCATGGTGGGAATTAGCACCTATAAAAATATGCACTCTTTTGGAATGCGCCCTGTTAAAGGCCTAGCTTGGTTAGGAGCTTTACAATAATGACCGGTTAAGAGTACACTCTATTAGAAGTCAGCCAGTGAAGGGATTTTAACCTCAACCCTGTTAGGAGTAACCTTGCTAAAGGATTTAAACTCAAGTTAATGAGCTGCCCAGTGAAGGGATTTACAATATCAGGCCTATTAGGACCTACCCGGTTAAGGGGTTTTAATAATGCTACAACTGTTAGGAAACAAAAGGTAAGTGATTTGCATATAGCACCTTTGTGCCTGATAGATCCGCTTCTATTTTGCTTCTAGCACTGACTAAACATTAATACAGAGCTTCACCTTACACCACACAATCAAATTTTCATTGTGGATCCTTCATCTCATACATCATCACACAATATTCACCTTTTTATAAACAACTCTATTAAGTCAGCTAATACCCTTGGAACAATTTCCTAGGTTCAATGTATCTGGTCAATCTTTCTCATTACGCTTTACTCATGTCGGCCACAAACATCATAACTCAAAAATAAAATATTGTCTACCGGTTTACTGATCAAACTCTGCTCTATTGGTTAATTGTTCTTCCTAACTGACTGCTCAGTACATCATAACTCCCTCCAAACTTTGAATTTGCAAACGTGGTTCCATTCATAGACTCTTTCCAATGTCATGAACATACATTCTAAACTGCAACACTTATCTCTTCACCGATCTTTCGTACCGGTCGCTTGAACATAACACTATTCCTGTTTATCAGTTTGTTGTTTAACAATTTTCTCTACCGATTAGGCTTTACCGGTTGGACTAAATGACTTGTATGATTGGAAAAACATAGTTTCCATCAATGAAAACATAAATCGAGTCATCAATCAACCTATTACAACTCTATCATCATCATCAAGCCAACAATCCAGCTATCAATCGAAAGATTTGTGGCGATCTGATAATCTGGTGAATGAAATGATGAAAAACAATGTAACTGAGAGCCTTTAAGGTTGAGAATTTATTACAACTCAAAATTAGGTTAAAAGGGGCATTTGAGTCATTGATTTTTCACACTACGAAATGAAGAGAAAGAGTTGAAGAGCAAGGCGATCAAGTTTGAGCTGTGATAATCAAGCTAGAGGTGACCATTTAGAGATTTCTTGCATCTGATTGAGATCAAAAGAGGTATTTATTCGTTTGCGAGGAATATTTTCATACCCTAAATTCATCATGGACTCTGCATCTGGGGTTGTGACTCCTTTGGTGTTGGAAATTTCTAAGAGGGCAAGACCTGTATTTAAGAGGAATTCATTTAAATCCGTTGAAGATGATCCGAAAGGTGCATTTTCTTCAATCTCATCTAGTGTGCTTCACAATGAGGATATTAGGGCTTATATCCAATGCAACATTGATGAATTGGGCAATGCCAATATGCTATCACTCTACAACAAGCATCTATTGGACAGTTTGGGAAATATGAAGCCCAAATTCAAGGTACTTCAGGATAAGGGTTTTGCGCAATTTATTCATTTTTCGGTACTCGATGAAGAAAAATGGGTCCGATATATTCTGAGCAGATTTCACGATGAATTCATGTGGCTGGATCGACCTTACAAGATAACTAGGCAATCCATTGAAGAAGTTACATGTTTAAAGACAGTTGGTGAAGTCTCGGGATTAAGGAAAATTCAGAATACAACAATGACAAAGATTACCATATCTCAATTTGATAGCTAATCAATGATGTTATTGAGCATGATGTTAAATTTTCCTTGATGGTAATTGGATGCAAGGTATATCAATCAAGTAGGCTAAATTTTGTATCTGACACGACCATATTTGCAGCCTATGAAATGCTAAAGGAAGATAATGTTGGACATTGCTGCTACTAGGATATGTTGTTGTCATTGATGTCAACATATTCCTACTCCGGTGATTGCAGATTGGTTTATTGGGATCATGGTTTTGTGTATGGATTATCTCTACTATCATTATATTCTTTTGTATCGGTTTTGGTGATCCAGAAAGTTTAATTGATCATATTAGATGATCTGGTTTTGCAGTTTGTTTATCTGACCAGTGCTTTGCAGAGGAGTATTTCCTCTGGTATATTCTGGTGTGATCAAATCTTGAGCTGAGATTTTGGGAGACTATTTGGGATGGTCTTGTGTATCTTCATTTCAGATGGTTCATGATTTGGTGCTCTGCAAGTTATATTTTCTTCGTGATAGTTGTTGTTGTTTAAGTATTCTTGAGTTTCATATGTTGATCGATGAAAATTTGATAAGTGGTGTTGGTACAATTGTTACTGAGTTACTAATGATTCTAACGTGCTTGCTAGTGTTTCTTAATTGTGTCCTATTTGTTTTGATGATCTGCATTAATCATTGTGCGAGTTCTTAGTGATTTTGCTGAATTAGTGATGTTCTTCGTGTTATGTGGTTTTCCTGGTGGTGTAGCATGTTGCGGTTGATCTTGGCATGATTTTCGATGGAGTTGAGCATTTGGATATTTGGCTTAGGTCCATGTTATGTCATGTATATCATTATATTGATCTGGTGGTCGATCTTTGTATTGTGTGATGTAATTTTATAATTCGATGTTGAGGGTTTAGCCGACCTTGTTATCAAGGTTGATGATTTGTATAAATAGGTGATATTATCATGTAATTTAGGTATCAAGGTTGTGTCTTCATTATCCGAGAGTGATGTATATGTGAACAAGTGATTCATCCTTCAACATTGTGATTGAGAAGATATTGGTGTTGCAGAGAAGACAATTATGCTTAATTGGAACTGTCATCAGGCATTTGGAGATGCTATTCTTTCAGTTCATTCCCTTCGGATTGTAGTCCAAATCCTTTTGTAAGTTAGTGAGAGTTCCTTGTAAGGTTTTGAACCTTCCCTGAGGGTTTTAGCCTTCGGGGTTATTGTATCTCAAGTTGTAAGCTCTAGGTAGTGTGCCTAAATGTTGGTGCATTCCTCATTGTAAGTATTTTCACATACTACTGCAAAGTATCATCTTATTGTGGGTAAGTTCCCACTGTGGTTTTTCCCTTAATCAGGTTTTCCACGTCAAAATATGCATGTTGTGTGTTGTGCTATCAATTTGCTTATCTTTATTGTTGCTGCAGTTTATCAGATTTGTATTTGTGGTTGAGTTTGTAGATCCGGTAAAAAACTGATTCACTCCCCCCCTCTCAGTTTTCTCTCATTATTGTTGCCAACAATTGGTATTAGAGAGAGATCCTCTAGAAGAATCTTAACTGCTTGAGGAGATTTGGGATGGCAACTAGAAGTGGAAGTGTTATCTTTAAGAAGGAGAGTCTGAGATTTGATGGAAGTAACTATGCTATATGGAAGAACTGGATAGAGGTGGACCTGAGACGTCTTGGAAAGGATTACTGGAAGATTACTAAGAATTCATACTATGTTCCTCTGAATGGACCAATTACTGCTGATGAGATCAAGGAAGTTGAAAATAACATTAGAACAAAGGAAGCATTGCTAAGTACCCTAACTGATTAAGAGATGAACAATGTAATGGGACTTCAGACTGCACATGAGATCCGGGAGAAGATTTAAACCTTGTATGAAGGAGATAAATAAGTAAAAGTTGCTAAGTTACAAAGTTTGAAAGGGAAATATGAGATGTTGATAATGGGAGAAGATGAGAACATACATTCCTTCATGGCTAAGGTGAATCAACTTGTCCTAGGTATCGGATGTGTCGGTGGAACCCTTGAAGAAGATGAGATTGTTGCCAAGGTGATGAGATCATTGTCTCCTACTTACCAAATAAGGTAGCTGCTATTGATGAGATCCAGAGTGTGACTATTGTGACAAGAGATATGTTGGTTGGAAAGATTGTTGCATTTGAACTGAGCGAGTTTGGTGAATCACATGGAAATTTTGAGACAATATTTAGAGCATTTGTATCCAAAAAGAAGAAGTATGATCCTGAAGAATATAGAATATCTAGATATGAAAGAGAGAGAAGAGAGATGGAAGATCAAGAAAGAGAATTGGAAGAGCTTGAAGCATTGATTTCCCGGAGATTTCCTAAAGGAGCTGGTAAGTATGATGGAAAATTGCCTTTGAAATGTTTCTCTTGCAATAAGGTAGGACATTTTGCTTCTAGATGCCCGGAGAGAATGTCTAAATATGATAGGCATGATAAATTTGATAAGAATGATAGAAATGATAGATATGAGAAGCATGACAAGTATGACAAGCCTTACAAGCCTAACCAAAAGTATAAGCATCATAAGAACTGTTATTATGTGCTGATGAAGGTGTTATAGATGAAGAATTAGAAAGAGATGAAGTTGTGTTTATTGCTATCAAAGAAGATGGACCGGTGCCTGTTGAATCCATAATTTGCACTATTGAGGAGAAATCTTTAGCTGCTAAAGTTCAAGAGAAAGATGAATGGGTGATAAACAATAGTTGTTCACATCATATGACTGGTGATAAAAGAAAAATTGTGAATATGGAAAGGTATGATGGTGGAATAGTAATATTTGGAGATGACGAAGCCTGTGTGATCAGTGGTAGAGGTTCTATATCCTTTGATGGTAAGCATAACACTAATGATGTCTTGTAGGTTGTAGGTTTGAAGAATAATCTTTTAAGTGTTGGACAGATGGTTGACAAAGGTTATGATTTACAATTCAGAAATGGAAAATGCAATATCCTAAATGCCTTCGGTATAGAGATTTCATCTGTAACTAAGACTAAAGGTAAGATCTTTCATTTGAATGCTGGTGATATAAGTTGCTTGATTTCTCAGATTGATGAGAATTGGTTGTGGGATAGGAGAATGTGTCATGTTAATTTTGATTCAATGATTAAGATCAGTTCTACTCAAGCTGTTAGAGATTTGCCTAAAATTGTCAAGCCTACTAATCTGGTATGTAAAGAATGTCAAATGGGTAAGAAAACAAGAATTTCTTTCAAGAGCAAGCAATATACATTTGATGGATTGCGAGATCTTGTGCATACTGGCCTACGTGGACCTAGAAATGTTAGAAGTGTGCAAGGTGATCGATATTTTATGTTGCTAATTGATGATTATTCCAAGATGATGTGGGTTGTCTTTTTGAAGGAGAAATCAGAAGCATTAGATAAAATTCAAGATATTCAAAGTAAAGGTTGAGACTGAGACAGATTGAAGATGAAATGTCAGAGATTTGACAGAGGAGGAGAATTAAGTTCCAGTGAGTTTGATTCATTGTGTGAGAAGCATGGGATTAGAAGACAACTATCTACTCCTAGAACCCCACAACAGAATGGAGTTATTGAAAGGAAGAACAAGATTGTCTTTGATGCTGCAAGGACTATGTTGATCGAAAGGAATGATATGAACCTCTATTGGAAAGAAGTTGTTAGCACTGTTGTTTACACATTTAACTGAGTTCATATAAAAGGTGATACCAGTAAGACTCCTTATGAGCTATCGTTTAGTCATGTTCCTACTGTGAGATATTTCAAAAATTTTGGTAGCAAGTGTTATATCAAGAGAGATGAGGATATAGGAAAGTTTGATGCAAGAAGTGATGAAGGAATTATCTTGGGATATTCAACTAAGAGAAAATCCTACCATTGCTACAATAAGAGACTGAGGAAGATAGTAGAAAGTGCAAATGTGAAGGTTGATGAGAACTTTGGAAAAGAGATTAGAGTATGTGGATATGATGATGGTCAACATGTTGTTCTAATACCTATTCAGACTAAACATTGAAGTAGAATGATCTGGTAGAGACTGTTAATCTGGATGTTGCTGTTGTCGATGGAGAGGTGCAGGAACCTAAAAAAATTAGAACAATCAGAAGACTCTGAGGTATGTAAGATTGAATCATTCTGAAAAATCAAATTATTGCTGATAAAAATAAAGTGATGACTAGAAGAAGGATAGCTTCTAAAGAGGTATGTTTAATTTCTAAAATTGAACCTAAAGATGTTGAAGCTTGCAATGATGAAAATTGGATGAGAGCAGAATTAGATCAGATTGAAAAGAATAACACATGGGAGCTTGTGCCTAGACCTAAATATAAAAATATTATTGATACTAAATGGGTATTCAAGAAAAAACTGAATGAAGCTGGTGAAGTTGTTATAAATAAAGCAAGACTGGTATGCAAAGAATATTCAAAGAAAGAAGGAATTGATTATGAGGGGACTTTTGCTTCGGTAGATAGACTTGAAGTTGTTAGACTGTTGCTTGCATATGCTGCCTATAAAGATTTCAAGGTATATCAGATGTATGTCAAGTTAGCCTTTTTGAACGATGATCTTAAGGAAGAAGTCTACATTGAGAAACCTGATGGACTTTCATTAGTAGATGGTGGAGACATGGTATGGAAATTGAAGAAATCTCTTTATGGATTCAAACAAGCCCCTAGAGCCTCGTATGCTAGGTTGGATAAGTATTTGCTGAAATTGGGATTTAATAAAGGTACTATTGATAGTAATCTATATTTTAAGATTCAGAATGATAACATCTTAATTGTTGAAGTCTTTGTTGATGATATTATCTTTGGAGGAGATGATAACTTGAGCACGAAGTTTGTCGGTGATATGCAAAAATAATTTGAGATGTCTATGATAGGAGAGATGAAATTTTTCTTAGGTTTGAGATTTCATAGATTGGAAAATGTATTTTTATATCTCAAACTAAGTATGTGAAGGAATTATTGAATAAGTTTGGGTTGGATGACTCCAAACCGGTTGGAACTCCTATGGTGAATGGCTACAAATTGTCTAAAAATGATGAATCTTCGAAAGCTAATCAGTATTTGTACAAATCTATGGTTGGTGGACTGCTATATCTCACTCAGACTAGATCAAACATCATGCATGTTGTGTGCATGGCTGCTAGATATCAAGTTGATTTGAAAGAGAGTCATGTCACTATTGTAAAGAGGATAGACATATACTAGAAAGGGATTGTGGATTATGGTTTGTGGTATCCGAGGAATTATGATTTCATGTTATGTACTTACACTAATGTTGATTGGGTTGGTGATGTTGATGACCAGAAGAGTACCTCCAGTGGTGCTTTCTTTTTGGGTAAGAAACTGGTTTCATAGGTGAGTAAGAAACAAGATTCATTGTCCTTATCTACTTTTGAAGCTGAGTACATTGTTGTTGCTAGTAAATGCACTTAGGTAGTGTGGATGAAGCAAATGTTGAAGGATATCAGAGTTATCTAGTATGAGCCTACTATCATATATTATGATAATTCTAGTGTTATTAATATGTCAAAGAATCCAATGCAACATTCAAAGACTAAACATGTATCAATTAAATATCATTTCTTGAGAGAAAAAGTCAATGAAGAGGAAGTGAAGTTGTAGTATGTATCTACAAAGGAACAAATTACTGATATTTTCACTAAGCCTTTTCCTACAGATACATTTGTCTATTTGAGAGACAAGTTAGGGGTAACTACCCCTCCTGATGAGAACTAGATGCATTGAGATGCATCAATCTGGTGGACTTCACAGTCTTATCTTTTTGTCCGGATTGATGAGTTGGTGTTGCTCCTCTGGTGGAGCAGTCTGTTGGATTGGTTATCTATTTATGATGGAGAGAATCATGACTTGTTTATTTAAGGGGGAGAGTAAGTTTGGTTTTTTGTTTTCAGATCTTCAACATTGTTGTCAAAGGGGGAGAGAAGCATGTGAACAACTGTTTTATCTGCTTGATCTTAGGGGGATTCTGTTGGAGATGTTTTCTTTCTTTGCATTGATTGTTTTTCACATTCATATGTTTTTGATTAAGTAAAAATAGGTTTTAAGGGACTCGAAACCCGATTACATTCGATAGATAGCCAAGAAGGAAACAAAACAAGATAGCTGCAAAAGACCAGCAAAAAAACCAGCAGCAGAGAAAGGGACAACAAGAGGCCAACAAGAAATTGGCCCCAAGCCCAGCATTACAAGTTAATTAAAAACTCGTAATCGATTCCTCAGCATTCTATACCAAGAGCATCATCGCCTTGGCCGCTTCCCTCAGGTCGTTGTTTTCCTGTCCCGGCTGGCTCTCTTTCATTTTGGTGTCATTCCCAGTGGTGGTCTGCCTAGTTCTGCGTCTAGGATTCTGGTGGGTAGGGCTGGAGGTTGGAGCGTCTTCTATAATTACCAGGTTCTTATCCCGATTTTTCCTTTCCAAATGATCCACCAAAGCGTTCATATTCTGGGAAGAAACTTTAAGGACCTGGAGGCTGTGGTTCATGAGGCCTTTCAGAGCCTTCTCATTATGGGTGATCCGGGTGTTGATGTTGTCTTTGTCTTCCTCCGCCTACTCTTTCAGAGTTCTGATAACATCCTCCAAGTGTTTTAGGTCCCCTTTGATCAGATCTTTCTCTAGCCAATCCTCCATCTCCATTTCCTCCTCAGCTTCACTGTTTTCCGTATCCTCATTCTGTTTCCTAGAGTCAGAATCCTTAATCAACTTATTAATCTTATCTTCCAGCTCCCTTTGCTTACCTTGCATACTGGTGATGTTTTCGACAACCCATTTCTGGAAATTGAAGGATTCCAGAGTGCAGTTACGGGCGGTGTTCAATATGGTGTTCGCAGAGTCCTTGCCCTGTTCAGTCTCCTCAGAGTTAGGGTTGTCATACTCCTTAGGATTCAGAGCAGCATTCTCACTTTCTGAGCCCTTGGGTTTAGAGTGAGGGTTTTTGGAGTTACCCCCTTCCTCCCCTTCACCATAGTTCTCATCCTTATTTTGCTCCATTTCAGTATCAGTGTCCTTATCCTTTTCCTCTTCCTCATCACAATGCACCTCCTTTTCCTCATGCTCTATTTCAACTTTCCTTTTTTTGTGGGTAGGGGTGTTGGGCTGATCCCCATTCAAGTTAGAGTCTTTGCAGCTCTCAGAGATATGAGCGTTAATGATCAAGGGGTCATCTTTGGTTGCCCTGGCCTTGTCCTTTAGATATTCATATATTAGCAGTATAAGCCCCTGGTGGGCTAAAGGGTAAGAGTTAGGCTTTTTAGCATGGTCTACAAGGCTCTCATTTAGAGAGGACGCTAAATAGAACGACAGGGAAATTTTAGCCCCATGACGGAAATAGTTCAAAATAGCGAAATGATAGTTATAAAATTTTGTAAATCTGCCATCCACAGTCAAATACTCCATTAAAACCCTTAGAACTTTTTGCCAGAAGGGCTTTACCTGCTGAGGAGTGTAGTAGGAGATGTTGTCCTTCTTCACCAGCTTGCCCTTCTCATCCTCCGACTTCGGGAAGTTTTTGAAAGCTTCAGTTGCATACTTCCGATCCTTGTAGAATTTAGTCCCCTCCTTCTGAAGACTCGTGACCTCTGCAACCAGGTTTTCATCAATTTGCCAAATCTCTCCGAACAGGGTGACTCTGTTGTTACTCCAGCTTCTAGCAAACCCATAAGACGCATAATTTCTGCTTCCGTGAAGTTTTCCATATAGTCAGTAAAGCTATTATTGTGGAGCCTTCTCCAGACCTTTCGTTCACTCTTCCAATTTTCACATCTTGGAGGCTTGTTCCTGTTTAGATTACCACCCATTCTGAGCTCCAAGTAGAGATACCCTCTGCCACAATTCACAGTCCGCAGGTGAAACCTTGAAAACTTGTTATTTATGGAATTCCAGTATAGAGGCTCTTTCGTTGTTTTGAAATTGCTGCTTATGGCTACACAAACCCAACGATTATTACTATAATCTTTCTCACACATATGATCTTGGAAATAATGCCAAAAAACACTCATAAGCTGACAGTTAATCTGCCCCCAAAATCTATCTTTGGAATTTGTTCCCCAAAAAGTAATCATGAGATTAACTTGACCCATTGATGCGATGAAAGTATAATTGCTCTTTAACCTCCCTTTTAATGTGAGTTTCTCCAATGTATTTGACATCCTTCTCCAAATTGACCCCTTCATTGGCTAGAATATCCGCAACCTTATTGCCTTCTCTAAAGGTATGAGTTATACTAATACTAACATAGTTATTTAATAGATATTTAACACTTTTAACTAAATTAGTAATATTCCAGGAAACAGAGCTTGTACCTTTGAGGGCATGTATGATGTTTAAAGAGTCCCCTTCGAGCCAAACTTTTTTGAATTTGAATTCCCGAGCTAGCTGGAGGCTCTTTAGCATTGCCAGAGCTTTAGCCACATGGTTATTTTGGACCCCAAAAGGAGAAGCAAAAGCAACAATGCAAATTCCTTGAGCATTTCTAATAACTCCTCCACCACTAGCCTTCCTAGGGTTCCCTTTAGCCGCCCCATCAAAATTTACCTTTATCCAGTCATAATCAGGAAAACACCAGACAATGTTATCTCTCCTATTCTTATTTTCCGATCTGTAGACCTTATGTATTAGGTTACATTCAGTGACGATGTCTCTTTCCATATCATTCATATCAGTAACAGACCATTGCTGATTGTTCTTGTGAGGAATATTGATGTTCTCCTTTATAGCCCTGTATATTTTTTCAAAGACCACCTAAGTATTACACTTAGCTTCCCTAAATATCCTATTATTTCTTTCTTTCCAAATGCCCCAGCAAATCATGGGGAGGGTCAAAGACCAAAGGTTCTTGATAAGTTAGCATTTGGTTGGAAAATTCCATTGCTAGATAATATCCTTGATACTCTTGTTCATAACCCAATTGATTTTCCATTTTTCCCACATTTTGCACCAAATATCCCAGGTAAAAGAGCAGTGTAAAAAGAGATGATCAACTGATTCCCCCTCCTTCTGGCATAGCTCACATCTATTAGGGATTTTGAAACCTCTTCGGATTAAATTGTCAAGAGTAAGGGTGCTATTACGAGAAGCAAGCCACAAGAAAATGTTGACTTTAGGGATCAAAATGTTGTTCCAAACTTTACTCCAAATGGGATTACTGGTTTGAGAAAAGGTGTTTTTGTAGGATGAGGCAACTGTAAATTCACCTTTAGGATCACTTTTCCAGAGGAATACATCATCATAGTCTTTGTTAGGGGAAAAGGACAGCAGCTCCTTTTGGAGGAAGGAAAATCCAGAATGAATGTCATCAAGCCTAACCCACTTGTCCTCCTTCCAGTAGTCACACACCATTAGCCCAAACCTCCTTTTACAATCCTCAATAATTTGACTATTGCCTTGATCATAAAGAGCTTCATTCTTCATCCAGGGGTCTTCCCAAAACCTTATTCTGTCACAATTTCCAAGGACCCATCCAGCCCCAGCTTTTGCCACTTTTATGGATTTAGTAATGCTATTTTAGATGAAGGATCCAACAGGGATGTCTTCAAAATTAAGGATACCTTGGATAGGTTGATTCTGAATGTATTTGTCAAACCAAATTTGATTCCAATCTTTCTTAGTATCATAGGCTCTCCATAATTGTTTAGCAAGAAGAGCTTTGTTAAAGGTTTTTAGAGCTTTAATCTCCAACCCCCCTTTGTTCTTTGGTCTACAAACTTTGTCCCAAGCAACCAAGGATATTCTTTTTTTTTCTTGCACTCCTGACCATAAAAATCTCTTCTGGATTCTTTCCATTGCTTCAACAAATTTAGTCGGGATACCAAATAGGCTAAGGCTATAAATAGGGAGATTTTGAAGAGTAGCTTGAAGGAGCTGCAGTTTCCCAGCTTGGGATAAAATGGAACTTTTCCATCCAACAAGTCTTTTATTGAATTTATCAATAAGCATATTCCAGAAGGAATTTGGGGGAGCTAAACCCAAGGGAAGACCCAAATAGGTGGAAGGGAGCATTTCCACTTTGCACCCAATAATTTTAGCAAATTTCTGTTGTCTTATGACTAGAGTATTCAGGAAGTAAAAAGCCGATTTGTCCCAATTGACTTGTTGACCAGTAGCCAAAGCATAGGAATTAAGAGCAGTTTTGAAGGCATCAGCCTCCTTAACAAAAGAATATCCCATGAGGATAGTATCATCAACAAACTGTTGATGAGAGCAAAAAACATTGGCAGAGGAAGGTCGAAGATCTTTGATAGTTTTGCTTTGTTTCAAATTGTGAATCAATCTGCTCATACTTTCAGCCAAAATGGTGAAAAGGATAGGAGATATGGGATCTCCTTGTCTGAGCCCCCTTGAAGTTTTAAAAAAAATAGTAGGAGATCCATTAATCAGAATAGAGAACATAGGAGTAGTGATCAACTCTCTGATTATTTTGGTTACCTTTTTATCAAAACCAAAAGCCCCCATAATTTTGAAAAGAACATTCCACTCCACTCTATCATAAGCCTTCGCCAAATCCAACTTTATCAAGAAGCCTTCTTTTTTAGCAGCACTGAGGGAATGAATGTTCTCATGAACAAGAATAATAGAGTCCAGAATCTGCCTGCCAGGAACAAAACCTTTCTGCTCCTCAGAGATGATGAAGGGAAGCACCGCCAAAATTCTAGTGGTCAAAACTTTGGATATGATTTTGTAGAAAGAGTTACATAGGCTAATTGGCCTAAAATTTCCCATAGAGTCCGCCCCAGCAACTTTGGGGATTAGGGCTATAAATCTGGAGTTGAGTTCCTTAAGGATTCTTCTAGATCCAAAGAATTCTTTGACCGCATTAACCGTGTCTTCCCCCACAATATGCTAGAATTCTTGGAAGAAAACATAGGGAAACCGTCAGGACCCGGAGCTTTATCCCCTTGAAATGAAAAGACAACTTTTTTAATTTCTCCAGCAGACGGGATAGCAGAAAGGGCCTTATTCTGAATAGGGTTAATGATCTTAGGAATAATATTAACCAAATTGAGTTGGTGGGTCTGATCAATGTCCTTGTTACTTGTGAGGAGCTGATTGAAGATCCTGACAACTTCATCCCTGATTTCATCCTTATTAAGTAGAGTGTTCTTTTCAACAATCAGTCTAGTGATTCTATTTGTTGCCTTGTGTTTTAGAGAAGTCATGTGGAAAAATTTAGTGTTTCTGTCCCCTGCCTTCAACCATATAGCCCTAGATCTCTGCCTCCAATAGATTTCTTCCCTAGAAATAATGTTGTGGAGTTTGACTAGGACATCATCTTCCATGGCTTTGGAATACTTTTTGTAGCCTTATTTCTGTATTGAATTTTGGATCTGGTCCAATTCCTCCTTTAGTTTTTTCTTTGAATCAAAGATATTACCAAAGACCTTCTTGTTCCAAGTCTTAATGTTGGTTTTGATGTTTTTAAGTTTTTTAGCAACTTTATACATATCAGTTCCATTAACATCAAGATTCCACCAGTTAGCAATAGATTTTTCAAGATTAGGGTGGGAAGTCCACATCTTTTCGAACCGAAAAGGGAAACTCTGATTATTCTTAAAATTCTCAGCAACAAAAGAGATGGGATAATGGTTAGACCCAATTCTATTAATAACAGAAAGGGAGCATCTATGAGAAAGAATCCAATCATTAGTAACAAGGGATCTATCAAGTCTTACCTGGATGAGATCTTCACCATCCCTTCGGTTAGACCAAGTGTAGGAAGCCCCATTGAGATCCATATCAATGAGAGCATTGACATTAATAAAGTCCATCAGGTCAGATCTGCTGTCTGGTTGAGCTTGACTGCCTCCAAATTTTTCAATGTCTTGCAGAGGAGTATTGAAATCTCCCATCACAACCCAGCTGTTCAGAGGGAAGGAATTTCTTTTATGCTGAATTTTATTCCAGAATTTACTTCTAGCGGATTTGGAGTTAGGGGCATAGATATTAGTGATGACACATTCCTTACCATCAATGATGCTTTTAGCTTTTAGGGATAAAATATTGCCATCAACATCAATCATATCTCTAGAGGTTGTGCTTTTATTCCAGAAAATAGCAACCCCTCCAGAGGCTCCATTCGAGCTACTGCCACAAGCCCCTCCATTTTTAAAGAACTTTAATTTCTCCACTTTCTCTTTACTCATTTTGGTTTCCTGAACCAGGATAATATCCGGATTTTAATCTAGAATGAGGTTCCTTAATATATCCTGTTTATTGAGACCATTTAGGCCTCTGATATTCCAAGATATTACCTTCATTTGGAAGCCTGAGGGCAGGATTCCTTGATAGTTCGCTACCTTCCATCAACTATGTTTTGCTTGCTCTCCTAGTCCCTATGCCATTTCATAGTTTTGCATCCCGGTGGGGATTTTGAAGCCCCAAAATCAGCTTTGGACCTGGTTCTGGTTTTTACTCCATTAAGGCCTCCTACCTTGGTTTTAATTTTCTTCCCATTTCCAGTTATGTTTTCTTCTTGTTCTGCTCTAGACTCATCTTGCATATTGCTCCATAGATCTTCTCTTTTCTGGGATGATGTAGTCATATCGACTCCTATGTTCTGGGATAAGGCATTTAAGTTTAGCTGAGGCGATCCAAACTTGTTATTCCTTCCCAGTTTTATTTCATGTTCTTGAAAATCATCCTCTAGACAGTGTTCATCTTTTTTTGATATAGGTTCCCGAAAAGCCTCATGATGAGAATCAGTGATATTCTCAATCTCACCATCTTCAAGTGTCTCTTCACTTATTTCATTCTCCTTCACCTGTGTCTGTAGAGCCTCAAAGGTATTGACTGTTTTAATCTCAAACTCCCTAATTTCATTCTTTTTGTTCCCCTTCAGAGGGGGGTTCTTAGGAGGGTCAGTGCTATCTGCTTCCAGTGGTTCAGATATATTAACCGAGTTTCCACTTTTTCCTTCTAACTTGTTACAGTCTTTGTTATTATTTTTTTCTTTCCATACCTGTTTATGGATATTTGTCATCACAGGTTTTTTAGGGTTGTTGGGACAAGCCTTAGCCCAGTGACCAACTTTTTTGCAAGAAAAGCAAACAAAGGGGAGATATTCAAATTCTATTGACTGTTCCCATAACCCAAATTTGGAATTTATGTCAATAGTGCTTGGGAGGTCCATATTCTGTGATATATTGACACAGATACATTCATATGTTGCCATCAATGGCAAAGGGGGAGATTGTTGGACATTGTTTCTGCTAGGATATGTTGTTTTCATTGATGCCAACATATTCCTCCTCCAGTTATTACAGATTGGTTTATTAGGATCATATGGAGTATCTCTAGTATAAATATATTCTTCTGTATTGGTTTTGGTGATCCAGAAAGCTTAATTGATCATATTAGATGATCCAATTTTGCAGTTTGTTTATCTAATCAATGCTTTGCAGAGTTTAGTATTTCCTCTGGTATATTCTGGTGTGATCAGATCTTGAACTGAGATTTTGGGAGACTATTTGGGATGGTCTTGTGTATCTTCCTTTTAGATGATTTGTGAATTGGTGCTCTACAAGTTATCTTTTCTTCGTGACAATTGTTGTTGTTTAAGCATTCCTGAGTTTCAGATGTTGATCGATGAAGATTTTATAAGTGGTGTTGGTATAGTTGTTATTGATGATTCTAATGTGCTTTCTGGTGTTTCTTAATTGTGTTCTATTTGTTTTGATGATCCGCATTGATCGTTATGTGAGTTCTTGGTGATTTTGTTGAACCGGTGATGTCCTTCGTGTTATGTGGTTTTCTTGGTGGTGTAGCGTGTCGCGGTTGATCTTGGCAAAATTTCTGGTGGAGTTGAGCATTTGGATATTTGGTTTAGGTCCATGTTATGTCATGTATATCATTATATTGGTCTGGTGGTCAATCTTTGTATTATGTGATGTAATTTTGTAATTGGGTGTTGAGGGTTTAGTCGACCTTGTTATCAAGGTTGATGATTTGTATAAATAGGTGATATTGTCATGTAATCTAGGTATCAAGGTTGTGTTTGCATTATTAGAGAGTGGTGTATGTGTGAACAAGTGATTCATCCTTCGACATTATGATTGAGCATAGATTGGTGTTGCAGAGCAGACAATTATGCTTAACCGAAATTGTCATCAGGAATTTGGAGATGCTATTCTTTCAGTTCATTCCTTTCAGATTGTAGTCTGAACCTTTTTCTAAGTCAGTGAGACTTCCTTGTAAGGTAGCAAACCTTCCCTGAGGGTTGTAGCCTTCTAGGTTATTGTATCTTGAGTTGTAAGCTCTAGGCACTATGCCTGAATGTTGGTGCGTTCCCCATTGTAATTTTTTTCACATACTACTGCAGAGTATCATATTATTGTGGGTAGGTTCCCACCATGGTTTTTCTCTTAACCGAATTTTGCACTTCAAAATCTTGGTGTTGTGTGTTGTGATATCAATTTTCTTATCTTTGTTGTTGTTGCAGTTTATTAGAATTGTATTTGTGGTTGAGTTTGTAGATCCGGTAGAAAATTGATTCACCCCTCCCCCTTTCTCTGTTTTCTCTCATTATTGTTGCCAATAGATAAAAGGTATGATCTTTGCACAGTGCTTCTCAATGAGTTAATGAAAAACTTGAATAAGATAAAACAAGATAAGAAACATGTCTTCAAGTTTGGATCCCTAATTGTCTATTTAGCACTTTATTTCATGAATGAGATCCTCGGAATTGGAAAGTCCAATGGTCTTATGATAAGCCGGTAGCTATGAAAATCAAGGAAGTATTGATAGGTTTGGGTGACAATATTATGCAAAAATCAGCTTTATGGGGTGATTTCAAAACTTTTCAAACCACTATGAAAAGCAGAGAGAGAATTCTTAAAGATATAGTGGAGAAGTATGAGAAAACTATTTGTTTTATGGTTGACAAAGATCAATGTCATATGGAGGCAGTTGAGCCAAGAAATATCTAGATCATGCCCATGGGGTATGAGGTGGATGCAGTCATGCTTGATGCATATGTTCAACTCCTGTTAAGTCAACCAGTGGACCAAAAATTGGAGAGATTTGACACTTTCCAAGAAAAGGGTCTAGACATGCATAATAAATTCACTGGGCTCAGGAGAAAAAGAAAAGTTAGAAAGGAAGTTGAAAATCTTGCTGAACAAATGGGCATAACCCAGGAAGTAGTGCAGAGAGCTAGAGACAAAAACATACTGAAGGAGGAAGATATGGTGAAGCCACACGCTAAACCGGTTCCCACTCCTACCAAGAAAGCTAAGGCTAAGCCAAGAAAGTCTGCACCTACCTCCAGTGTGCATAAGTTGGTGCCTCCACCTAAGCCTCAATCAACATCAATTGATGGAGTAGAAAAGAGGAAGAAACAGAAACCTACAAGGAAGTATGTTGTAGCTAAGGAGGAAACTGAATCAGATGAAGAGGTCAAAGAGGTAAAGAAAACATCTACATTTTCTATAGTAGTCAGAAAACCTCTATCCGGTGATGCTCCACCTACAAAGAAAGCTAAAAAACAAGGAGAGAAATCTAGCAAGACAAGAGCAGGCAAGAAGAAATCTAAGATAGATGAGGCTCTCAAATATGGCAATCTTGAAGGTCGTTACACTATTGTGCCCCCATTACAAAATATTATAGCTACAATAGTTAATGAAGGTAACTTGACAAATCTTTCTATGTATTATGAGCATTCTTTTGAAAAAGTATGAAAAGCTATTGAAGAAGCAGTTGTACATTATATGAATTCTTTTAGTAAAGCATTGATTCAACTATCATCCATGATCCCAAAAGAATTATATGATATCTTGGATGCTTAGAGACACACAACTAGTCATGAAGATGAGAAGTTAAAAGAACTTACCTTAGTAAAGTTGTGTCCATAAATAACAAGAGAGGAAATACCAAGAATTTTGGGACTTGCAAAGGAAAATTGCTGACACAAGCACATAGTAAACAAAATAATGTTCGAAAGAGTAGAGGAAGTAGTAAAAGATATAGAAGGTATTTTGAGGAAAATTTTGAAAAAAAACAATTATCAGGTTAATCCAGAGAAGGATGACTCCCAACTAGAAGGATAATCAAGCAAAGATACTTCTCATCTGGTGGTCCATGTTCAAACAGAAGTTCCTCAGGATCATCCATCTATACAGATTGATCTAGTTGAATAGGAAGCTGCAGATGATACCATTGACAATCAAGCAGTTGACAACTCCGATGAAGCTATGCAAGATCCTCCAGAGATAGAAATAATTGTTGAGATTATAGCTGAGGAGATAGGTGAAGCAAGGAAAGGTGAAGGCGATGGTGAGAAAGGAGAAGAGGATGTAAATACTGAAGAATCTATGAAGGAGAAGGGTGATGATAAAACTGATAAGGCTCCGGTAACCATGGCAAAAGCCACAATTCCTGATAAAGGAAAGCAAATTGTAGATGAGAATGATTTTTCTCATGGTCCAGTAGATTTAAGTACCCCGTCCCCTCTTCAAGCACCCTAGTTAGCCACCCTTGCATAGATCAAGGCAAGTGAGGACTTACTTAAGTCTGCATTTGAAGAGAAAGAGGTTATATCTTTGGCGACTGTAGTTTTGGAGAAAATTTTGCCTAACCTTAAGAAAGTTTCCAGTAACACACCCTCTGGTAATCTTAAGGTTATGTTGAATAAAGTTGAATTAGATTTTGAATCATTAGAGAAAGCAACAAATATAAAGGTTTTGAACAAATTTAATGAAATGAGGCTCCAAACATTTTTAAAAACAATTGAGGCTGATAGGGCAATTTTGAAATTTGCAATGAAAAGTGTTGAGGATGCATTAGATGAAGGTGGTAAAATCTTCAAGTCATGTCTCTTTTTGCCTAATTTTTATGCAGACACTGACAAGAATATTAGAGATCTTGAAGGGCAATTATTTGGTATAACACAATCATTTTCCCCGCATTCAGTCTTTCTGAGTACTCTTGAAGCCCATATAATGAATTTTGCTGATAAAATAAAGGGCTTGAATAAGGAAAATGAACAGATGATAAGTAGAGTGGGAGAATTGAGAAATTTAATCACTCCTCGGATGGACACTTTACTTCGTGCTCAACAGGATGCAGTGACTGCTTTGGGAAAGGATGTCTCGATAGATCTTAAGGGTGTAGAAGTGCATGCATACATGTTTAGCACCCTAATTAATGTTTTGGATTATTTCCTGAGAGGATGGAATGAGTATCTAAAGTCGTTGAAGGTAACTTATGCGAATATTTTTAAATTCTTGTAAATCATTGCATACATTCTTGTGTACATAAGTTTTGGCAGATCCCTACCTTTGCCATTGATGTCAAAGGGGGGGAGAGAGAAGTGAAAAATGGTGCACATTCTTAGGAGGACCAATTGAGTGTATAGATTTTATGATTGCAAGTTTGGAGTGTTGGACACTTGTCATTTTTTTACAGCGTTGCCATCAATGCCAAAGGGGGATATTATTGGCAAAAGACATTGTTCCGGTGAGGATTGATGATGTTAGACGCATGGAGATTACTTTGGGGTTGTCATTGATGGTAACTCAACCTAGTAATCCTATCTGGTATATGGAGATTGGGATTATCGAAAGTCTTAAGTAAGTTTGGTTATTCAGGAGCATAAGTATGGTTGGTGAAACACAGTGTATTGATCTGATGAGCATTATACATTTTCGGTGATGCAATTTTGGTTGCGGTGATTGGAATAGTTGATTGGATGTATGAGATAGTTTATCATGCAATTCTAGCCTCTGGTGTTGATTATAGAACAAGTTTCTTGGTCTGGTATCTGGTATTGTAGGAAGAACAGAGTTATCATTATGTTTAATGGTGTAGAGTGTGGTCCAGATTCCTTGAGGTGATTCCAGTGGATGTTGATGAGTTCGAGGTGATTGGGTCAACTTATGCGAAGCATGTGATCATATTTTTTAGGTCTCGTATATGGATTTGTAGAAGAATTGAGCCGACATGAGCCTACACGTTTCACATTTTGTTGATTTGAGAAGCTGACTAGTTGGAGATCTATTTTGGCGGTGCGGATATATAAGATCAACTTGAATAATGATTGTGTGTGTGTGTGTGTGTGGATGTGAGATGATGTTGAAAGTGATTGAGCACAGTTTCACGTGTGCATCATTCATGATCCGGTATATGTAGTAGAGCAAAACAAAGTAGAGTGGATCATTCTTGAGCCTAACCGAAAATGATTCCTGGTATTCGTAGATCCTATTTTCCAGTTCATACATTGTATTTTGTTTTATATTTCATTTGTAGGACAGTGAATCCTCCGGGGTTGCGGCCCTGTTTTGTAATTCAGCACTGAGCTCTAGGCAGTGTGCTTTAATGCAAGTGCATTCCACTTTTGTAATATTGTTTTACTACTGGCTATAGTATAATAATATTGTGGGTACCCAATACCACTGTGGTTTTTCCCTTTATGGGTTTCCATGTAAAAATCATGGTGTTATGGTTGTGCGGATATTTGCTTTGTGTTTCTGCATTATAGTTTCTATTCTTTGCATCTGGTGGTGTAAAGTGGAAAAATCGAACCCTAGGTGTTCCCCCCCCCCCCAACTCCAAGGAGAGAGAAAGGGTACCCTCTTTTGTAAAGAATGTAGATAGAAAGATTGAACTAGGAATGCATGTAAAGTAAGAAAGATTCACTTATAAATGGAGATAGGGACACATGATGAAGCTACGGACCTAAAATTAGTAGTAAAATGTCGAGACGATGCTGTTCTGCAAATTTGAGCGAAAGTTGATGGGACGATGGTGCCCGGAGTGCACACGGTCCTCTGAAAAATCCGCGAAACGAAGGGGGATCTGTTCGTCTCTGCACAAGGATTCTAGATCTTCAATTACAGCCGCGTACCTGCAACCTACACACAGAAAAGAGAGGACGATTGGGGGGTTAGGGATTAGGGGTTTGCCTTTAGGTCAAACCCCGGTTTTGGAATTAACCAAGAAATGAGAATGCTGTAAATGTAAATGTTTGTAATGTAAACAAGTACTGATACCTTGTTGTAAGAATGTTTGTATTCTTACATGCGAAGGTGTAATGATGTTGTATGTTATATGTTGTAAGTGATCTCCTCTTCAATGGTTGAATCCTTGTCTTGAATGCAACACCTAGCCTTGAATGGAGACTTAGAATACTCAATTGCTTGAAGGAATGCTTGAATGCTTGAATGTTTGAATGTTTGAATATCGCTTCCGCATCTTGCTCTTGCTTATTTCCTTCCTCCCTTTCTAGGAGAGGAAAAGTAGTTTATATACTTGTCAATTAGGGTTGAGAGACTGATTTTTCCGACCTTAGGCCAACCTAGGAGCATTGTTTTCCGAATTGCAAACTTAAAGACCCGATGCCCAACAAGAGACCGGGCCCAAAATAGGGCCAGGGATGAGGGCGCTGGGCGCCATGGTCCTGGGGGACCAGGGCACTGGGCGCCATGGTCCCACCTCCCGGGACAGCAGGGTGCAAGGAAGGATCAGGCCAAGGTGCAGAAATATGCATTTTTTGATGTCGCTAGCAGGTTTCGGGGTCTCCATTCAGGTTCAACGTTGCGCCGCCATCGTGAAGACCCAAATGCAGTCAAAATTGCAAGTGTCGCAATTTTAGGACGCTACATTTAGCCCCCACTTTAGCGGGAGTATAAGCGTACGCCCATACTTCCGGTAAAGTACAAGGAAACAACATTGAAAAACTTTCACCACGTCAAGGAGGCAAGATTCACCAAGCCCCCAGTGGACTAAGGATCTTACGACCTCGATTGACAAAGTAAAAGGGAAGATCACGAGGGAGAACCATGACTGTCAGTAGTAAGGTTCCCTCACTATGAGTCATGCAAGAAAAATACCAAAAATTTTCAAGGCAAAGCTAAGTTTGCCAAGAGATTTTCAAGTATCTTGAAGAGATATGAACGGGGTGTATGCCCCCCTACGTTAAAGCGATCGCACACGCCTCATCGGGGGTGATTGCTTTAAGGTAGTGATACATATAAGAAATGAGAAGGGAAAGGAGCACGTTATCACAAGGATTTAGCCCCCAAGTGTGAGATAAGCCCAAGGATAATAGACACAAAACACAAAGCACGAGGTGACTTCGCTTTCCTTGGGGTCAGTATGCTGTATGATAATTCATGTATATCATATGCATAATTGTTCTTCATTCCCCAATCAAGGAAGGTCACCTAGAAGAAGGGAACACATGTGTCTTTTGAGTCAACATGAGAGAGACCAAAAGAGATCTCAATGCTTTGTGTCGTCCTCAAGTAAACAACACTAAGGACAACAAATAGAAGAATGAGAGTAACACATAGAAGAAGTAACAAAAGAGATCAAGAGAGGAGGAGAGAGTCTGCTATGCTAATGAACTAGTCTAGCACGTCATCTACCCCTCGATCTTGCTGATCAATATTTCGGGAAGGCAGGAAACACGCTAGAGGAGGAACATCCAACACAGCAGATGGAGCTATCACAAGATCCAAACAAGGGCTATGTTCATGTTCCAAGCCACGTTGTTCTTGTCTAGGAGCTAGGATAAGTGCTTTAGAAAATGCGTTAGATAAATGGTTATCAACATCAACATATTCATATTCACTATCAGAGGAAAGAGGAGTAACATTTTCATCATGAATAACATTTTCATCTATATCATCATCAAGATTTATAAAAATAGGATCTTTAACTCGCACAGGATCAAGACCATCATGCATCTTATGTTTAGGAGATTTTGGCTCAATTTTTGGCTGAGGAAAAAATGGAATAATACTAGCTGAAGGTGTTTTTGGGGATTGCAAAGTTTGAGAAGCATCCGCCTTATCTCTAAGATGACGCTTTCGTCGGCGTTCACGCGCAGAACGATTTCGTCTAGTCTTAGTGGGAAGTTGAGAAGATTGAGGAGGAGGAATGTTCTCATCCTTATCACTTGGGTGTTTAGGTTGTGGTCTCTTAGGTTGAATAATAGGAGAAGAGGAAGGTCTCTTCTCTCTATAAGAGGAAGGAGGAGGAACTGCTCCATATAAAGGAGGAATATTTGGTTTAGGAAGGAGACCAAGTCCATCATGACGAGAAGGTATAGGTCTACCTTTAGGAAGTTTATTAGACATAGACATAGTCACATCCACAGGGATGGGTTGGGAATCTTCTTGAGGAAAGACATTAGTTTTATCTTTCAAAGGAAGAACTTCCTTCTCAAGAACGATAGGAATATCAAGTTTGGGTATTCTAGGTGCACTTAGAGATAGGATCATATCTTTTTTCCACTTTTGATAAGATTTGAAAAGATGATCACTTCACGGTGGAAGAGATTGGAATTGTTTAGGCCAAAAATAATCAATAGGAACTCTAGAAGTTCTTTCAGCCGGTTTAAAGAGACTATGATTGATAGTAACAATTTCACCATTATGGGGAAATTTCAAACACTTGTGAATAGGAGAAGCAATAGCTTTCATGGAAGATAGCCAAGGATAGCCTAGCTTCACACGAAATTGTTTGGATGATGGAATAATAGCAAAGTTGACATCAAGGGATTTGTTATGGACCTCAATAGGTAATGTAATAGAACCAACTGCAGGAGAAGAAAATGCATCAAATAATTTCACAACCACATTTGTTTTGTCATAGATCACTTGATTCAATTGCAAAGTAAAAAGAAATTCTTCAGTAATGACATTAACCATGCAAGAAGGATCAATAAGCACACCACGGCAAGGTGTATTCTTGACTTTTGCAACTATATATAAAGGACCATCAGGTGCCCTGATAGTTTCACTGGAATCAAATGTGATGGAAGGTTCTTTAGGGATTTTCTGCTGTTCCATAAAGTTAATCACATTCGGAGTCATAGACACAAGACTATCAGGTGAGAAAGAGGAATCATTAGTCTCAATCACATTAGAGGTATGAGAAGGTAATGGATTAGTAAAAATCTTAAGATTTTGGTTAGGAGGAGCTACAGATGTGTTGCCTTTATCATTCACACCAGAAACAGAGATAGTATTATTATCAATCAAATCTTGAATTTTACCCTTCAAAGCAAAACATTTTTCAGTATCATGACCAGGTTGACGATGAAATTGACAAAAAGATTTGTTATCAAAATAGGGTGAATTAATCTTTGTAGGATCTATTTGCCTTATAGGAGGAAGAGTAAGCACATTTGTTCCAATAACTTATTCATAATACTATGCAATGATTCATTCAAAGGAGTAAACTTTCTTTCTTTCTTGAAAAACTTAGAAATAGGAGGCACACCTGATGCTGCATTCACATTGTTGTTGATGATGTTTTCATTGAACTTAATGGACTCTCTGTTCGGTTTAAACTTCCCAAATGGTTGTTGACTACTATCACCCTTATCACTCGGAGCCATAGGATTTGCTTGTTCCATTTGACTCACAGTCAGTTGATAATTGTGAAGAGTTGCGCACAACTGTTGGAAAGAAGTAAACTCAGAAAACAGAAGTTTTTCTCTAATATCTTTTTGTAAATTAGAAATAAAGATTCTTTGAATATCATTGTCAGGTACTGGAAAAGAAATTTGAGTACACAAATGCTTATATCTACCAATGAAATCAGTCACTTTTTCTTTAACACCTTGTTTACAATGCATTAAATCAATCAAAGTAACTTTAGGACCTATATTGTTTTGAAATTGTTGAATAAAAGCATTTGCAAGTTGTTGGAAAGAAGTAATAGAATAAGAAGGCAACGAGCAATACCATTGTAAGGCTTTATCTCTTAATGTTCTAGTAAACAGTTTTGCAAGCAACCTTTGGTCATGAGCAAAATCGGTACATATTGTTTGAAAGGTCTTAACATGTGTTAGAGGATCACCCTTACCATTATAAAGCTCCAATTGCGGGATTTCAACATGTTTAGGGGGAATAACTCGAACAATGTCAAGAGAAAGTGGGCTCGCAACATCAAATGTGGGCACACTAAACTTAGATTGATTCATAGAGGCAATTTGTTGCTATAAAGAAGAGACAGTTTGTGCAAGATTGTTAATGGTCGCTTCAGTCGAAGAGTTCATATTAGACGTGTTAGATTGTGATGGAGGTATTATGTTATTGAAAGAAGGTATTGATTGAGAGTAAGGTGGTGGGACACTATGATAGTTAGTCATAGGAGATGATTGGAAAGGAGGAGCACTACAAGGAGGAATGGAATAGTTAAACGAATTGCCCCCTTGCGTCATGTTCATTTGTGGAGATGAAACAGGAACACTCATTGAAGGAATGAGTGAAGAAGTAGGACTGAATGAAGGAAGAGGGTTGATTGAAGAGGAAGGATTGCCCCCATGACTGGTGATCATAGGTGGAATGTCTTGTATTGAAGTAGTCATTATGTTTGATGTAAAAGTAGGTATACTAGCAATAGGAGTTGTCAAAGGAATAGAATGATTGACTTGAGTAGGAGGTTGTGTATAACCCAAAGTTTCGGCACAACTCTTCATAGGCATCACATTCGAATCCACAATGTGTGCAATACTATGTAAAATATCAATTCCATTCTTATCACTTTGAACCATACGTTTTAGACCCTCAATTAATGAAAGAGCTTCACTATCGGGATATTCTTGAGACATCCATCGCTGAAAATCATCAAATTGGTTATCCAATTTCGAAAGTTGTTCTATAGGAACCTCATGGAGAGCTTCTTCATCATTAAGAGGATTAGAGGAATTACCCATGTCCTCGTTAAAAAGGCCATTCAAATTAGGTTCCATCTCCTCAGTAATTAAACCTTGGAAAGACTTAATTCTAAGGCTTCGTCTAACGAGAATAGTGTAAGTAGGGCTTATTGTTGTAAAACTCATGCACTAAAGAGAGAGAGAAGATTTTGAATTTTAGAGGTAGCAAATTTCAATAAAATCAGCCAATCTCCTAGATTTAAGCTGTTAAATACAATCAGGACAATCTCCCGAAATTTCGAAAAAAATGTTAGGGACCGTGGTGAACGGAGTGCACACGATCCTCGCAACTTTTTTCGAAATTTTCAGGGATGAAAGCTATGATGATTTTAAAGCTAATCTGAAAAAATTGAGTGATTTTACAATCTGTAGATAGGCCAAATTAAAGTTGCAATCTCAAAATTGAACCCTACCAAGATTGTTGAAAAATGCAAAATTTGAATTTTGAAAAAGAGAGGGAAACTGAAATTTTGAATTTTATGATTTTAGAGGGAATACTGAAAGCAATGCATTGAAATTTAAAAGTTGACTCAATTTCATGCAAAAATTCACTTTCGAAAGTGGAAATCAAGGTTGTTGCAATTAAAAACTTAATTTCAAAAATCACAAATTGCAAAAATTTGAATAAAGCACTGAAATTTTAAATGAATGTCAGCACACTTTTCAGATTTAGGACAGTAAGAAACACAATTTTAACACAATTTCAATTTCAACAATTTTTGAATGATTATAAGCCTTAATCCAAGCAATCACTAGACCAACTTTGACTTTAATTTTGAAAGTGTTAGAATTGATGAAATCAGCCAAGATTCTGGATTCTAGCAGAAAAATACAGTAAGATCTAGCTCCCGAAATTTCAGAAAAAATGTCGAGGACGATGGTGCTCGAGGTGCACACGGTCCCCACAAATTTTTTCAAAATTTTCAGGGATGAGAGATATTGTGATTTTGTTGCGGAATCCAAAGTTACAGCCGATTTGGAGGTGTTTTGATCAGTGAAATCGTCAGTCAAAGGTTGAATCAAGAGGGTTTTGACACTTAACCACTTAATTTTAAGAATTAAAGCACAAATATGAATTGACAATTTGCAATAGAAGGGTAGATCTGAAACAAGCATTAACAATTAAACATTTCACAAGCTCAATTACTAAAAAGAAAATTTAGGGTTTTTATGCAATTAACCTCTAAAATTTGCCAAAAGATCAAACATGGAAATGTAATTAAAGAAGCCAATTTTTCAGATCTAACCATGAATAATCAGAATTAGGATGTTCACGTCGGGTTCACCAAAATGTAAAGCGAAAAAATCGAACTCTAGGTGTTCCCCCCCCCCACTCCAAGGAGAGAGAAAGGAGGGTCACTAGGGTTGACGGTTTTCACTTAGGGAAGACTTTACATTCAAAAGAGGGGTTGAAACCCACAAGATCCAATCCCACACAATGCAAGACTAGATTCTAAATGAGTTTCAAGGGTTAAGACATCAAGGATACCCTCTTTTGTAAAGAATGTAGATAGAAAGATTGAACTAGGAATGCATGTAAAGTAAGAAAGATTCGCTTATAAATGGAGATAGGGACATAGGATGAAGCTACGGACCTGAAATTAGTAGTAAAATGTCGAGACGATGCTATTCTGCAAATTTGAGCGAAAGTTGACGGGACGATGGCGCCCGGAGTGCACACGGTCCTTCGAAAAATCCGTGAAACGAAGGGGGATCTGTTCGTCTCTGCACAAGGATTCTAGATCTTCAATTACAGCTGCGTACCTGCAACCTACACACATAAAAGAGAGGACGATTGGGGGGTTAGGGATTAGGGGTTTGCCTTTAGGTCAAACCCCGGTTTTGGAATTAACCAAGAAATGAGAATGCTGTAAATGTAAATGTTTGTAATGTAAACAAGTACTGATACCTTGTTGTAAGAATGTTTGTATTCTTACATGCGAAGGTGTAATGATGTTGTATGTTATATGTTGTAAGTGATCTCCTCTTCAATGGTTGAATCCTTGTCTTGAATGCAACACCTAGCCTTGAATGGAGACTTAGAATACTCAATTGCTTGAAGGAATGCTTGAATGCTTGAATGTTTGAATGTTTGAATATCGCTTCCGCGTCTTGCTCTTGCTTATTTCCTTCCTCCCTTTCTAGGAGAGGAAAAGTAGTTTATATACTTGTCAATTAGGGTTGAGAGACTGATTTTTCCGACCTTAGGCCAACCTAGGAGCATTGTTTTCCGAATTGCAAACTTAAAGACCCGATGCCCAACAAGAGACCGGGCCCAAAATAGGGCCAGGGACGAGGGCACTGGGCGCCATGGTCCTGGGGGACCAGGGCGATGGGCGCCATGGTCCCACCTCCCAGGATAGCAGGGTGCAAGGAAGGATCAGGCCAAGGTGCAGAAATATGCATTTTTTGATGTCGCTAGCAGGTTTCGGGGTCTCCATTCAGGTTCAACGTTGCGCCACCATCGTGAAGACCCAAATGCAGTCGAAATTGCAAGTGTCGCAATTTTAGGACGCTACAGGTGGTTAAAGAAATAGTTTTATAAATTAGTGAATAGCAACATAACACTGATTCACCCCC